>NC_140487.1:105412885-105780385 GCF_964271855.1 Acomys minous | reverse complement strand
CTGCACAGCCCACCATGCATCTCAGGGCTGGTCGGAAGTCACCCAAGCAAGAGCCTCTGCGCGGTACCCTGGGTTCCACTCACAGAGGCAACTAAAACTGTCACATAGCTTAAGAACACGCTGATAGGAATAAAATTGCACCGCTTTAGAGAAGGGCATAAAGAGAGATCCCAGGCAGTGAGGAGATGCTCCACCTGGGGGAAGGTTCCGGGCCATAAAAATGTCAGTTCTCCCTAAAGCAATCCATAAACTTGATGTAATTGCAGTAAAAAATATCAAAGGGACTTTTAATAGAATGTGACAAGCTGATTCTCAAGTTAATCTAGAAGGGGGGAAAAAGTACAAAGCTAATTACACAGGAATAAAACATACTAGAAAAAATACAGTATTCTTCATAGGAAAATACACATAACAGTCACCATTTTAACCTTTTAGTTTGGTTGGTTGGTTTTGTGGTTTTGTTTTGTTTGTTTTTCAAGACAGGGTTTCTCTGTGTAGCCTTGGCTGTCCTGAACTCACTTTGTAGACCAGACTGGCTGGCCTCGAACTCACAGCGATCCTCCTGACTCTGCCTCTCGAGTGCTGGGATTAAAAGCGTGCGCCACCATGCCTGGCTCACCATTTTAGCCTTTTTTAATTGTGCGATTTGGTGGCGCTCAGCACATGCCAAATGCCTTACGGTCATCAGCACCATCGTCTCTGGAACCAAACGGAAACCCTGTGCCTATTAAGCACTAACTCCCATTCCACACTCCTTCAAGAAAGAAAGAAAAAAAAAATAGTGCTTTATTTTTGTGTGTCTGATGTGTGTGCACTCTTGCGTGTGAGTGCAGCCTTTTGTGTGTTGGGTGCATACTCCTGTTTGCGAAAGCGTACCCTTGTTTGCTTGTGGTTAAGGGGCTGTGTACACTGGCTGGCTGCCCTTGGAACGTCCAACGATTCCCACCCCCACCCCCATCTTGTAGGATTGACCCACCCCCTGCAGATAGATGGTGTGCTGGCTAATTCTGTCAACTTCACACAAACTAGGGTCACCTGGGAAGAGGGGAGTGAAATTGAAGAATTGCTTCCATCAGCTTGCCCTGTAGACATGTCCTTGAGGCATTTTCTTGATTACTGACTGATGTAGGAGGGACCAGCTCACCGTGGGCAGGTAGACCCGAGTTCTACAAGAAAAAACAGGCTGAGCAAGCCATGGGAGCAAGCCAGGCAGCACTCCTCCGTGGTCTCTGCGTCAGCTCCTGCCTCCAGGTTCCTGCCCTGGCTCTTGTCTTAGCTTCCATCAATGATAGACTGTGATTGGGGCCAAATAAACAAACCCTCTCCTCCCAAGTTGCTTTCGGCGACGGTGTTATCACAGCAACAGAAAACAGCGAGGTCACGTGGGCTCTAAAGAGTTAGACAGAGATCCTCACATAAGTGCTTTCACCAACTGAGTTGTATCCCCGGCCCTATTTATTTCTGTGTTTTGAGACGGGGTTTGCTATGTAGCCGAGATTGGCCTCAGACTCCCCTGTAACCCTCACTATATAAAGCCTGAGGCAGAGTCTTCAGCCTCTCTTACACCAGCCTCTAGAGTGTTAGGATTACAGGCTACTATGCCCAACAAAGAAAAAAAAACGAGTGAAGCCTTCAGGAGGCAGAGGTAGGCAGATTCCTGTGAGTCCCAGACCATCCTGGTCTACATAGTGAGCTAGCTCCAGGTCATCCAGGGCTATGCAGAGAGACCCTGTCTCAAAAAACTAAACAAAGCAAAACACTTTTTTTTTTTTTTAGTGAGAATGAGAGAAGTCAGGGGTGGAGAGATGGGCCAGTGGATAAGACTGCTTGCTGTACAAGTGTGAATATATGATTTTGAATCCCCCACACATACACAAATAGTGAGAGTGGCTACATGTGCCTATAACCCTAGTGGCTGGGAGTGTCAGAGACAGGAGGATAGCTGGGAGTAGCTAGCCAGCCAGCCTAGCTGGTAATAAAAAAAGATCAACTTCAGACTCGGTGAGAGATTGCATCAAGAAAATAAATAAATAAATTAGGCAGAGAGTTATAGAGAACCTCTGACCTCCTCCTCTGGCCTACACACACATACACACACACACACACACACACACACACACACACATACACACACACATACACACACACACACACACACACACACAGAGAGAGAGAGAGAGAGAGAGAGAGAGAGAGAGAGAGAGAGAGAGAGAGAGAGAAATGAGGGCCTGGTCAAGCCATAAATAAAGATGTCTTATAAAACAAGATGAGGAAAAAAAAACCCAAAAACCAAGATGAGTTCCATCTATCAATCTACATACTGTAAGTGAAGGATTTCAACCCTTCAATGAAGATGTTATTTAATAAATGGTCCTACAATTCGGAAAAGTACAAAATTTGAACTCCACCTCACGCTCACCACCCAAAGACCCTTTGATTTAAAAAAAAAAAAAACACCAAACTTAAAACGCAAAACCCCAGGAAAGCATTAGAAGAAAAATAAGAAAAACATCTAGGCTTGACTACATAAAAACAGTTAACTTGCAAATGACAAGAAGACTCTGTGAATACAGTTAAAAGACAACAAACACGCTGGGAACACAACCCACCACAGACACGCGGCACCGTGGGAAGAACATAGCTTGAAATAATAATAATTTGGCTTTCGTTGTCCCCGCTTCCTAACGTCAGTCAGAAGCTCCACTTTACCTCAAGGAGAATTAGCGCTTTGACAGCAAGGAGATAAAGAGAGAGAAAAAGCCAGCATTCCCGTGTCATTGTTTCTGTAACTTCGCAGCCAGTCCGCTGAAGCCCACATCAGAAAGCATGCTTTAGAAAGGCCCGAGCCTTTGATTTGGAAGGACTGCTTTGGCAGAGAGAAGAAAATGTTCTTGAAAATCAAAAGGGAAGGTCCCAGGGAAAGCTGGAGATAAACGCACGCCTTAACTAGATATCGAACAGGACTTGAGAAGACCTGGGCGGGTGCGCCCCTGGGGAAGCGCGCGCGGGGGTGGGGGTGGGGGTGGGGGCCCTGGGCAGGGAGAAAGCAGGCAAGCGGGAGTGAAGAGCGCGACCTTGGCAGAGGTCAAGGGATGTGGGAGGAGGGAGTTATGGCTGCAGAACTTCAAGGTGGGGCGGTCAGTGCCCAGAGGTCGATCGCGCCCCTCCATGAGCGCCTTTAATTTCTGGGATACACGCCACCCACTTCCCTTGTCCGGCTGACCCCCGTGTAGCTTCTGTAGTGTGTGCAACAGGCCACCTTGCCTGGAAAACCCCACTAACCATTCAGTTCCTCACTAGACAGGTGCCTAGGGTGCTCAGCCGGAGTGATACCCACCCAGGGCTTGGGCTTTTCTGAGGAGCCCCCATCTACATATGAACTCTCATCTGCGCCCCACCTCACCCCCCTTGCCAAAGAGCGGGATTGTTGACATCCACAGGAGAAGCCACAGATGCACAGTATGCAATCTGTACATAGGTAGAATAGGGTAGATGGTGGTCAAATCTACCCTAGCTAAATAGCTCACAATTTAGAAGAAGCCGCAGTTAATCTATGAAGAGATCCTCACCCCAATAGAAAAACGAGCAGAAGATAACGAAATGAAAACCTGATATTGAGAGAAAAAGATATGAACAGCAATTAAGAACTCGAGCTACATGCTTTTAATCCCAGCACTCGGGAGGCAGAGGCAGGTGGATCACTGTGAGTTCAAGGCCAGCCTGGTCTACAAAGCAAGTCCAGGACAGCCAAGGCTACACAAAGAACCCTGTCTTGGGGGAAAAAAAAAAAAGAACTCGGGCTACATAGTCACACCTGTAATCCTAGCCCTTGGGTGGATGAAGCAGGATTGCAAGTTCAAGGCTGACCTGAACTACAGCTGGAAACCACGTAGTGGAAAGAGAGAGCAAACCCCTGGGGTCATTCTCTGGCTTTCACACTGCAGCACAAAGCATGCATGCGTGCACACACATGCATGCACACACATGCACACACATGTGCACACACAGACACACAAGCATGCACCTATGCATGTTAAAATACTAAGAATAAGAAAGATTTTCCATGTCAGTTAGAAAAATCCAAGCTAAAAACAACAACATACGTTTTGTTCAGCCAATTGGCAAAATAAAAAATGAAAATAAAGAGCAAGCAGGGAAAATACTTCATATGGCAGTATTTAAAGTTTTATTTTTGATTTTGCTTTGTTTTGTTCTTGCTTTTGGCTTTCAGAGACATGGTTTCTCTGGAGGTAGCTTTGGCTGTCCTGGACTCCCTTTGTAGACCAGGATGGCCTCAAACTCACAGAGATCCAACTGCCTGCCTCTACCTCCATGAGTGCTGGGATTACAGGCGTGCGCCACCGTGGCTGGCTCTACTTTTTATGTCTTTTGTATCAAAACTAAGGCTTTACGGGCAAGCAGAAGACACGCAGAGCAGCACCTGCTGCTGTGGTGGGGACCACTTACCATGTGGTGGTGAGATGGGAGAGAAAGGGAAGTGAAGCAGTTTGAGCACCGTGAAGATGGAGAAGGTGGAGAGGCGTAGACTGAAGTGAGTAGCCTGCCCTTGCGCCTGAGGCCATGGAGAAGTCCTGGGCAGAGAGATGAGGGGAAAGTGAGCCAGAGGAGCCAGGGACAGAAGAGATGGGCGGTACTGGCACCTGATAGGGCAAAGACCGGACCCTGCCTGGCCTATGGAGAGGCTGAGCGCCATGAAACCATATCAGCCACTTGACACTTGCACCAACTCTGCAGACCTCGGGTCCTGAGGCAGGCAGCTAAGTAACAAGCTACCTTCAGCTTCAACTTGCTGTTTTAGAGCCAGGATGCTCAGGGACCACATTTTGATTGGTTGGTTGGTTGGTTGGTTGGTTGTTTTGGTGTGTGTGTGTTTTGTTTGTGAGACAGGGTTTCTCAGAGTAGCCTTGGCTGTCCTGGTCTCACTTTGTAGACCAGGCTGGCCTCGAACTCACAGTGATCCACCTGCCTCTGCCTTCCTGAGTGCTGCGATTACAGGCATACACCAATATGCCAGGGTACTATCATTAATTTTTATTTTATATGTGTTGGTGTTTTGCCTGCATATATGTCTGTGGTTATCCGGTCTTGGAGTCACAGACAGTCATGAGCTGCCATATGGTTGCTGGGAATTGAACCTAGGTCCTCTTGAAGAGAAGTCAGTGAGTGCTCTTAACCCCTGAGCCATCCTTGCAGTCCCCAACAACTGAGTTTCAAGTGCATAGAGAACCTGTCAAGATGCGGCAGACCCCGGGGAAACCGTTGCTTGTCCCTTGCCCGAGCCCCACTTTGACCACGCCCTGCAGCTCTCCTCAGCTTTTCTGTGTCAGGGAAGCCACTCAACCCTGAGCAGGCACAGCCTTGAAATCCAGGAAGTAGAGGTCTGGAGGGATGCCTCAGCTTCCTGACCTCACGGGAGGCTTTCCCTTACACTCCTCAGAGAAGGCCCATTCCGATCAAGTCCAGCGGGAAGCAGCTCAGAGAACATCCTGTGGGAGGATCCTGTGTCCCCCGGTAGGATGTCCCCCGTCACGGTGCATCTGCTGGATTCTTCATGGTCCCCTTCACTTTCCTCCTCCCTCCCCTGTATTTCCAGTAACTAGAGGTCAGCCCGAGATTCGGACCCTCTGGCAAGGTCCCAAAGCAGCGCTGTAACTGTCTGGCTACGTGTTCTTGGCCAATCCTGGAGGTCATTAGTGTACTGCACCTGTGTGTTCTGTACCTGCCACTCAAGGGAATGCTCTGGTGCTGAGAACTGCTGGGAGGTTAGCATCCCTCGACAACGCTTAGATAAGGACAGAGTGGGAACCAGAGGCCAAACCCCCAGCCTTCTCTCTAGGGGAGGCGTCTGGAATGGTCTGTAGTCTTGAGCTCCAGTTGCCTAAATGTAACCCACTCAGTTGTTTTATTTTGTGTTTGTTTGGTTGTTTGGTTGATTTGTTGGTTGGTTTTTCAGGACAGGGTTTCTTTATGTAGCCTTGGCTGTCCTGGTCTCGCTTTGTAGACCAGGCTGGCCCTGAACTTACATCAATCCGCCTGCCTCTGCCTCCCGAGTGCTGGGATTAGAGGCGTGCTACCACGCCCGGCTTGTTTTTTGTTTTTTGTTTTTTTACGTTTTGTATGTTTTAACACGTTTGGGTGCATGTGTGTTCATGTGTGTTCATGTGTGCGTGGGCTCTCGAGTGCGCGCAGAACCAGAGGTCAGGGTTGGATGTTGTCCTCACTTGTCCTCCACCTTAATTTTTTGAGGCTGAGTCTCTCACCGAACCTAGAGATCACCCATATAGCTAGGCTGACTGCCAGTAAGGTCCTGGGGTGCCCCCCAGTCTCCCCCTCCCCTGTGATGTGATTCTAGGCATATCTCATTCCCCCTGTGGTTGTTGTTGGCTTTCTTCATCCCCAGCATCACCACCCGTCTCGTTTCTCCCTAAGACCATCTCTCAAATGTCTGGACTCCTTGGACCCACATCCTTTCTCTAGGGTCTCTTGTTTGAGAAACAACCTCACGGGTGGAGCTCTGTGTGCCACAGCACCTCAGGGGACACACAAAGTCCTCAAGTGTCGGTGCGGTCAGAAGTAATGACCTGCTTCCCACTAGGACATTACTTACCAACCTCTCTGATTAATTGTTCCATCCATCAGTGATTATTGCCTGAATCAATTATTTCATTAAGGGGTATAAAAAAGTGGTTTTCCAGATCCTATCAATCCTTCCGCTTTTATTAGCCTGGATTTATGTACAGAGAGAGAGAGAGAGAGAGAGGGAGGAAGAGAGAGAGAGAGAGAGAGAGGGAGGGAGGGAGGGAGGGAGAGAGAGAGAGAGAGAGAGAGAGAGAGAGAGAGAGAGAGAGAGAGAGCTAGCTTTCCCTCATAAGCCGGGACATTCAAGTTGAGATGAAATGGTCGAGGAATGACAGGCTAAACACCTGACTCTTTCCTTCCTCACTGCTAATTCTCAGGGTGAGGAATTGTGCCCTAGTTACTTCCAGTGGTACCTGATGGCGTTTGGTGGGTTTGCGGCTCCCGACTCCTTGTGTTTCTTTCAGTTTCGTCCTGATCTCAATCTGATTGAGTGCTTGTTTCCTGGCTGGTGGCCCAACTCCGAGAGGCAGTGGAGTCTTGAGAAGGTAGGGGCTGGATGGTAGAAATGGGTCTCTAGTGGCCTAAGATGGCTCACAGTCTATAAAGCCCTTGTCTTGCAAGCATAGGACCCAAGTTCAAATCCCCAGAACCCACAGATAAAAGTCAGGGTCTGTGGGTGCACACTTGTAATCCCACTGCTTGGGAGGCAGAGGCGGGTAGACTCTGCTGGCCAACTGACCTAGAATAATCGGCAAGCCCTGGTCAGCGAGAGAACTTGCCTCGAAAAAGAAGCTGGGTGGGGCCGGGCGTGGTGGCGCACGCCTTTAATCCCAGCACTCGGGAGGCAGAGGCAGGCGGATTGCTGTGAGTTCGAGGCCAGCCTGGGTTACAAACAGAGTCCAGGATAGCCAGGGCTACACAGAGAAACCCTGTCTCAAAAACAAACAAACAAACAAACAAAAAACAAGCCGGGTGGTTCCTAAGCAATGACACTCAGCTTCCCATGTACACACATTATGTGTACTCCATCCCATGGACCTGCTCATGTATGAACTAAAAATAAATAAATAAATAAGAGGAGGAGGAAGAAGAGGGCAGCTCACTCACAGTGCAGAGCGCTTGCCACCTAACAACCCAGGAGTTCAGCCCCTGAAACCCAAGTGTTCTAGTTTTTGTTTGTTTGTTTTGTTGTTTTGTTTTGTTTTGTTTTGTTTTCCAAGATGGGGTTTCTCTGTGTAGCCCTAGCTGTCCCGGAACTTGCTCTAAAGACCA
This sequence comes from Acomys minous, assembly GCF_964271855.1. Lineage (NCBI taxonomy): Eukaryota > Metazoa > Chordata > Mammalia > Rodentia > Muridae > Acomys > Acomys minous. The sequence goes on along the minus strand of NC_140487.1, from coordinate 105,772,513 downwards.
GGCTGGCCTCGAATTCAGTGATCCCACCTGACTGCTGGGATTAAAGGCGCTACCACCACCATCCAACCTAGTTTGCCTTCTCTTGCTATGATGAACACCATGATCAAAAGTACCATGGAGAGGAAAGGGTTTATTTGGCTCACATGTCCCAATCTTGGTCGGCTTTCTTTCTTTCTTTCTTTCTTTTTTTTCCCCTCGGTTTTTCCCCCATTTGGTTTTTTGAGACAGAGTTTCTCTGTGTAGCCTTGACTGTCCTGTACTAGCTTTGTAGATCAGGCTGGCCTCGAACTCACAGCCATCCACCTGCCTCTGCCTCCCAAGAGCTGGGATTAAAGGCGTGCGCCACCACTGCCCAGCGTCAATCACCCTAGGCCACTTACCTGGGTGTGGTACCACCCACAGTGTGCTGGGCTGAGCCCTCCCACATCAACTGTCAATCAAGAAAGGGTCCCACCACGTTGTCTACAGGTCCGTGTGATGGAGACAACTCTCCAGCTGAGGTTTCCTCTTCTCGTGTGACTCTAGTTTGTGAGATGCTTACAAAACTAACCTATACAGGAAGTGAAGGTGGAAGGAGAGAACTGTCCCCACAGGAACTGCCCCTGAACTCCACACACATACCCACAGAAACATCACACACATGATGATGATGATGATAGTTTAGAAAGAGGAGGAGATCACTAGGACAATGTCTTTGAAGGTTAGAGTCCAACTCTGGCTCTACTGTGCTTCACGGTCAGCAACAGTGTGCACGTCAGTGTGAACACAGGTTCTGGCCACCGTGGGCTTAGCCGTTCCTCCACGCCTTCCCAGCCTGTGGCGGACTGCAACCTCCTAACACAACAAGCCAAGATAAATTTTTTCCTTTCATAAGTTGTTTCTCTCAGGTATTTTGTCACACAGTTCAGAAGGAACTCACACACACGTGAAGAGGTGAGAATTTATATATTCAGTGTATTTCAAGGAACTTCAGTCACTCGTTCATCTTTCCCCAGTGAGCATCCCTTTGCTTAGGTCCCCTGTCCTTCCCCAGTGAGCATCCCTTTGCTTAGGTCCCCTGTCCTTCCCCAGTGAGCATCCCTTTGCTTAGGTCCCCTGTCCTTCCTCAGTGAGCATCCCTTTGCTTAGGTCCTCTGACCTTCCCCAGTGAGCATCCCTTTACTGAGCTCCTCTGACCTTCCCCAGTGAGCATCCCTTTGCTTAGGTCCCCTGTCCTTCCCCAGTGAGCATCCCTTTGCTTAGGTCCCCTGTCCTTCCCCAGTGAGCATCCCTTTGCTTAGGTCCCCTGTCCTTCCTCAGTGAGCATTCCTTTGCTTAGGTCCTCTGACCTTCCCCAGTGAGCATCCCTTGGCTGAGCTCCTCTGTCCTTCCCCAGTGATCATCCCTTTGCTTAGGTCCCCTGTCCTTCCTCAGTGAGCATCCCTTTGCTTAGGTCCTCTGACCTTCCCCAGTGATCATCCCTTTGCTGAGCTCCTCTGACCTTCCCCAGTGAGCATCCCTTTGCTGAGCTCCTCTGAACTTCCCCAGTGAGCATCCCTTGGCTGAGCTCCTCTGTCCTTCCCCAGTGATCATCCCTTTGCTTAGGTCCCCTGTCCTTCCTCAGTGAGCATCCCTTTGCTTAGGTCCTCTGACCTTCCCCAGTGATCATCCCTTTGCTGAGCTCCTCTGACCTTCCCCAGTGAGCATCCCTTTGCTGAGCTCCTCTGAACTTCCCCAGTGAGCATCCCTTGGCTGAGCTCCTCTGTCCTTCCTCAGTGAGCATCCCTTTGCTTAGGTCCTCTGACCTTCCCCAGTGAGCATCCCTTTGCTTAGGTCCTCTGTCCTTCCCCAGTGAGCATCCCTTTGCTTAGGTCCTCTGACCTTCCCCAGTGAGCATCCCTTTGCTTAGGTCCTCTGACCTTCCCCAGTGAGCATCCCTTGGCTGAGCTCCTCTGTCCTTCCCCAGTGAGCATCCCTTTGCTTAGGTCCTCTGACCTTCCCCAGTGAGCATCCCTTGGCTGAGCTCCTCTGTCCTTCCCCAGTGAGCATCCCTTTGCTTAGGTCCCCTGTCCTTCCCCAGTGAGCATCCCTTTGCTTAGGTCCCCTGTCCTTCCTCAGTGAGCATCCCTTTGCTTAGGTCCTCTGACCTTCCCCAGTGAGCATCCCTTGGCTGAGCTCCTCTGTCCTTCCCCAGTGAGCATCCCTTTGCTTAGGTCCTCTGTCCTTCCCCAGTGAGCATCCCTTTGCTTAGGTCCCCTGTCCTTCCCCAGTGAGCATCCCTTTGCTCAGGTCCTCTGTCCTTCCCCAGTGAGCATCCCTTTGCTTAGGTCCTCTGTCCTTCTCCAGTGAGCATCCCTTTGCTTAGGTCCCCTGACCTTCCCCAGTGAGCATCCCTTTGCCTAGGTCCCCTGTTCTTCCCCAGTGAGCATCCCTTTGCTTAGGTCCCCTGTCCTTCCCCAGTGAGCATCCCTTTGCTTAGGTCCTCTGTCCTTCCCCAGTGATCATCCCTTTGCTTAGGTCCTCTGTCCTTCTCCAGTGAGCATTCCTTTGCTTAGGTCCCCTGACCTTCCCCAGTGAGCATCCCTTTGCTTAGGTCCCCTGTCCTTCCCCAGTGAGCATCCCTTTGCTTAGGTCCCCTGTCCTTCTCCAGTGAGCATCCCTTTGCCTAGGTTCCCTGTTCTTCCCCAGTGAGCATCCCTTTGCTGAGCTCCTCTGTCCTTCACATGTGCTTCTGTCAGCCTTGGCCACTTGGTCCTCACTTCTAGCCCACTGAGATACCTCAAGCTTCCATGACCTGTTTCTTTGCCCAGCTCTGGACTCAGCCATTTCTCCGGGGAGCCCTGGCTGGTGGTGTTCCGAGGACACCACGTCAGACCCCAGCTATGCTCAGAGACTCTGGAATTTACTGCCTCTGAAGGTCGCTGGTGGATGGAGACAGCAAACATGTACTTTCGAACAGAAAAACCGGAAGAATGGTTACGTGCCTTGCTGATCTCTCCAAGTCAAATGTAGCATTTCAAGATTTTACTTAGTCTCTTTGATCTTCCCCCAGATCTCTTTTCTCACACACTGACGGTCTTAGATTTCAGCATTAGCATAATTACTTATTTATATTACCCTGTGATTTTTTTCTATAAAAGTTTCAAAAATAGAGACAATATTTTTTTCCCTAAGAGTGAGAATTTCAAATGAAGTTTTAAGACTCCTTTGAAGATCTTTTCCTCTTCAGAAAACATTTCTTTAAGGACGTACGGCCCACAGGTTGTGAGGGAAAGCACTCAGGCTGGTTATTTCCACCAAGTGATGACGTCACCTCCTTGCTGTACACTTAAGGTCTTTTCATTTCAGAGTGTCTTCGGATGACAGGGACTGCTTTTTCCCCCTCCTTCCCTTTTGATTTAATGTTATTTTGAATCTATTAAATATTTATATGTTTCCAAAGTCAAAGTCACATAAAAGTATCTAGAGAGCTCCATTTCCATCACTCTCCTGCTATCCTGTTCCTTCCCTTGTAAGCAATCATTTTTATTGCTTTCTGCTTAGCTGTATACCCATACAGTGCTTTTTTTCCCCTTTGCAAATGTAAAATATTTGTGTATACATTTATTTCCCTCTGCTATGGGTCAGATCTCAAATGTTCCTCAAAGGCTTGTGTCTTCAAGGCTTGGTCCCCAGCTGATGATAGAGGGTGTGTGGAACCGTTAGGAGGTGGAGCCTACTGAGAGGAAGTTAGGTTATTGGGGATATTAGCACCCTGGTCCTTTCTTCTCTCAGCTTAGAGGCCTCCCATGAAACAAGCAGCTGTAGACTTGCATTCTCTACTGTAATGTTTGGCCTCATCACAGGCTCTAAGCATCAGGGCAGAGAAATGATGGGCTGAAATTTCTGATTTGTGAGCCAAAGAAAATCTTTCCTTCTTTTAAGCTTTTTTTGTCTCAGGCATTTTGTCATTGTTCCTTCCTCATTGTTATATAAGGACAGGGTTGTAATGGATGTAAACATGGTTTTGTTTTGCTCCCAAGTGTGGCACATGAAACATACTTGTGTGAGGGTATGCCGTGTTTTTCTCCCCAGTGGAAACAGACTGTTTATATTTGTCCACTAGAAGAGGAACCGCCTTTTGCAGGGACATGGTCTTTTCCAATTGATAAACATCCTAACACAGACGTTGAGAGGAGATATGTGTGTGCATGTGCACGTGTCCCAAAAGAGATGGCTTGGCTTTTTGGTTTTAGCCTTCTTCTTCTTCTTCTTCTTCTTCTTCTTCTTCTTCTTCTTCTTCTTCTTCTTCTTCTTCTTCTTCTCCTTCTTCTTCTTCTCCTCCTCCTTCTTCTTTTTTTCTTCTTCTTCCTCCTCCTCTTCTTCCTCCTCCTCCTCTTCTTCTTCTTTCTTGGTTTTTCCTTTGAGGCAGGGTTTCTCTGTGTAGCCTTGGCTGTCCTGGAACTTGCTCTATAGTCCAGGCTGGCCTCGAACTCACGGAGATGCACCTGCCTCTGCCTCCCAAGTGCTGGGATTAAAGGTGTGCACCACCACCGCCTGGCGGCATTGCTTCTTATTGTTTGGCAGTTCATCGCTCTGCTTCAAGATGTTTCTAGACAGAACTCTCCAAAGTTCCAGCTGCTGCTCTGGGTTCCGGCTGCTGCAGCTGCAGTCACCTTTGCTGAATCGCTGCTTTGCTGTTTAACGGGTCTGCTGAAATCCTGACTATAAAGAGTGGAATTGCTCCAAGGAACCGAGTCTAAAAAGGTCTACTTCTCCTGTTTCCATTAACCTCTTTTCTCTCCTGCCTAGAGTAGGTAGATTGGAAGGGAGGTATAAGCATTAAAGAACCCCAAATAAAGTAGGTTTGAAAAAGTTCAAAACTTACATAGCGTGCTGTGTGTTCAGCCCTGTGCTTTGTGCTTTTTACCCTAAGGACACATCCTGGAAGCCATCGCCTTGCACTGCACCTTCCAAGTCCCTTTTCGACGCCACCGTGTGAGTGTACTACAGTTTACTCAGGCACTCTCCAATTGATGAGCACTTAGATTATTGACAATGTTTTGCTGTTTCAAATAATGCAGAACAAACAACCTCTTGTGAAAGTCATTGTTTAGTATTGGCTCCCCAGTGACCCTTCAGATGAAAACACTGAAAAGCAAGGCTACTGGGTCAAAGGGTAAAAATACATAAACGGTACCATCTCTCTCTTTTAGGTAGTTTTAAGTTTTCCTCCGAACAAGTTGTACTATTTTACATTCCCACAAGCAACTGTTCTTAGCCATTCATTCAATAAACACATTTATCTATCATGTACCCACTAAGGGCCAGGCACTACTCATTTCTCCCTGGAAGGCACAATAGTTGAAACAAAACAAAACAAAACAAAACAAAGCAAAACAAACAAACAAAAAAGACAAGCATGATCCTTTCATTCAAGAACTCACAGTGTGAGGGGAGTAATCTCACAGTCACACACTCATTAAGGAGAAGTGTCACCTCTGTGAGAGTTTACAGTGAGAAGCTGGGCACAGTGGTGCTTGCTTGTAGTGCCAGCACTTGGGATGTGAGGGCAGGTAAGCCAGATGTTCAAGGGTAAGCTCAGTGCCCTTGTTAGTTTCTGCTATCAACTTGGCGAAGCTGAGAGTCATCTGAGAAGGGAGTCTCAGTCCAAAGGTTTCCCAGATCAGATTGGCCAGTGGGCACTCCTGAGGGAGACTCTCTGGGAGGGCCACGCCTACTGTGGTAGCAAAGGAGACACAGTATCAGGAAGGCGGTTTTCCCACAATGAGGCTTATCTATTACACTCAAAGTGTGACGATCCCTTGAATTTCTTCAACTTTAAGAAATTTAAATGCAGGCCAGAGAGATGGCTCAGAGGTTAAGAGGGCCACCTGCTCTTCCAAAGGCCCTGAGTTCAATTCCCAGCAACCACATGGTGTCTCACAACCATCTACGATGTGATCTGATGCTTTCTTCCGGCTTTCAGGTGTACATGCAGGCAGAAGACTGTATACATACTAAATAAATAAATAAATATTTTTTTTAAAAATAAATTTAAATGCATGATTTGTGGTAGTGGAGAACTGTCTTCAGAAGTTATGAAAAGAAAAATAATTTTTTTAAAGGAAAACAAATCAGAAATTTAAATAATCATGTTAATTAAAATGGAAATGCTTTATAATATAAAACCTATAGCATCTATAGAGTGATTACTATTCATAAGTTAATCTACAGCTTCAAATTATTGCACTGTAAAAAATGCTAAAAATAAATGAACCAAATTGTAACTTAAGAACTTAGGAAAAAAAGCTGGGTTTGATAATGCATGTCTTTAATCCTAGTAGAGGCAGGCAGATCTGTCTCAATTTGAGGCCAGCCAGGTCAGTGAGAGCTACAGAGTGAGAACCTGCTGCCTAAACAAACAAACAAACAGAACCTAGAAAAAGGAGTCTGGAAAGATGACTCCGAAGTTGAGAACTCCAGGCTGCTCTGGCAAAGGACACACGTTTGGTTCCCAACACCCAAATCAGACATCTTACAACTTCCTGTAACTCTAGCTCCTGGGGTTTTGACACCCTCTTCTGGCCTTCACTGGTACCCACACAAATCCACATATAGATACACACAAGAACACGTAATTAAAAATAATAAAAATTGCTTTTAAGCCCAGCACTCAGGAGGCAGAGACAGACAGGTGTCTGAGTTCAAGGCCAGCCTGGTCTACAGAGTGAGTTCCAAGACAGCCAGGGCTACACAGAGAGACCCTGTCTTGAAAAACTACTACTACTGTGGCATATGCCTTTTGTCCCAGCACTCAGGAGGCAGAGGCAGGCAGATCTCTGTGAGCCTGGTCTGCTCTACAAAGAGAGTTCTAGGACAGCCAAGACTATACAGAGAAACCCTGACTTGGAAAAGAATAAGAAAACAATAATAATAATATAAATAATTTTTTAAAAAGGACCTAGAAGCTGGGTGTGGTGGCACATGTCTTTAATCCCAGCACTCATGAGGCAGAGGCAGGCAGATCGCTGTGAGTTTGAGGCTAGCCTGGTCTGCAAAGTGAGTCCAGGACAGCCAAGGCTACACAGAGAGACCTTGTCTCAAAAAGCCAAAAAACAAAAACAAAACCAAAAAAAGAACCTAGAAAAAAAGACTAAAATAAACAAAAAGTAGAAGACAATGAATAAGAAAACAGTGGAAAATGCATTTAGAAGGAAATTTAAACTCTATGGATTTGGGGGGTTTTTTTGTGGTTGTTGCTGTTGTGTTGTTGTTGTTGCTGTTGTTGTAGTTGTTGTTGTTGTTTTCACCCCAGACCTTAGCACAACTGGCTCCATGATGGAAGTGCCATTTAGGCTGTAAATCTCCACACAGAGACAGCACCACCTGCCAAGAAATAAGAACACAGACCTAATCCATCAAAGTCCATAGTTCTGGGAAAGACTCTAGATGCACTAACGGTTGCTTTTTGGCTTCTGTAGTTCGACTTCCGGCTGACTGTTCTCGTTAACTGAAGGATGTCAGCCCGGAACATGTTTTGTGAGCTAGAGCAGGCCTGGGAGCTTTAGGGTAAGGAAGGAGATGAGAGGGGCCAGGGCGTTATCTTAGGGTTCGTCGGAGCCTGGAGGCCAGCGCAGGCTTTGACACACAACCACAGACACAGGTCAGCGCAGAGTCACATGTCAGAGGCAAGGGAAATGACTCCCATTGGAGGACAAGAACCTATTTGGCAAGTTCCTGAGGAATGCTGGCTTTTATCTGACCACCAGCAAGCCTTCCATCTTGAACTCACTTCCGGATATCTGGACTGCCTGTGACTTAACAGGAGGGGGTGACAGGAAGTAAGGAGCAACATCAGCTGTTCTGAATTTTGCTGCCAAAGTAGTTTTGTCTTTTGTTTTGGGGGAGGGGGCTGTTGCTTTGGGTTTTTGAGACAGGTTCTCTCTACATAGCCCTGGCTGGCCCAGAGCTCACTCTGCAGACCAGGTTGGCTTCAAACTCACAGAGATCTGCCTGCCTCTGCTGCCCGTCACTATGCCCAGATCTGAAAGTAGTTTTGTTTTGTTTTTGAAAACATGAGGGCTGGAGTTGTGAGCTGCTGTGTGGGTGCTGGGGTTTGAACCTGAGTCCTGGAAGAGTAGTCAGTGCTCTTAACCACTTAGCCATCTCTCCAGTCCCTATATCAATTATCTTATTTGCTTGTTTTTGTTTGGTTTGGTTGGTTGGTTGGTTGGTTGGCTAGTTGGGTAGTTTTGTTTTGTTTTTTGGTGTGTGTGTGTGTGTGTGTGTGTGTGTGTGTGTGTGTGTGTTTTCAAGACAGGGTTTCTCTGCAATGCCTTGGCTGTCCTGGAACCCTCTCCATAGACCAAATCCAGAGATCCACCTGCCCCTGCCTCCCAAGTGCTGATTAAAGGCATGTGTCACCACAACTTGCCTTGTATCAATAATTTTATAATTATAAATCTCAGACAGGCATGGTGGTACATGCCTTTAATTCCAGCACTCAGGGAGGCAGAAGCTGGCAAATGGATCACTGTTAGTCCAGGCCAGCCAACGCTTATCTCAAAAAACAAAACAAGCAGAAAAAAAGAAAGAAAGAAAAAAGAAAGAAAGAAAGAAATTTCATCCAAGTGTGATGGCACAGGCTTTTATTCTCAGTATTCCAGAGGCAGAGGCAGGCAGATCTCTATGAGTTCAAGGTCAGCCAAAGCTACACAGTGATTCTATGTTTCATTTAAAAGGAAAAAAAAAAGGACTTAAGGTGGATTGCTGATTCCTTACTCCCAAAAGTTGTCCTGTGACCTCCACAGATGTTCATGGGCACATACACACAGATACACACACACACACACACAAATAAATGTAAACTAACTAATTTTTCAAAAGAAAAACTTTTAAAGAAATGTCATATTTGGTGCTTTATATATTTATCATGGTTGAAAGCATTTGGCGCGTTGGGCTGAGAGCCTTGTAGCCCACTTCTATGTGTGATGGGGTACTTGACTAAGTGTTACACGCTCTCAGGCTAAAGCTCACTGAAGTAACAGGGTATTGCAACATCTGAGCTTTAGGCTTGATGAATTTGTTAGCCTGATTTTCTAGACTGATAAGAGCTACTTTTACTTAGGCTTGGTTTGTTAAGTAAGAACATTTAAACACTTTTCAGAATCGAGTATTTTAAAATGTATCAACACTGTTTTAGAATGGTGAGGGTGTTTAATTCAACAAGTTTGTACACGAGACCAAGAATTCTTTGAGGTATCCTTAAAAATGATTGTTAACATTTGTTAAAGTTATAAATAGAATAATAAGATTTGTAGGCTGAACATAAAGGTTCTTGAATTTGTAATTTTAATAAACTGATTCCATTTTTAAGACCCCAAAATAAGCCTTCTTAATGGTCCTCTTTATAGGAAAAAAAAAAAAAAAGAAACCTCAAGGGCATTAAAAGAAAAATCAAGCCGGGCATGGTGGCACATGCCTTTAATCCCAGCACTCGGGAGGCAGAGGCAGGCGGTATCGCTGTGTGTTCGAGGCCAGCCTGGTCTACAAAGCGAGTCCAGGACAGCTAAAGCTACATAGAGAGACCTTGTCTCAAAAAAAAAAAAAAAAAAAGAAAAAAAGAAAAAAGAAAAAGGAAAGAAAGAAAGAAAAAGAAAAAGAAAAATCAACCAATTTTAGGAGAATTTGGCCCTTTAGGGAAGAAACAGGGCTCAAAACAAACAGTCTTGCTAGGGAGGGTCCTGCAGGGGGAAGTCTCACTGTGGGCCCCGTGTGGAGAAGGAAAAAGATGGGGTGAGGGGGCTGGAAGACCAGAGAAGTTAGGTGGTCACCCAGCTCCGAAGAAGGTTAAGTTTGCAAGGCAGCTGGGCAGAAACTTAAAAGAAAAGAGAGCTGCCATCAGAGTAAGCTTTATTCTCTGAACTCTGAATTCCTCAGGTCCTTCTAGGGAAGCAGAAGATAAGAGATGGACAGATGGACAGATGGACAGAGAGAGAGAGATAGGCTAGCATACATACATATATACATACATACATACATACGTACATACATACATACTACATACATACATACTACAAATATACATACGGAGTCTGAAGAGATGGCTTAGCAATTAAGGCCACTAGCTGCTCTTCCAGAAGATTCAAGTTCAATTCCAAGAACCCACATGGTGTTTCAGAACTGTCTGTAACTCCAGTCCTCGGGGATCTAAGAAACTCTTCTGTCCTCTCTGGGCACCAGGCATGTGCACTGTACACAGACATATATGCAAACAAAACTTACATACATGTAAATAAAATTAATATTAGAAATTAAAAACAGGGGGGCTGGAGAGATGGCTCCGTGGTTAAGAGCACTGCCTGCTCTTCCAGAGGTCCTGAGTTCAATTCCCAGCAACCACATGGTGGCTCACACCCATCTATAATGAGATCCGATGCCCTCTTCTGGTGGGCAGGCACACATGCAGGCAGAACATTATATACATAGTGAGTAGATATATCTTTTTTTTTTTTTAGAAATTAAAAATAAATATACACATAGAAGCTATTTTTTTTAAATTATGTGTATGGGAATATGCACATGGGAGTACGGGTGCCTGTGGACCCCAGAAGAGGACATAGGATTCCCCGGAGCTGTATGCAGTTACAGGCAGTTGTGAGCTCTTCAACATTCGCACAGGGGATCTAAATTCTGGTCCTCCGGAAGAGCAGTGAGCAGTGAGCACTCTTAACCTGAGCCGTCTCTCCAGCCCCAGAAGATGGTATGTATTAACGGGATTGTCTCACACGGTCGTGGAAGCTGGCGAGCTCCACAACCAGGCCATCTACAAGATGGAAGCTACTGGGAAGCCAGGGAAGTAACTGGCATAACTCCATCAAGTCCGAAGGCCAGAAGACCCAGAGAGCTGATTGTATGACATCAACCTGGGAGCTGCTGGCACAAGTCCTGTATCCAGCGGGTGCAGAGCAGGGAGATTGTGGTGTCCAGGGGCAGAAGATGGAGCCCTGGCTCCAGGACAGAGTGGCTTTGCCTTGTCCCTAGCCATCTCCCTCCCTCCCTTGCTAACCTGCCCCGCACTGACTGCATGGCTCTCACCCCCACCAAGAGAGGCCAGAGCTCCCTAATTAGTCCAGAGACTCTGATTCCTTCTAGTAGGTATTGCTTTGTCCACTCACTTGAAACTCACCACCACTTTACATTAGGATGGGACTCAGCAATCCAATACAACCCCAGGCCGGGGAGGGGTTGGGGTGAGGTGGGGGAGCTGGGGGGGTGTATGTAGGATCCTGGTTTAGGTTGAGTCAGAGTTGGCAAGCAGAGAGCTGGCTGCTGAGGTCCTAAATCCCCAGCCTGGCAAGGCATACTGGGCATGGAAGGCATAGAAAGGAATGGTAAGAACAGGGAAGTATTCGGAGGTTTTCCTCCGCCATCTGGAAGGAGAACGGTTGAGGCTTTCTCTCTTCCTGACGTCTGACTGACCGTACCGCCTCTTAGCTCGGTCTTGTACCCTTCTGGTTCTCAGAGCCTGTCTACCTGGCACTCACTATGTGCCAAACACTCCTCTCCTTTTTTTCCTACACTATCTTGTTACCTACCAGCTTGCCTGGCAGGCCAGCCTGTCCCTGCAGCCCTAACCAACCGCGACCGTGGCCCGAATATATGTGCGCCCCTCCAAAACTCCCGTGTGCAAACTGAAACCTCAAAGAAATGGTTTGAGTCGGGCGGTGGTGGCGCACGCCTTTAATCCCAGCACTCGGGAGGCAGAGGCAGGTGGATCGCTGTGAGTTCGAGGCCAGCCTGGTCTACAAAGTGACTCTAGGACAGCCAAGGCTAACACAGAGAGACTCTGTCTCAAAAAACCAAAAAAAAAAAAAAAAAAAAGTTACCCAGTCTTGGGTTTGGGTTCGGGTTTTGAAATAGGATCTCCTGGAGGTTAGGTTAGCCTTGAACTCAAAATACAGCTGAGGATGACCTTGAACTCAGGCTCTCCTTCTTCAGCCTCCAACGTGCTGGGATTGCAGGTGCAACAGCACAGACAAAGGCCAGCATCCAGCTGCCTTGCCCCTCGGTGACAAAGTTCACCGCCCAGCTCCACCGTGATAGGTGTGGACTTCATCCTGCTGAGCTGTCAGATGGGAATAAAGCATCCTAGGAATCAGACAGTGTCATCAGTTAGCTGGGACAATGGCACAGTTCACAGAAAAAGAAGGAAGCATTTCTGGGGCTGTTTAGAAGGACTCTGTCCTTCAAACTTGAAAAGGACAGTACAGTAAAGGGAGGGTAGGCAACAAAAATCAGACCAACTTCTCTCTCTTATATTGATGTAAAACTCCTAATAAAACCATAGAAGAAGCCAGGCACAGTGGCACTCGCCTGTAATACCAGCACTGTGTGTGAGTTCGAGGCCAGCCTGGTCTACAAAGGAGTTCAGGATAGCCAAGGCTACATAGAGAAACCCTGTCTCAAAAAACAACAACAACAAAAACCATAGCAGACTGTGATGTTTCTTGTACAAAAAATTTTATAGAACACATTCATACCCTTTACAAAATATTACCAGGAAACCCTCCATGTATGAGATGAGGTGTTGCTTGTAGGAATGTTAGGATGGTTCAATAGTAATAAATCGATTAATATAGTTTATTCTAGAAAGTAGACTACAATAATGTTTTAAGAGAAAAATATACCAAGGCCAAGTGGCACTCATTACAAGAATAATATAGATCATTATTATAAAATCGATTGATATGATTTATTTGATTTATAATTTGAAAAAGAAAACCATCATATAAAGATAATGAAAACATATTTGATAAAAATAATGTCCCTATGTTTCTAAAATCTTACCAAAACGGGAGGCAGAAGCAGGTGGATCGCTGTGAGTTCCAGGTCAGCCTGGTCTACAAAGTGAGTCCAGAACAGCCAAGATAATATAGAGAAACCTTGTCTTGGAAAAAAAAATCTTACCAAAATAAAAATGATACTTTTGTGTTATACATTAATGGTTTTTGACATTTATTTACTTGTGTGTGTGTGTGTGTGTGTGTGTGTGTACATGCTTGCCCTAGCATGCATGTACAAGTGGGATCCAAGCACAACTTGCAGGACTCAGTTCTCTCTTCCACCTGTGGGTCCCAGGGATCAAACTTATGTCATCTGCCTTAGTTAGCATCAGGAGCCTTTACCCACTGAACCATCTCGCTAGTCCTAGTTTAATTATTACAGGTGTGGGGCCTAGAGAGATGGCTCAGAGGTTAAGAGCACCGTCTGCTCATCCGGAGGTCCTGAGTTCAATTCCCAGCACCCACATGGTGGCTCACAGCCATCTGTAATGTGATCTGGTGCCTTCTTTTGGCCTGCAGATGAGCGTGAAGACTCATATACATAAAATAAAGAAATTAATCTTTAAAAAATTTATTGCAGGTATGTTTGTATTATGAGAGAGAGAGAGAGAGAGAGAGAGAGAGAGAGAGAGAGAGAGAGAGAGAATATGGAGGTGAGAGGACAAGGACAAGTTGTGGGAGGTCTGTTCTCTCCTTCTACCACGTGGGTCTTAGGGATCAAACGAAAGTCTTCAGGCTTGAAGCTGGCATCTTCCCATGAGCTGTCACCTACTCTCACTAACCCTGTTTCTTTTTTGAATCAAGGTCTCTAGTCCACGCTGGCCGAGGACTCAGTGTGGCCTTCTTGCACTCACGTCCCAGGTGCTTGGCGTGCAGACGTGCACCACCCAGCAGGGTTTCCAGTGTCCCAAGGCAGCTGTAAGCCTCTGCACCATAATGAAGCTGTAGAAATTGTTTTTCCTGGTAAAAAACAATCAAGAAGGTCTGCAGCAGCTTAAAAACAAAGCAAAACAAAACCGGAATCTCGTTTTGTCGTCTAGACTACCCCCCCCCCCCGAACACATGGCTGTGCCCCTCCTGTCTCCATACACAGCTCTTCATTAACACCACTCCGAAAGTCCTAGTCAATTTAATTAGAGAAATACATGAAAAGAGAGATAAATATTAGAAAAGAGGAGGCAAAGTAATCATTATTTAAAGTTGGTATGATTAAATATCTAGCAATCCCTCCCAGAAATCCATTAAATATATTAACTGGGTCCAGGAACTTGGCCAATTACAAAATAAATATACAAAATCAATAGCATTCCAATCAAACAATAAAAAAAGTACTTAGAAAATGACGCAGAACGATTCCGTTCACAGTATCTTAAAGGCATTAAGGAAGGAGAACTGAACTAGGCTGGTGAGCGGTCTCAGGCGTTAAGAGCACTTGGTTGGGCCAGGCGTGGTGGCGCACACCTTTAATCCCAACACTTGGGAAGCAGAGGCAGGCGGATCACTGCGAGTTCCAGGTCAACCTGGTCTACAAAGAGGGTCCAGACCAGCTAGGGCTGTTACACAGAGAGACCCTGTGTGTGGGGGTTGGGGTGGGGATGGGGGGGGAAGGCGGGAAGCACTGATTGTTCTTCTAGAGGACCCAGGTTTGATTCCCAGGACCCGCATGGCAGCACACGACTTCTAAAAGTCTGGTACCAGGGGATCTGGCACCCTCTTCTGGTCTCCTCAGGCAGACATGCGATGCACAGATATGCATACAGGCCAAATATCTATACACAAATAAAATTATTTTGGGGTTTTGGGGTTTTGTTTGTTTGTTTTTTGTTTTGTTTTGTTTTTCAAGACAGGGTTTCTCTGTGTAGCCTTGGCTGTCCTGGACTCGCTTTGTAGACCAGGCTGGCCTTGAACTCACAGCGATCCACCTGCCTCTGCCTCCTGAGTGCTGGGATTAAAGGCGTGTGCCATGACGCCCAGCTACAAACAAAACGTTTTTAAAAGAGAAATAGACTTACTACAATGTGTAAAATGTTTATAGGGAAAAATTCTATAAAGGGCCACGAAGACTCGAACAAGAGACCCTTGGTGTTTAGACCTAATGAAACACTCAGTAGCTCAAGTGTTTGCTTAACAGACACAGAACTCTGCATTCTCTCCCCAGCACTACATAAAACCAGGCATGGCACAGACCTATCACCTCAGCACTTAGGGGGCAGAGACAGGAGGATTAAAAGTTCAAGGTCATCCTTGGCAGCATAGTGGCCCTGAGGACAACCTGTGCCACGTGAGACTCCAAGTCAAAAACAAGACAAAATTATGGCGTGGCGGTACATGCCTTTAATACTAGCACTCAAGAGACAGAGGCAGGCAGATCGCTGTGAATTCAAGGATTTCCTGGTCCTGCTGAGTGAATTCCAGGCCAGCCAGGCAAGACCTTGTCTAGGAAAAAAAAAAAAGAATTGTAATTAACTCCTTCAAACAAATATAAAAATCATATTCAGAATCCCCCAAGGGCTAGGTGGTGGTGGTGCACATCTTTAATCCCAGAACCTGGGTGACAGAGGCAGGCAGACCTCTGTGAGTTCACGGGCAGCCTGCTCTACAAAGCGAGTCCAAGACAGGCAGGGCTACCTAGAGAAACTCGGTCTCAAAAAAAACAAAAAACAAACCAAAACAAACCAAACAACAATAACAAAAAGACATAATCCCCACAAACCTTATCATTGAACCTCGCAAAGTGATTCCAAAGAGAATTTGAACAATAAAACTGTAGAAATAAAAGTCAAGGGAACCAGAGAGATGGCACAGTTGTTACGAGTTCTTACTGCTCTTCCAGAGGACCCTGAGTTCAATTCTCAGCACCCACATAAACTTTCTCACAACTGTCTGTAACCAGAGCTCCAGGGTATAGGCACGCTCTCAAGACACACACACACACACACACACACACACACACACACACACACACACACAGAGGCATTGGCCACAGAGCCTGGCACCTGTGTGAACTGGATTCTCCCATGTGCACGTTACAAAGTTTTAGAAATTCAAACAGCATAGAACTGGCCAAGGAATTTTCAAGCAGACCTAAGGCAGTGTTTGACTATGGGGACCTGCTTCCGTGCCTGTGTTAGTTCCTCTGCCTAGCGGGTCTCACTTCTCCAAAGTCAAGGCTCATGGCTTAGTCTCTGAAGCTGGTCACCTCCTTCTCAGTCATCAAGTACCCTTCCCTTGCTTTCTGCAGCCTCTCACACCTGCGGCTTCCCACCTGTGCCTACTCTTCTTCCTGGTCTTCCCACCAGTCCCCAGCCTTGGCATCCATCTCTCTGTTGTCAGGGATCCGCCCACCCACAGCCTTTCACTGAGCCCCTGGGAATGCTCATCCACAAAAAAAGGTCTCCAGCTCCCCATCTGTCTTGGGAGGTTTTTGTTATTGTTGTTTTGTTTGGATTTTTTGCTTTTTTTTTTGTTTTTCTTTTCCCCAGACAGCATTTCTCTGTGTAGCCCTGGCTGTCCTGGAACTCACTCTGTAGACCAGGCTGCCCTCAAGCTCAGAGATCTGCCTGCCTCTGCCTCCTGAGTGCTGGGATTAAAGGCGTGCACACCACTGCCTGCCTTGTCTTGGGAGATTTAAGCTTACAAATCCAGCTGTTTGCTAGACTTTGGCTTTCCCTTAATAAACCTACACTCGCCCTGCAATAAACTACAACCCAGGAGGCTGAAGCAGGCCGAACACTGAAGCTGAGGAGTGAAACCACTCTGGACAGCACGGTCTTCTCTCTCTCTCTCTCTCTCTCTCTCTCTCTCTCTCTCTCTCTCTCTCTCTCTCTGGGATCTCTCAGTCAACAAACGCTGAACTGCAATCTCAGGTGTCAAGATACTGTTCCTAAATAAAACAACAACAAAGAAAAAAAGAGAAGTTCCTCCTCCTTTGCTGTTCCACCTCATTCATTAAGGCGGGGTCGGTCTCTCAGTCAGTCAAGCCCAGGGCTCACCAACATACCTAGTCTCCATAGGCCATCTGGAGACGCCTTTCTCTGCCATCCTCGGGCCACCATGTCCACCTGGCCACATGGGCTGTGGGGATCCAAACTCCCTTCCTCACACTCCTGCAGCACACACTTTAACATCTGCACTCTCTCTCACTTGACAGTATGCTGCACTATCAAGGCGCGTGCACTTTTTCCCCCCAGGACAGGGTTTCTCTGTGTAACAGCCTGACTATCCCGTACTCGCTTTGTTGACCAGGGTGGCCTCACTGGGACTACAGGGGTGCGCCACCGAACCAGGACCACATTTTTTTTTAAACAGTCCCTAAATGTTCTCAGAGTAGAGGGAGGGGGCAGGAGGGCGAGAGGAACTTTAGGCACTCACTCCCCGTTTCTGTAGGGAAGAGCTAGGCCTGAACTTTACCTTGGCTGCCTGACAGGATG
This sequence comes from Acomys minous, assembly GCF_964271855.1. Lineage (NCBI taxonomy): Eukaryota > Metazoa > Chordata > Mammalia > Rodentia > Muridae > Acomys > Acomys minous. The sequence continues at coordinate 105,755,277 of NC_140487.1, read as the reverse complement.
TGGTGTGTAGCCTTGGATGGCAGTGGGGGTGGGGAGCCAGGAGCCTTCACTGGGGCCTCTGCCAGAGGAGCACAGAGGCCACCAGGGAACCTCATTCACTAGCTAGTGGGGGACCCTTGTTTTAGGAAACTGGTTCTTTTAAAAAATAAAATAAACTACTCTGCTTTGCAGCATTTGCTCACTTCCCGTGATGTAAATATTCCCACCGGGGCCAATTTCCAGTTACTAGAGTAACAATCACCTCGTAGAATTCCTGCAGACTTAGCCAGTAGCTCTCTCTCTTGCCCAAACTCTCAGGGATGCTCCCAAGAGCCTTCCTTCTCCTGCGTGTCCCAGACATAACCGGGGAGCCCTCTTAGGAGAACTGAGGACTTGTCACCACACAAATGGGGTGCTAATACAAGCGGGGAATTAAACCCAAGTGGCTAGCAACACACTGATGAAGCCGGGGCCTTGAGCTGTGTCTGTATTAAGATATTTTTCACTTGCATTCCCACTGCAGACTAGACGCAAAGGAGGGCGGTTCCTTCCATAGGTACATGTGCCAGGGAGTGTCCTAGATACTGGGGACAAACGAGGTGAGCCAAACAAGGCTCTTGGCCTCGGGAAGCTTACCGTCTAGTATCTAGGCATTAATGTCACCCAGTCATAATTTTCAATGCAAATTAACATGGAGAAGGGACTCAGGAGAGGGAGGACGCCCTGTTTTAGAAAGGCGGGAAAAGCCCTTCTGGATGAACGAACGCTTGAACAGGCATGAAGCCAATGAAGCGAAGGAGGCAGCCAGTCCCTGGGCTGGCAGGGATTCTGGGAGTCAGTAAGGGCCTTCTCCAGACAGGAGAGGAGAGTTGCCTGGAGTGGGAGGTGGAAGTGGGGCTTATAGGCCGGGCAGGTGTGGCGGCGCGCGCCTTTAATCCCAGCACTAGCTCGAGGCCAACCTGGTCTACAAAGCGAGTCCATGACAGCCAGGTCTACACAGAAAAACCCTGTCACAAAACAAAATAAAACCACCAAAAAATAATAAAAAATAAAAATAAAAAAGAGCCGGGCGTGGTGGTGCATGCCTGTAATCCCAGCACTCGGGAGGCAGAGGCAGGTGGATCGCTGTGAGTTCGAGGCCAGCCTGGTCTACAAAGTGAGTCCAGGACAGCCAAGGCTACACAGAGAAACCCTGTCTCGAAAAAAACAAAACAAAAAATAAATAAATAAAAAAGAAAGAAAGAAGAAGGAGACCCTGAGATGACACGCCTGCCTACAGAGAGAAGGGAAATTAAAGTAAGCCAGAGTGGCTGGTGCCTCTGCGCACACTGGGTCCTGAATTTGCACTGTGTTGCGTGGTAAGAAGGCTTTGGGCTGTTTGAGCAGAGAAATATCTCTCCTACATTTAACAAAAGGACACTGTGCCAAAAATAGGGTGTGGGGTGGTAAGAAAAGAAACAGTGGGTGAGTGAGACAGCTCAGCAGGTAAAGGCACTGGCTTGCCAAGCCTGACAACCTGAGTTGAATCCTCAAGACAGACGTGGCTGGGAGAAGTCCACCCTCCCCAGCTAGCCTCTGACCTCCAAATGGGGCTGTGGCATCAGTGTGAGGGACTCAGACATAGTCACACACAAAACAAACAAACAAACAAGTAAATGGAAGTACAGAGACCAGTCAGGAGCCGCGCTGCGGGGGTGGTCTGAGCGTAGACAACAGAAGTTTGAACTAAGGCAGAATTTGGGTTAACAAAAAAAAAATGACTGGCCTGAGGGCTGGGTATGGTGACGTTTTTTCCTTTAATCCCGGGCAGCCAGAGCTCTGTGAGTTCAAGCCTAGCCTAGTCTAATAGTGAGATGCAGCAAAGCCAGAGTCAGACCTTATCTCAAAAATAAATAGATTAAAAATAAAAGATAGGTAGAAAGAAAATGAATCTAGAACACTCCCCGCCCAAATTTTTGCGCTTCTTGGAGAACAGGTTTGGGGTGATAGAACTCTGGGGGACCCAGTAGGGTGATGGCGTGTCCTCTGCTTCCTTCAGCCTTCACTCCCAGAGGGTATTTTTGCTGGTGTAGAACTCTGGGCTGGCATTTCACTTTCCCTCAGCATATTAAATAGCTGAGATAAAAGTAGCTGAGCAGGTGACACGCTCACACAAATGAAAATTGAGACGTGAGACTTAGGCAGAATGCCTGCCTGGCATCCACGGATCCCCTCTTTAAAACAGGGAAGAGTGAGAGGGAAGGAGAGAGAGGTGGAGGCGAGAGAGAAAGAGGAGAGAAAAGGAGCCTGAAGCTGTTGGCTACCAGCAAACCCGAATATCCCAGATGATCTAAATCTTTTACTTTGCGCAGCTAGAAGAAAAAAAAAAAAAACCAATCCCAAGCAACAGTTCTAAATGAGCATTGGGTGTATAAACTGAGACATGACCGCTCCAAGGTGTGGTTTAGAGCAAGGTTTTTAGTGTAGACATGAGGGAGGGGTACAGCCAGAGGCATCTGCAGGAATCCAGAGCAGGGAAAGTCATGAACTGATTACGGCCAGAGACTGGACCAGACCATGGGAGGGTAGGAATCAATCTGGTCTACAAAGTGAGTTCAGGACATTCAAGGCTACAGAGAAACCCTGTCTCAGAAAAAAAAAAAAAAAAAAAAAAAAAAAAGGAAGGCACCACCTGACATGGGTTCTGGAGGAGAAAAACATCCAAACCGTAACAAATGCTAAAAAGCAGAAAGCCGACACAGCTAGATTAGCTGTAAAAGAAAATAGGCTTTTAAGGATATACATATATATGTACATATACATATATATGTTGTAATTCAAGGTCACTTTATAATGTTAAAAAGTCCGATTTCCAAGAAGATACAACAATCTTAAAGTCGCCTGTTCCTAACAACATGCTTTCCGGAAGGTGTAATCAAAAGGGGAAAGTACAGTGACAAAGAGAAGGCGACAAACAGCAATCACGGCGGAGATTGCAACCCAACGCCCCAGTTATTGCTGGGACCAAACAGACAAAAGCAGTCACAGAAGACAGCGTTCCCAGGCCTGAGCCAGGAGGCACCTACTGCGCATGAGCGCCCCTGCAGAATCCTGATTCCCTACCTAGCTGTGTCCTGGGACCTTCAGTCTGAGCAAATTTCAAAGCATTAAAATTACACAGGATGTTTTCAGACCGCAACGCGTTTATATTATAAATTAATAAAGAAACGGTAACAGCAAAAATCCCCATTATTTGGAAACGAAGATGTTTCTAAATAATTCATGTTAGTCATTGACTACATATAAAATTATAACGATGTCTTCTGAGGGTTAAAAAAAATGAGCAAAGGTATTAAAAAAAAAAAAAAGCAGAGGCACGCCAGCGGATGGCTGGAGGCTGGCTAATGAAGTTACAGTATTTAAGGCAGTTTTTCATCCTGGGGGCGAAAATGAGACATTGATTAATTTTAAGATTTCATAAGTCAGGTAGCAAGCTGAATGAATTACCAGGGTACCAGAAGAATAGAACTAGAGAGGACAGCTTTCAAATGAAGAAATAAGAACAAGATGAAAAACTAAATCACAGAAGAAACAGGTAAAAAGAACGTAAATAAGGAGATAAGACCTTTGAATACATGCAAACTTCCGGGTGGATATTTAAAAACGCGCCTTCCCTTCAGAGCTGCGCTGGCTCAGAGATTTAGTTCCTGTGTGGATCGGAGGACAAGCGAGCACTGCCCATAATCCCACCTACGACCCTCAGGCCTCATCACCGCTTCAACCTGCCCCCTGGGTTCCTCATGATTGGAAGACCCACAAGGTCTCTCCGCCCTGCTAGGGGCCAATAGGACAGGCGTGTGAAAATGGCATTCTGTCCGTCCCCTGGTGAGTCAGTGCGTAGCCCCTGTGACATTCTCATAACGACCTCCCTGGCAAGAATGGATACGTCCTAAGGAGATACTTGTGTCCCGCCTCTATGGCGATCAGACTATTGAGAGAATAGGCCTCCAAAAAGTTAGTGTCTCCAGGAGTCTGCAAGGGGACTAGGCTCACGCCCTGGCCGACCTGGGGCTGAGACAGTGCTGAGCAGAGGATCCCCCCGCTTGCGTAGTTATTATGTCCCTTGCTTTCTATTTAAGCCCTATCTTCTCAGGTCAGGAGCCTGAAGACAGACTTGGAGCTGGGCGTAGGGGGTGGTCACTGGTTCTTTTTGTCCCTCTTCTGGGTGTGCCCACATCGAATAAATCTTCTCTCTCTCTCTCTCTCTCTCTCTCTCTCTCTCTCTCTCTCTCTCTCTCTCTCTCTCTCTCTCTCTCTCTCTCTCTCTCTCTCTCTCTCTCTGCTTTTCACTATTAGCTTAGCTCTTTTAACAGCCTTGTTGAGGGCGGGTAGCGGAACCTCCTGGCTTCTTTGGTTGCGAAGCATTCCCAGGTGCCCCAGGGAACTCAGCTTGAGGCACACCCTTCCTTGGACCATCCCCCACCTACTGGCATTTCCTGCCCTCTGCTAGTGTCTCCAGGAGCTGAAGATGCTTGGCTCCTGTCAGTTTCCAGGGGCCCTGTTGGCTGCTCCTGCTTCAGTGCGCATGCTCTCACAGAGGCGATGGGCTGGTTCTGTCTACCTCCTTTTAGGGATGCTCAGGACTGGAGCATAAGCCTCGTAACTGAGTGATGGGCAGGCTAAGCATCATCGTGAAGCCGTGAAGACCCAGCCTGCTTGCTTAGGTCTTCCGATCAAAGGCTGCCAGTGGACGGGACCAGAACTGGTATCTTTGTTAAGAAGTCCGTGAACTTTTTTTTTTTTTAAGATTTTTTTATTTTTATTTTCTGTGAGTGAGTGTTTTGCCTGAGTGCATGTATGTGCTCCGTGTGTATTCCTGGTGTCCATGGAAGCCAGAAGAGGAGATTGGGACTAAAGTTACAGACAACTGTGAGCAGCCCCGTGGGCTGGGAATCAAGCCCATGTCTCTTCAAGAGCAGCCAGTCTTCCTAACTGCTGAGCCATCTCTACAGTCCCCAAGGTGTGATGTAGTCTAGGCTGGCCTTTGAACTTCTGAATGCTGGGGTTGTGGTTATGCACTGGGGGCAAGCATGCGCACTAGGCATGCCTCCTATTATCAGAGGAGCACCTCCAGCAAGTCCTTGAAGCATATATATATATAATTTTTGTTTTGGGTTTTTGTTTATTTGTTTTTGTGTTTGTTTGTTTGAGACAGAGTTTCTCTGTGTTATCTTGGCTGTCCTAGACTTGCTTTGTAGACCAGGCTGGCCTCGAACTCACAGCGATCAGCCTGCCTCTGCCTCTGCCTCCCGAGTGCTGGGATTAAAGCCGTGCTCCACCACGCCCGGCCCAGGCCCCTTTTTAATATTTTAAAATTAATTTATTTTTATGTATATGAATGAGTTGCTTGCAAGTATGTATGCACACTACTTGCATTCCCAGTCCCTTAAGGAGGCCAGAAAGGGGAGAAAACTCCCCTGAAACTGGAGTTACAAGATGGTTGTCAGCTGCCATGTGGATGATGAGAACTGAACCCAGCCAGAGAGCTCTTAATTAGCGAGCCATCTCTCCAGCCTCTTCCTTCTCCTTCTTTCTTTCCTTCTTTCTTTCTTTCTTTCTTTCTTTCTTTCTTTCTTTCTTTCTTTCTTCTGTGTATCCCTAACTGACCTGTAACTCACTCTGTAGACCAGGCCAGGCTGGCTTCAAATTCACAGAGATTTCCCCTGCCCCTACCTCCCAAGCCAGGATTAAAGGTGTACCACAGCATCCGGCTTTGTTTTGTACACAGTTCACTGAGGCCACTAAGTGCCGCCCATCCATGGAGGGCTCTCTCGCCAGAGTATATAGGTCACCTTCCAGGGGCCACAACCCTGAAGAAAACCTGACCCTTCCTCTTCTAGCAGACTTGGAGGATTGTTAACTTCCCAAACAGAAGTCGGGGGCTCGTGAGCCTCCCTTGGGCCAGAAGCAGTTCTAGGCTATGGAGTTCAACCTTCACAAACAGGGTCACCAGATGTTCAAACACAAGCCTGTGGGGGCCTTTTCACAGGCTTGTGGGAATGTCAACTGCTTTGGTCATGGGCAGGCAGCCATAGCTGCCAGGAGTTCCTGAGTTGCTGCTTGCCTGTCTTGTCCAGAAGACAATAATTTGAAGCAGTTTTCCCCGGTCCTTTGGCTCTCACAACCTTTCCACCCCATCTTCAGCGACGTTCAGGGAGGGGATGTGATGAAGAAGAGATCATATTTAAGCCGGGCGTGGTGGCGCACGCCTTTAATCCCAGCACTTGGGAGGCAGAGGCAGGTGGATCGCTGTGAGTTCGAGGCCAGCCTGGTCTACAAAGAGAGTCTAGGACGGCCAAGATAACATTAGAGAAACCCTATCTCAAATAACCCAAAAAATAAATAAATAAATAAATACATTTGAGGCCAGCCTCTGCTATATGACAAGATCCTTATTTCAATTACATGAAAAAGGGGAGGGGGAGGGGAGAAGTACGGAGCATCCAGTACGCAGCAAACAATAACAATGCCATTATTATTATTATGTGCACCATGGCATGTTTATAACAACAAACCCTGGAAGTCTTTGGGAGTCTATAGAGGGAGACTTGATTAAATAAGGATGTTACACCCACGTGCTCAGTGGGCAGCTGGGCAGCTGTTAAAAATGATGATGTGGGCTTGTGCTTGATGTAGACGCTGCTCACATATTTATTATTTAGTAGGGAAAGTAGGTTACATATCACTATTTTATACTACGACCTGATTTTACGCCTGAATGCAAGATGGTATAAACGTCTATAGACGAGTGTGTAATTATATGCAAAGTGTTTAGGGAAGTGTTTGGAATGAGATGTGCTAAGCGTTAGCAGGGCGCATACATGGCTAGTTTTTCCCCCCCCCTTATGCTTAATTGTATTTTAATTTTTAAAAAATAATGACCATGAAATAAAAAAGAGTAATAAAGGGAACCATAAAATCCATGGTCCAGGACAAGGAAGAGCTCCTGCAACATGGCAAGAAGTGAGGTGATTTCTTTTCCGGTGCAAATGAAGCTTTCCCTGGCTTTTGTCATTGAGCTGAAATACACACGGGTATAAAACGTGCTGCTTTAATGATTTGTTAAGTGTGCAGTCCAGTGGCATGGAGTCGCTCCACGATGTCACGTGACCATCACCACCCTCTATCTCTAAAACCTTTTCCTTTTCTCAAACTGCAGCTCTGCACTCAGTGCACAGTGCCCACACCCACACGCCTCCTCTTCCTCAGCTCCTGGCTAGCCCCATTCCGATGTTTTGGGAGAAGCAGCTGTCCTAGGTGCCTTGTTTAAGTGGCATTTGTCTTTTCTTTAAAAAAAAAATAAAATATATATATATGTATATGTGTATATATATATATATATGTAAATATATATTTGGTTTTTCAAAACACAGAGAACCTAACCTTAGCTGTGCTAGACCAGGCTGGCCTCGAACTCACAGCCATCTGCCTGCCTCTGCCTCCCAAGTGCTGGGATTAAAGGCGTGCGCCACCATGCCTGGCTAAAAAATATATTTTAAGGCTTATTTTTACTTTACGCACATGAATGTTTTGCCTGTGTGCATGTATGTGTGTACCTGTTCAATCCTCTGGAACTGGAGTGACAGATGGCTGTCAGCCACCGTGTGGATGCTGGGAACTGTACCCCAGTGAGTGACAGATGGCTGTCAGCCACCATGTGGATGCTGGGAACTGCACCCCAGTGAGTGACAGATGGCTGTCAGCCACCGTGTGGATGCTGGGAACTGTACCCCAGTGAGTGACAGATGGCTGTCAGCCACCGTGTGGATGCTGGGAACTGCACCCGAGTCCTTCACAAGAGCAACAAGTGCTCTCGACTACTGAGCCATCTCTCCAGCCCTGGACATTGGCCTTTTCAAGCTGGCCTCTTTCGCTTAGGAGAATCTACTGTCTTCAAGGCTCACCCAAGGTATGAAAAGAATTGTCCTATGGGGGGAGGGGTTGGAGAGTTGGCTCATTGGTTAAGAGCACTTGTCCTTTCCAAGGACCAGGATTCAAGTCCCAGCACACACATGGAAGCTCACTACTCCCTAAGGCACTGGGCATGCATGTGGTGCACAGACATCCTTATAGGTATAACAGTCATATGAATACAATAAATCTAAAATAAGATTGTTTTAAAAATCTGTGTGTATGTGTCTATCTGTTTGTGTCTGTATGTGTCTATGTGTTTGTGTCTCTCTGTGTGTATATGTGTGTCTCTGTGTGTCTATGTGTGTATGTTTCTATGTGTATGTCTCTGTGTGTGTGTCTATCTATATGTGTGTGTGACTTTCTGTGTGTGTGTGTGTGTGTGTGTGTGTGTGTGTGTGTGTGTGTATGTGTGTGTATCTATGTATTCAGGATGTTGGGGTACCAAAAGGTGCAGGTGGAATTGCGAGGGAACCTGTGGGAATCACTTCTCTCCTTCCACCGTGTGGGTTCCAAGGATAGCACTCAGGTGGTCAGGCTTGACAATGCGTGCTTTACCTACAGAGCCATCTCCATGGCCCATTTCTTCCTTTTTAATTTTGTCCTTTTTATTTCAGAGCTGAGGAACAAACCCGGGCCTTGCACTTGCTAGGCAAGCACTCTACCACTGAGCTAAATCCCCAACCCTTTTTCCTTCCTTTTTAAAGGCTGACTAATATTCTCTCTTGTGAGAGGGAGAGAGGGAGAGAGATTTGCATCCTCATTTACTGATGAGTGAACTCTGGGATTGTTTCCAGCCCTCTGGCTTTTGTAAATAGTGTCGCTATGAACACTGATGTTCTACCCAGCTTTAATTAAAGGTCACTGCCATAGTGTGAGTCTAAAATGCCCCCCACAGACTCATTTTTGTGTGCTTATCCTCCATCTGGTAGAGCTATTTTGAGAGGATATGGAACCTTTGGGAAAAGGGGTCTAGCTGGCCATTATAAGCCACCAGGGGCAAGCCTTTGACGGTTGAATCAGGTCCCTGGTTTCAGCTCCACTCTTTTCTGGCCAGAAGCAGTGTGTACAGCCTCTGTCACTGGGCTGTCCCACTGAGCCATGAAATGAGTTCCTCAGCTGTGTCTCCACCTTGATAAATAGAAAGCCCTGAAACTGGGAGCCTAAGTTAGCCCTGCTACCCCTTAAGTTGTTTTTGTTAAATCTGTCACAGTGAGTGGCATAAAGATAACTAACACATTCATTACACAGGCCCATGGGTGGCCTCTACACCTGCCATGCACTGAGGTCCCCACTACCACTCAATATGCTGATGGTTTGAGTGCAAAACTTCCCCCACAGGTTCATGTGTTTGAACACCTGGTCTCCACCTGGTGGCGCTGTTTGTGATGGTTGATCACTGTAGCCTGGCACTGCTTCCAGCCCAAGCTCTCTGCTTCCTAACGGGCTAAGCGGGCTCACACTCACACTTTCACAGTTCTGCCTTCCCTGCAGATGTATCTCTCTGAGTTCAAGGCCAGCTTAGTCTACAGAGTGAGTCCCAGATGTGGGGTTTTATAGCTTAGGAGTAGGGGGGTTCCAAATGGGGGATTTGGTAGGCAGATAAGTGGGGTTACAGAAGCAAAACATAAGCTTAAACAAGTTTCCTAAAAGAAAGACATGGTCGCAAAGTGGTCACAACAAGGTGGCCATAACAACAGGTGATCATAACAACAGGCAATCATAATAACAGGCGATCATAATAACAGGCGATCATAACAAGGTGGTCATAACAGCAGCTGGCCATAATAACTTTTTGGGTTTTGTTTGTTTGTTTGTTTGTTTGCTTTGGTTTTTCAAGACAGGGTTTCTCTGTGTAGCCTTGGCTGTCCTAGACTCACTTTGTAGACCAGGCTGGCCTAGAACTCACAGAGATCCACCTGCATCTACCTCCCAAATGCTGGGATTGAAAGCATGCACCACCACACCTGACTCCATAATAACTTTTTGAAACAAAGGCATGATTGCCAATTCCTAGGACAGGCAGCACAGAACTGTTTGTAGTTAAGCTTATAGGCGTGGTGCAACACAATCCTTAAACAGATTTAATCATAAACAGGAAGGAGCCTAGTTTGTCTTTACTTTACATAAGATGACTTTCAAGCCCAAGACAGAGGCAGGTTGGCTTTGGTTGTTGTTGTTCTCTTTTGTTTGTTTGCTTGTTTGTTTGTTTCAAGACAAAGTTTCTCTGTGTAGCCTTGGCTGTTCTGGACTCCCTTTGTAGACCGGGCTGGCCTGGAACTCACAATGATCCGCCTGCCTCTGCCTCCAGAGTGCTGGGATTAAAGGCGTGCGCCACCACCACCCGGCTTAGGCTGGTGTATTATAACAAAGATCAAGGAGCCTGACACCTGACTCCCAAATCCCATCTGACGGAGGACAAGTTCCCTTCTTCCATTACGGTGTCTCTCTCTGCAGTATGGAAGAAGGATTTGGTTTCTCACAGGACACTCAGAAAGAGAAAAGACAAAAAGCAGCCTGGAACAGGCATTCACTTGTTCATGAAAAGTTAGAGCTCCCCAGATGTAAAAACACAGGAATAAAAGTCACTTTCCCAGCCGGGCGTGGTGGCGCAGGCCTTTAATCCCAGCACTCAGGAGGCAGAGGCAGGCGGATCGTTGTGAGTTCGAGGCCAGCCTGGTCCACAAACTGAGTCCAGAACAGCCAAGACTACGCAGAGAAACCCTGTCTTGAAAAACAAACAAACAAAAAACCAAAAAACAAAAAAAAAAAGATAGACACCCTTGGATTTATATATGCAAATCTTTTATATGCAAATATCTGAAAGGGTATGCAAAAACTTGTGGGAGGAGCTTGTGGGGACATCAGGTGACTAGGGAAATGACTAAGAGAACAACCCCCCTCTCAGTATTGTACACCTAGCCTAACATTTGAATTGTGAGCCACCTGCTGCCCATGCCTTGTGCTGCCTGGAGCTGCTCCGACTGCTCAGGCCTCTGTCTCTGCACATCTCCACAGAATGACCCCATGGCTCTCTGTTCCTCAGGCTCTCAACCCTTCCTAATGCTGTGACCCTTTAATACAGTTCCTCATGTGGTGGCGATCGCCAACCATACAATTATTTTTGTTGCTAATTCACAACAGTAATTTTACTGTTATGGATCGTAATGTACGTATCTGCTATGCAGGATATTAATATGTGACCCCCCCCAAAAGGGGTTGCGACCCACAGGTTGAGAAGTGACAATCTAAAGCTTTCCCTTCCACAAGGCAGTCCCCCGGCCTTGTCCAGCCACAGGCATATTTTAATCATAATGTTAAGCCAGACGAGCCCTCCCACATTAGCATGCAGGGCCAGAGGCAGCAAGAGCACACTTGCAAAGATGCCATCGTTTTCCACTTTGGAAAGTGAGAGGTCAGTGTGCTTCTGTGCATCAACACCGCTTCTCCAATGGTTGACGTGCTCCAGGGGAGAAGGGACCACCAGCTTGGGGTTGGAGGGGGGGTGCAGTCAGGACAAAGGGAACTGAGTCTTGGTTCTGCTGGGGACTTTGGCTTAAGTAAATGACAACAGAGATCTATCACTTATTATAAGGTAGCAGTAACACATGGTCCAACTCCTACATTCCTAGCCAAGAGAAAAGGAAATATGTGTCTGTAGAACCATATGAGCCTAGCCGGACGGTGGTGGCGCACGCCTTTCATCCCAGCACTTGGGAGACAGAGGCAGGCAGATCTTTGAGTTCAAGGTCAGCCTGGTCTACCGGATAAGTTCCAGGACAGCCAGGGCTACACAGAGAGACCCTGTCTCAAAAAACAAAACCAGAGGCCAGCCTGGTGGCGCACACCTTTGATCTCAGCACTGGGAGGCAGAGGCAGGCAGACGACTGTGAGTTCGAGGCCAGCCTGGTCTACAGAGTGAGTCCAGGACAGCCAAGGCTACAGAGATACCCTGTCTCAAAAACAAAAACTTGGGAACATGAAGATTTGTGCCAGGTTTGTGTGTGTGTTGGGTTTTTGTTTTTTAGTTTTTGGGTTTTTGTTTTGTTTTGTTTTTAAGACACGGTTTCTCTGTGTAACCCTGACTGTCCTTGAATTTACTTTGTAGACCAAGCTGGACTCAAACTCAGAGATCCACCTGCCTCTGCCTCCCAAGTGCTGGGATTAAAAGCATGCACCACCATGTCTGGTGTGTCAGCTGTTTTTAATAACCCCAAACTAGAAGCACCTCATGTATGAATCAATAGACAAGTGGACAAAGTTCCACCCAACGGAATAACATTGGGCGGTAGGGGGGAAGGGGGGGGGGAACAGCTATTGATACAGGTAGCCACATTGATGGCTTTATTTTCAGACTTTATACAGATCTGAGCGTGCATGCTGACCTGCTTTATTCTACATCAGGGTTATCTGGTCCCCACCAGTCAGGGCGGTGGGAGGATCCTGGCCTCTGGATAAAATGTTCCTGCTTTTTAACCTTTCTAGTTTTTGGAGGGAACAGAACTTATGGATTCTACATGTATAGGAAAGTACTTTTCTATACATTGGAGGGGGAAAAAAAAGGAGAAACATAGGCTATTAGGAAAAAGCATAGCAGAAACAAGATAAAGGGCAGGAGCAGAGCTTTGAAGTGTCCAATAAAAGGGAAGAGACAATCTTGTGAAAGGTGAACCAAGGCTGCAGGAGAGTGTAGCCTTGGCTGTCCTGCACTCACTTTGTAGACCAGGCTGGCCTCGAACTCACAGTGATCCACCTATCTCTGCCTCCCAAGTGCTGGGATTAAAGGTGTGCGCCACCACGTCTGCCCTACAACAGGTACTCTTAATTGGTGCCATCATCTCTCCAGCCCCTGAATGACTGTTTTGCCTGCATGTATGTCTGTGCATATGCATGCAGCACCCACAGAGGACAAAAGAGGATGTGGGATCCTCTGGAACAGAGTTAAAGTTTTGAGCCACCATGAAAGTGTTGGGAACCAAACTCTGGTCCTCTGGAATAGTGGCCAATGCTCTTGATCACTGAGCCATTTCTCCCCTGTTTTTCTTTTTCTTCTACTTCTTCTTTCTTCTTCTTCTTCTTCTTCTTCTTCTTCTTCTTCTTCTTCTTCTTCTTCTTCTTCTTCCTCTTTTTTGAACTTTGTATGGGTGGGTGCAAATGTGCCACAGTGGCCGCATGGGTTCCACTGATCAAAATCAGGTTGTCATGCTTGCACAGTGAAAACTTTTACCTACTGAGTCAGTCATCTTACTGGCTCCACATCAGTAATTAAAAAAAAAAACTATGTGGAATTGAAAATAAGTCATAGGAGGAAACATTATATATATGTTTTCATATATATAATAAACCTTCAGGGCAGAAAAGCTAAATCAGCAGCCAAGAGCACTTGCTTTACAGCTGAGCTTTGTGGGGGACTGTTCGAACCCCAGCACTAGTAAGGCTGAGACACAGTCTCAAGCTCAAGGCCAGCTTGGGCTCCATAGCAATATTCTGTCACACACACACACACACACACACACACACACACACACACACACACAAACCAACAGGGGCTGGAGAGAAATCTCAACGGGTGAGGTGCTTGCCACACAGGAGGCCCCATGATTTAAGGTACTCACATAAATATCAGGCATAGCAGTGCGTGCTTGAAACTCCAGCACTGGGGAGGCAGAGACAGAAGAATCCCGGGGGCTCACTGGCTGGCCAGCCTAGGTTTTTGGTGAGTTCCAGACCAGTGAAAAACCCTGACTCAAAATGAACAAATGAACAAAAAACCAAGATGGAAGCCGGGCATGGTGGCGCATGCCTTTAATTCCCAGTACTCAGGAGGCAGAGGCAGGCGGATCGCTGTGAGTTCAAGGCCAGCCTGGTCTACAAAGCAAGTCCAGGACAGCCAGGGCTACACAGAGAAACTCTGTCTCAAAAAAAAAACAAAAACAAACAAACAAAAACAACAACAACAAGATGGATGACACCCTGAGAATGGCAAGCAAGGTTTGCCTCTAGCCTCCACATGCACATGTGCACCTGAGCACAAATGATTTAAAAAAAGACTGTTTTACTATTTTTATTTCTCTTTTAAATTTGTAGGATGATAATCTTCCATTTATGACCTATCTACTCATTTAACCCTAAAGCCAGCCTGCGTAGACAATGACACTAACCCTGTTTCATAGGCAAAGAAACAGCAATGTTCAGGGTCATCAAGATGGTTCACAACCAGCAGAGCAGAAACTCAAACCCAAGAGTTCACACCAACAATTGAGTTGTCTGAAGACCTCCAGGTTTTACCAATGAGCCTCCCTTCAGGATCCAAGATTGTACCTGGGTATCAGTGGACCTTGAAGGCACCATGCAGCATTCAGAAACTTCTCCAGGTCTCTCTGAGCTTTTTGCATTTGTATCAACAGGGAAGGCCTGGGTAGGCTTTGAATTTGTTGTTGCTTTTGTTTGTTTGGTGTTTTTTTTTTTTTTTTTTTGAGACAGGGTTTCTCTGTGTATGCAGCAGTCCTGACTATCCTGGAACTCTCTTTGTAGACTAGGCTGGCCTTGAACTCACAGAGATCCACCTACCTCAGCCTCCCAAGTGCTTAGATTTAAGGGGTGGCCCCCAAGTCCAGCTGACTTTGATCTTTTTAAAACCTACTTTCTTTGGGGTTCTCAAGCCTCTCTCTCCCTTCTCCACCCCAATCCCTTGCAGCACCCCAACACCAGGCAAGAGAGAAAGAAGGTTAGTGGGGGGAAAGGGGCATAGTTCTCTTTGGCTACTTCCTGCTGTTCAGGGCTGTAGGGAATCTTTGGGCCAATACCAATCTCCAGCACCAGGATATTCAGCCAGCAACAGCAAACACAGCAACAGCTTTCTCTTCTTCCTTCGACTGTCTCCTCCAAGTGTTCTTCCTCTCTCTGTCTCTCTCTCTGTCTCTCTGTCTCTGTCTCTGTCTCTGTCTCTCTCTGTCTCTCTCTCTCTCTCTCTCTCTCTCTGTCTGTCTCTGTCTCTCTCTCTCTCTCTCTCCCTCCCTCCCTCTCTCCCTCTGTCTCTCTTTCTCTCTGTCTGTGTCTGTCTCTGTCTCTCTCTCTCTCTCTGCTCTCATATTTTTCCCATTGGCAAAGACCATGCCTCCCCACAAGGTAGTTTCCTGTTGACAAAGACCCTGTGCCCTCTCAGGAGGCAGTTATTAGCTGTGGACAGACTGGAACAGCCTCCATATCCCACACCTGGGATTAAAACAAAACCATGTTTGAGCCAGGCGCACGCCTTTAATCCCAGCACTCAGGAGGCAGAGGCAGGTGGATCGCTGTGAGTTCGAGGCCAGCCTGGTCTACAAAGCGAGTCCAGGATAGCCAAGATAACATAGAGAAACCTTGTCTCAAAAAACCAAAAAAAAAAAAAAGTTTACATAACATAACTGAGTTTTTAAAGAAACCAAAACTTCCACCACAAAGAGCAGCCTCCCCTCAGGAGAAGCAGGTGATACTCAGCAGGTTACTTTGTTCTGTCTTTAGTCACAATGCCAGACTCTAATGAGGACACAGGGTAGGAAGAAAGGGAGGAGCTATTCTTCCCCAGTGGGAACTCAGCAACATAGGCCAAAGCATGTCGACTTGCTCTCCTGTCACCTCAGGAAATCTTCCTGAAGGAAATACTTTTATATGTGGTAAAATATAAACGATAAAGCAGCACTTTTAACCATTTAAAGCATGCAGTCCAACGGTGCTTGGTTGCACCCACCACATTGCATAACCACGGCTACTCTTTCCAGACTATTTCATCAGCCCAAAAGGAAATCCTCAAACAGTCCCTCCCCGGCCCCACTGCCCTCAGCCTCTGGCAAACATCTGCCGTCTCTGATTTCTCTTTTGGCCGTTTCACATAAACGGAATCCCACCTGACCTGAGACTGGTTTCCCTTACCTCAGCATGTTTTCAAGGCTCATCTGCATTGTAGCATCTAACAGTCATCCCTTTCTTTTATTGGCCTTAATTTTTTATGGAGGGATGTTCCCTGCCACATAAAACCCAACATTTAAATGCACACTCTGATGAGGCTTAGCACACTCACAATGTTACACACTTATCGACCTACCCCAAATCATTTAACCACAAAATAAACACTACGCGTGCTTCTTGTCTTCCTCTTCCCCACTCTCTGGCAATCACTCACTCTTATTTTCTGTCCCTAGTAGCTACTCGAAATAGCTCATACAAATGAAACAATACACTGTGCTCTTTTGTGTCTGATTTCTTTCGCTAACACAGTGTTTTGAAGATTTAGCCACACCGTGGTGTGGTATTAGATGGTGTTTCCTTTCATGGCTGGGTAATATTTGGCTGTGTAGATGTATCACAGCGCTGATTGTTCACCCATAAAGTGGTCATTTCTGGCCTTCGGTTACTGTGCAGGGCGCTACTGTGGCATTCGTGTGCAAGGTTTTTGTTGGAACATTTGTTTTCAATTCTTTTGGGTGAATATGTAGGAATGGAGCTGCTAGGAAAAGTATATGTATAATTTAAGAAACTCGCCGGGTGTGGTGGCGCCTGCCTTTAATCCCAGCACTCAGGAGGCAGAGGCAGGAGGATCACTATGAGGCCGAGGCCAGCCTGGTCTACAAAGCGAAGGCTAACACAGAGAAACTCTATCTCAAAAAAAAAAGAAAAAAAGAAAAAGAAAGAAAGAAAGAAAAAGAAAAAATAAATAAATAAATAAATAAATAAACTCCCACTAGGTATGGTGTCATACACCTTTGATCCCAACACTCGGGAGGTAGAGGCAGTCAGATAGCTATGAGTTTGAGGCCAGCCTGGTCTACAGAGTGAGTTCCAGGACAGACAGAGCTATAAAATAGGAAAACCCTATTTAAATAAATACATAAATAAATAAATAAAAATAAAACTCCCCAAATGTCTCTCAAGCACCACCATCTTACCTTCCTTCCAGTGTAGAGGAATTTTAATCCAGCAACATGGCTACACTGGCAAGGGATCACATCCAAAGACCTTCCAGGTCTATGTGATCCAGCCGGAATGCAGACACACCATTAGCACACACCTTTGATCCCAAACAATGAAGGTAAGTTTAGTTTGTAGTAGGAAGCGGCTGTGTTTGAAAGTGATGTCTAATTGAGGGACAGACAAAGTGATGAATAAAAGAATGAAAGATGGCTGGAGGGGACTGGAGAGATGGCTCAGAGGCTAAGAGCATTGGCTGCTCTTCCAAAGGTCCTGAGTTCAATTCCCAGCAACTGCATGGTGGCTCACAACCATCTATAATGAGATCTGGTGCCCTCTTCTGGCCTGCCTTCTAGTGTGCAGGTACACATGCAGGCAGAACACTGTATGCATAATAAATAAATCTTGAAAAAATTTAAAAAAAAAGAAAGAAAGAAAGAAAGAAAGATGGCTGGAGTTATTTTTACAAAACTGTGTTTGTACCCCTTAGCTTACTTCTTAACCCAGTCATCACACAAATAATTGAGACTCTTTTATAATACACGGCTTCACAACACAATCTGAGCAGTTTAAGTCTATTCTTAACCCTTTTTGTTATTTTGTCTTACTCCCAGCAAACATCCCAGGGATACTTGCACTTTGTAGGTTTCTCAGCTGTAGCTCTTACCTCCTGATCATCCTTGGACCTCTACCTGTGGCTAAATCCCCTATTTCTTCTTTTAACTCCTCCTCCCCTGGCTGGCAGGAAGTCCAGCCCTATTCTCTCCCCTCCTCACCCATTGGCTGTAAGCTGCTTTATTGACCTATCAGGGAGACAATTGGGAGCAGAGTTTATTCAACATTTAGACAGTAAAATTTCAGAACAAAGCTTGCAAACAGACATGAGGGGTATAGAAATCAGAGTTTAAAACTACATAATAGCCTTATGCCTGCAAAAGATTTTACAGAAACGAGCCAGAGAAAGGATATGCCCAACCCTCAAGAGAAGCTACTTAATAAAGATCCAAGGATCTGGGTGTGGTGGTGCACGCCTTTAATCCCAGCACTCCAGGAGGCAGAGGCAGGCAGGAATCTGTGAGTTCGAGGCCAGCCTGGTCTACAAAGCAAGTCCAAGACAGCCAAGGTGGGGCTGGAGAGATGGCTCAGCAGTTAAGAGCACTGTCTACTCTTTCAGAGGTCCTAAGTTCAATTCCCAGCAACCACATGGTGGCTCACACCCATCGCTAATGTGATCTGATGCCCTCTTCTGGCCTGCATGTCTACATAAGATATACAGAAAATAAATAAATCTTTAAAAAAAAAAAAAAAAAGACAGCCAAGGCTACACAGAGAAACCCTGTCTCAGAGAGAGACAGAGACAGACAGACAGACAGACAGACAGACAGACAGACACACACACACACACACACACACACACACACACACACGGGGGGGGGGGGGGGGAGGGGGCCAGAGGCACACGAGTTCAGTGAGTTAAGTTTAGATGAGTTAAGGGTCAGTGCAATTGAGAAGCGGGTGCAGTGGAGTCGAATTTGTGGCAGGCATTTCAGTTGGCAGCCGCTCAGTTCATGGAGTTGAGAGGCAGTTTTTACCAGGACAGATTTACAGAGACAGGGTGCAGACAGAACAAGCCACATACAGATGAAACCAGATGAACCAGAGAATTGGGGAGCCTGACGATTAAAATACATCGCTAGAGTTAGTTTCAGGCCAAGCGGAGTGATTCAGTAAGAAGCTGAGAGAAGCCGGCTTGAATCAGTCAGCTTGGAGAAGAGTTTGAGCTAGAACCAGTTGAAGTGAACCAGCCAGCCAAAATTCAGAAAGGACTAGAAAGGGTGAGCTTATTCAGTAGTAAGCCTCTGAGATGCTTACTACTCAGGCAAATAAAAGTTACTTTGCCACTCCAGAATGTTCCAATCTTCCTCTTTACACTCTTGGCAATACTGTTCAGTTCTTAGTTATATCCACTCATCCTAACGGCTATGAGGTGGTCATCTTACTGTGAAAAGACACAATTCTTTCTTTATTTGCTGTTCTGGAGATAGACCTTAGTACCCTATGGATGCTAAGTAAGCTCTTTCTCTCTGCAGTGGTATCTCACTGTTTTCATTTGCATTTCCCGGATGGCAATGTGCATCCTTCCATGTGCTTCTATATAGCTTCTTTGGAGAAACATCTATTCAAGGGCAGGTGGTAATTCATACCTTTAATCCCAGCACTCAGGGGACAGAAACAGGTGGATCTCTACAAGTTCAAGGCCAACCTAATTCATAGTGAGTTCTAGGACAGCCAGGGCTACACTAAATAAATAAATGTCTATTAAACTATTTTGCCCATTTTCAGATTGGGTTATCTTTTGTTGTTGAGTGACTAAACAACCTGAATTTTTTTTAAAAAAAAGATTTTTTTTATTATGTATACAGTGTTCTTCTTGCATGTGAACCAGATCTCAGTATAGATGGTTGTGAGCCACCATGTGGTTGCTGGGAATTGAACTCAGGACCTCTGGGAGAGCAGTCAGTGCTCTTAACCACTGAGTCATCTCTCCAGCCCAACAACCTGAAGTTTTAAAAACGTTTAAACATAAAGATATTCATTGCAGGGGCTGGAGAGATGGCTCAGAGGTTAAGAGAACTATCTGCTCTTCCAAAGGGCCAGAGTTCAATTCCCAGCAACCACATGGTGGCTCACAACCATCTATAACAAGATCTGGTGCCCTCTTCTGGTGTACATGCAGGCAAAACACTGTGTATATATGATAAATAAATAAATCTTAAAAAAAAAAAAAGAAAAAGAAACTGCTCTAGCTTTAAAAAAAAAAGATATTCATTGCAGTATTATTTACAATAGTGGGACATTGGCATAAGGTTAGCAATTATACATGATCCCTGTGTTATATAGTTCCTGCTTGTGCTGGGTTAGATTGTGTGTCAGGCCATTTGAGCCAGTATAATAAAATACCATAAATTGCAAAAGTCCATGATCAAGGTACTGACAGGTGCAGTGTCAGACCAGCCAGGTGCAGTGTCAGACCAGGCAGGTGCAGTGTCAGACCAGCCAGGTGCAGTGTCAGACCAGGCAGGTGCAGTGTCAGACCTGGCAGGTGCAGTGTCAGACCTGGCAGGTGCAGTGTCAGACCTGGCAGGTGCAGTGTCAGACCAGGCCCTTTTCCTGTTTCCAGTGCCTTTGTCCTGTGTCCTCACAGTGTCTAGGGTATTCCTTCATTAGGGAGACTAATCCCAATGACCTGGTTCCAAAAGATCCCACCTGCTACTGTCCCTTGGGAGGAGCACTGGGATTTCCACACAGGAATGCTGGAGGGGCATAAACATTTCAATTACAGTAGGTGTGACCCCTCAGAATTCCTGTGTTGAAGTCCTCTAAGCCTTAGCGGCCCCCAAACCCGGCCTTACTTAGAAACAAGGTTGCAACAGATGTAACTACAGAGGCCGCACTGTTGGAGTGCAGGACTTAAGCCAATGTCAGTCAGTGTTGCCCTTTTTCAACAAGCGTGTGAAGACAGAAGCACACGGGGAGAACACTTGTTATTGCAAAGACTGAGGTCGGAATTGTGCTCAAGTAGCCAAGAGTTTCAATAAACAACCAGTAGCTAGAGTGAGGTCGGAATAGATTCCCTGGAGGTTTTAGTGGGAGCACAGGCCTGCTGACAGCTTGATTTCTGGCTTCTAGCCTCCAGAACTGTAAGAGATAAATTTTCCCTCTGATACCACCTCGTTTACGGCATGTTGCCGTGGCAGCCTTAGGGAAGCAATACCCTGCCGTTTACAGACGATGCATAGATATGGACGCAGCAAACACCAACAGCTCAGGCTTGGGGAGTCTTACTCTGCGGAAGGCTGTTTCCAGTGTTTTGACGCGTTCGATGTTCCTTGAGATTGCCTGTAAGGGAGATTCCGTAATTCCTCCTTTGTTTAGGAAAACTGAAACAGTTGTTGAGCAAGTGCCCCAAGCTTACAGCACTGCTAAAATGACAGAGACAAAAAAAAAAAAAAAATTACGTGTGCAGGTTTGACTCCAAGCTCTAATGCCCCTACCCAACACACTGTGTAACTGTTAGACTAGATATTTTGAAAAGTTCAATGGACACACGGATGGATGTGTCTGTCAGTCTGCGTTTGATGGCAGAGTAGAAAGAGAGGGAAACGAAGCCGGAAGGAGGCAAGGATAGCTGCCGGTGTCTCATCAGATGACTCAGTGAGAGGAGAAGCCGAAGCCGTGAGCATATTCTTGTGGTGCTGTTTGGGTGGACGAGGCAGTGAACTGCTGAACAGAGTGCGAGACAAACGGCGTGGAACATTAGAGGGGTGTGGGTCAGACTTTGAGGGGTTGGGAGCCATCAATACACTTAGCTCCAGGGGTTTCGATGTAATCACAGGCGCTGAGTGCACAGGAAGAGAAAAAAAAGACCTTTAAAAAGAGTCCCAGGGGAACTCTGGACTCTGGGGATAAGTGAAGGAAAAGGGGGCGTTTACCTTCCTGAACATTCTATCAGGGAAAATGCAAAAGTCAGGTCAGGGTGGTTTGAGGAATGAACAGAAAACGAGCCAAAGGGTAAGCATGTTGCTTCAGCTGAGGGGGGTTGGTGGGGGGGGGGGAGCTGGGGAGCTGGGAAGGCTGTGGTGAGATAGTAACAGAGATGGCTCAGCGTGGGATGAGGGGTCCAGCTCCCACCACTGGTCATTCCATTTCAGACTTTTCCAGCTGGTTAGATACAGCCCGGTTTGTATGGTCAAGTATTGTGTACACACCCTTAGCCCCAGCGCTCGGGAGACAGAGACGGCCAGAAGTCTGAGTTCCAGGCCAGCCAGGGTTACAGAAGACCCTATCTTTAAAAAAAAAAAAAAAAGGTAAGTAGAGCTGGGCAGTAGTGGCACACACCTTTCATCCCAGCACTTGAGAGACAAAGGTAGATGGATCTCTGTGAGTTCAAGGCCAGCCTGGTCTACAAAGCAAGTTTAGGACAGTCAAGGTTAAAAAGAAGATGAAAAAGAAGAAGAAGAAGAAGAAGAAGAGGAGGAGGAGGAGGAGGAGGAGGAGGAGGAGGAAGAGGAAGAAGGAGAAGAAAGAAGTTGTAAAAACAATTAAACTACATAAAACACAAATTTGTAAGTTCTTGAATGCAGGTTTCTAATTATTTTGCTATTCTATGTTCTAATTTTTAAAACATTTATTTATTGGGGGTGGGATTGGCATGCATACCATGAGGCATGTGTGACAGTCAGGGGACAACCTAGGGATTCAGTTTTCTCCTTTGACTATGTGGTTCCCAGGGATCAAAATCAGGAATTCTAGTAGACAGGCTTGGTGGCAGGCTTGGTGGACAGGCTTGGTGGACAGGCTTGGTGGCAAACACCTTTGTTCACTGAGCCATCTCTCCAGCCCTCAACATTGTTGTTTCTTTTTGTTGTTATTGTCGTTATTGTTTTGTTTTTATTTGTTTTTTGAGCCAGGGTTTCTCTGTGTTATCATGGCTGTCCTGGACTCGCTCTGTAGACCGAGATGGTCTCGAACTCACAGAGATCTGTTTGTCTCTGCCTGCCTGGGATTAAAGGTGTGCGCCACCACACCTGGCTCTCCTCACCCGTGTTCTTACACTTACCTCACTGTATACATCTGTATGATGGAGACACTATAGTAAAGCTCCCTGGCCAACTCTATCCTCAGTGACATCAACTGCAGTACGCAAGCCGCGGAAGCTGCCAAGTACCGGCTACCCTGACTCACTAAAGGAACGGAAAAAGGTTAGGGGTGCAGGTTCAATTTAGAAGTGCATCGTGTCCCAGTTGTGTTGGAAAGGCCCAAAACAATGCAGCAACACCAGAAGTGTTAACTATTTAAAGACTGTCATCTAGTCCCACGGAGGCCTCACACATGTCCAATGAGCAACAGCCATTTTATCCTTGAGAGATCTAAGAGGGCCCTGTCCGGATGAGTATCTGCAGGGCCAGGAGAGGGCAGCAGATCACATTACAGATGGCTGTGAGCCACCATGCAGTTGCTGGGACTTGAACTCAGGACCTTTGGGAAAGCAGCCAATGCTCTTTAACCACTGAGCCATCTCTCCAGGCCCCATGAATGTCATTCTGATATTGTCTTCACTGTTTTGCTCGATATTTGTGTTGGCTTTGTCAGTTGCGGCCACAGACAGGCTGGAACATGAGGATTCTGCGGGGTCAAGTGCTTACCTGGAATACTGTACAATCTATTTTTATAAAGCATTCTCACGGTATCAGTAAACCTTACACCAAGCTTGCATGTGACTATGTATGCACAGGTGTGGATGTGTGGATCCATCCACGCACCTGTTTTCCCTTTAGACACTGAGAAGCCTCCTGACTCTGTAAGAGGCACAGCAGTCTCACACCCATGAGACCCATCACTGGAGTGGAACAAGGCTTTCAGTGCTGAGGGGGCCACAAGTGGCATGGAACTCAGGATAAAACAATGGTTTCTGGTGGGAATTTAAAGACTGAAGGACTCTACGCACTAAGTGATGGAGAGAGAAGCAGAAGCTAGAGATGATGGAGCTGGGAATAGCAGCTTAAAGGACACTGTCTCAAACCAGGCTTACTCAAGATGGAAAAAAAAAAATTAGTCTGAACATGGCCATGGTGAGCTGACCCCTTGGTTCCCACTGCCCTTTAGTGCAGGGGTCATGGGAGAATGAGCAGCCTCCATTTTTTTTAGGTTGCAGAATAAGTGTGATCTGGATTCAATTCATTCTTGTTTCCGCTCTTTTGAATGCAAGGAGAGTGGGTGCATCAGGCAGCACAGGCAATGTGTCTGTTTTGGGTTTTTGTTTGAGTCAGGATTTCACCAAACAGCTCAGGCTGGCCTGGAACTCATGAGTCTCCTGCCTGAGCTTCCTGAGGGCTGAGATTACAGACTCGTACCACTATGCCCCTACTTGATTGCTGTCAGTGAGTTAGAAAGGTGAGAACCTTGGCTCTGCCACTTTCCAGGCACGCGACAGCAGGCAAGTCACCACGCAACCTGAGCTTTCATGTCCTAGTACATAAACTGGAAACTATTGCCTCCCACTCAAGAGGTGCTGAGCACAGAGCAAAACACACGGCCACCTTAGGGTGAAGCCATACGCATCGCTGTGACTAAGCGAAAAGCAAGATACATAATTATGTCATCACAATCATACATGAGGGATAAAGAAAACCCTTCCTGTCAGTAATGGCGGCCACTGGGTGGCAGAACAGTTTTTTGCTTGTGTGTGTGTGTGTGTGGTTTTTTTTTTTTAAAGATTTGTTTGTTTGTTTATTATGTTTAGTGTTCTGCCTGCATATAATGTCTGTTGGCCAGAAGAGGGCACCAGATCATATTATAGATAGTTGTGAGCCATCATGGGGTTGCTGGGAGGGAATTGAACTCAAGACGTTTGGAAGGGCAGCCAGTGCTCCTCACCTCTAAATCATCTCTCTGGCCCCTTGTTTGTATTTGTTTGCTTGAGATAGGGTTTCAGTATGTAGTCCTGGCTGGTTTAGAGCTTGCCCTATAGACCAGGCTGGCCCTTGAGCTCATAGAGACCTGCCTGGTTCTGCCTCCCAAGAGCAGGGACTAAAATCTTGAGCCACCACACCCAGCTAAGGTAGAGGATTGCTGAGTACAGTGACTCACACCTATAATCCCAGCATCAGGGAGGCTGAGGCAGAAGGATTGCTGTAAGTTTAAGATCAGTCTGGGTGGGCTCTAGAGTAAGTTTTGGGCCTCTGAGACCTTATCAGAAAATAAGGAAAAAGAGAGAAAAAAACAAAACAAACATACCAAAAAAAGGGGGGGGGCCTTTTACGATGTACAGGAAAGGGAAAAAAAATCATTTCGAAGACCTAAAAAAGCAAGATATGGACTAGGTATGGCTCAGCCGTGAAGAGCACTGGCTGCTCTTGCAGACGCCCTGGGTTTGGTTCCCAGCACCGGCGTTGGCTCACAACTGCCTGAACTCCAGCTCCAAGGTCCCCAACACCCACCTCTGGCTCCCTACAGCACTATTCATACACGCAGACACATATATAAATATTTTCTTTACTTTATATTTTAAAAATCCACATGAGATAGCACTTGGGAGGCAGAGGCAAGAGGACAGGTTGAAGGCCAGTGTGGCTGGAATTTGACAGCAGCCAGGCATGCAAAACCAAGACCCTGACTCACAACAACGACAAGGCAGGAAAGAAGAAAAAGAAAAAAGAAAAAAACCCAACACTAAAGTAATATAAAAATAATCTAAAGGATCTACGTTCTTAGGACATTCTTGCTACACCTGCGTCTGGTGTAGCCTATTTATTTGCAAAGAATGAAGGCAGAGGCAGGTGGGTCTCTGCAGTAGTTTCAAGGCCAACCTGCTCTATATATCAAGTTCAAGGCCAGCCAGGGGGCCTCAGTAAAACCCTGTCTTCCTGGAGGGGGGGGGAGCGGGGTGGGGGGGGGTGGGGATGGATGGGGACACTAGAGTGACAGATCTGAGGTCAAGAGCACCTGCTCTCTTACAGAGCACCAGGGCTTGGTTCTTAGCACTCACGTGGTGGCTCACAGCCATTTGTAAGTCCCTGTTCTGGTGGACCTGGCGCCCTTGGTGTCCTCTTCTGGCTTCTCACACACCAGGTATGC
The DNA here is from genome assembly GCF_964271855.1 of Acomys minous. Classification (NCBI taxonomy): domain Eukaryota; kingdom Metazoa; phylum Chordata; class Mammalia; order Rodentia; family Muridae; genus Acomys; species Acomys minous. The sequence continues at coordinate 105,729,765 of NC_140487.1, read as the reverse complement.
ACATGGTACACAGACAATACCCCAGGGAAAACATGCATACGCATAAAGATACATAACCCTTAATAACAACAACAAAAAGATAACGACACGCTCAAAGCTCTCTCTCCTTGCCTATTTCCTGTCTTACCCCGTGAGTTTTAGATGTCAGGAGGACATGGAGCAAGGGACAAAGAGCCTATAAATTAACCTAAACATGACTCAAATGTTTAATTTATGCATTCATTAAATTTTTACCTGTTATCAATCTCAGAGTTCCAGGTGTTAATAGCAACTCTAAATGAAAGTCAAATATAAGCATTTGCATAAAAGCATTAGAAGATGATTAATAGGTATTTCCATACAGCTGCGATCTATTCTGCACTTCTAGAGATTAAAAAAAAAAAAAAACTAAAAAACTAAAAACATTTACCTATGCTAATCCTCATGAAATTGCAGAAAGAACAACCCCAGCATTCCATGCGGTCAGTCGCATTAATACCACTTTCATTACTGGGCTCACGTTTCCTGATTTTGATGGGATCACAATTGGGCACCCTTGAAAAGTAGGCTGATTTCCACATTATTCCTTGAATATTGATGCACTGGGTTCCAAAATGAAAGCGGTGATTAGATCTAGTCACGTCAGCAAATTCCCATTTATGTGTTCTAGCATGATTTGGGAAATTTTTTCCAGTTGCATGGGGCCTAAACTTGAGATGCCCTAAGTCGAAGGACTTAGAAAATGTTTTGGTTCCCCCCCCTCCCAGAAAAGGGATTTATCTATGCTGACTGAAAGCTGGGCCACTGGCAGCTCAGATCCAGTTATGATTCCTAAAACACATCCAGGCTGGTTTTATCTGATCCCTCTGCAGGAATTGAGGCCACGCATTAATGCACTGAAGATAAAATCAATCTGAAAATTTCTTAAATCAAATACCAATCCTGGAGTAATACTGTGTGTGCAGGAAAGGCAGCCAACAGTAATAAGAAGCCAATTATAAACTATAAACCACTCACCTCAAATGTCCTGCTTTGTTACTGGCAAGGCCCATTACACACAGTTTGCACAAGCTAAAGGCAGTGACAAGTCAGCATTGCTATGTGCATGCAGATGCAGGGGCAGGGGCAGGAACAGGCCAGGCCTTCTCCTGACCCTGCACTTAATATAAAGATACAACTCAATTAAGAAGGACTCCTTTGCAAATGTCCTCTGCCTAAGAAATCACCAGCAAATATCTTCCCAGTCTACAAAGCAGTCCAGCTGGGCAGTAAAGGACCCATTTTAGAGACGGGTTTGTTTGTTTGTTTTGTTTTTCAAGACAGGGTCTCTCTGTGTTAGCCTTGGCTGTCCTGGACTCAATTTGTAGAGCAGGCTGGCCTCGAACTCACAGGGATCCGCCTGCCTCTGCCTCCCGTGTGCTGGGATTAAAGGCACACACCACCACCACCTGGCTACTCACTGTTTCTTTACTTTGTAAGTTATCGTTTATAAATGGGACTGGAGGTGAAGCCTATGAAGACACGGAAAACCTGGAGCACGAGAGAACTAGACGGATACTGATAGAGTTAGCCCCTTGTTCCTCCATCTTTCTGATTCCCTTCCTTCAAAACAACCAAGGAGTGTGAGTTCGAGGCCAGCCTGGTCTACAAAGCAAGTCTAGGACAGCCAAAGCTACACGGAGAGACCCTGTGTGGAAAAACCAACCAACCAAACAAACAAAACAAAACACCCAAGGAGACACACAAGCGGCTTAACCAGTGCCACAGCGCACTACACCTGCCACGGCCTCTTACAGGCCAGATGGCAGAGCTGCAAGGCTCTGCAGGCTTTCAGTCTGTGTGACGTGTTGGGAGGAGGAGAGACAGGCGGGGATGGGGATGAGAGACGCTTATCGCCCCCTTTCCATGGCCAAATGCCCTAGCTAATTCCTTGAACTTGGCTGGGAATATTCTGCTACACACACACACACACACACACACACACACACACACACACACACACACACACACCATGGTGCAAAAGGGAAGTCTATGTTAGTCCTCTCTGGCTCCCTTAGTTAAGGCCTGAAACTCCTGTCCTGGACCACAGCAGCCCATCAGTAGCCATGAGGGTCCCTTTGCTTCCGCCCTCTTCACTCCTGTCCTGGACCACAGCAGCCCATCACTAGCCATGAGGGTCCCTTTGCTTCCGCCCTCTTCACTCCTGTCCTGGACCACAGCAGCCCATCAGTAGCCATGAGGGTCCCTTTGCTTCCGCCCTCTTCACTCCTGTCCTGGACCACAGCAGCCCATCACTAGCCATGAGGGTCCCTTTGCTTCCGCCCTCTTCACTTCACTCCCATGCACCTGGCTGACACAAAGCACACGCACAGTACGAATCCGTCGCACTTTACCAATACAGCCTCTAACTCAGGAAGGCTCTTAACGCAACCGTTTGCCCAAAGACCTGACCCCGTCGTAACCGCCCATCGCTGACCTTCAGCGGCTCGGCTTTGCTCTGCTCTGCAAAAAGCAGCAACCTGCACTTAAGAGGTTCTGACTCGGATGACTTGTCTGTGCTGGATGTGGTTCTGATCCCGTGATCCCAGCACTTTGGAGGCTGAGGCAGGAGGATTGGCAGTTCTAGACTAAACTTGGCACAGTCCCGTCTCAGAAACAAAACCAGTGCTACAGACTTGTCCCACCAGCACTCGGGAGGTGGAGGCAGGAAGATCAGGAATTCAAGGTGAAGGCCGGCCTTGATCTTGTCTGGAGGAGGGGGGGGGACAGGGGGAGGGGGAGGGGAGGGCTGATGACAGATATTGGTGGTGCCTAGACATGGATCTTTTGAATGGATCACATAGCTAAGCCTATCCCTTTGAGACATACACTGTCCGTTGACTGAGGCGCCTGCCATAATTACCTCACGATCCCCCTTCTGAGCCTCACTAAGTTTGCTCATCTTCCTTACTATACTCAGGATCTGCAGTGCTGTGCGGACACGCACCAAGCAGGGCTCCAAGCTTGGAAAATGTTGATGCCGTCTTCATTATCTCAGGCATGTGGAGGGCTCCTGCAGCGTCCTCACTCTCCTAGCCATCCCACCCAGCTCCATTTGTGGTCACTAATTACTATCCTCTCCATGTTTTCTTCCTGTTTGCACAGCATTGATCCCTAATCTGAAAAAAATTACCTTCCCCAAATTTCCTTCTGCACCCCCCCTCTTTTTCTTTTGGGTTTTTATTTTATTACACTTTATTCACATTACATCCCGATTGTAATCCCCTCATTCTTATCTTCCTGTTCCCACCCCCCTCCCTCTTCTGCCCGACTCCCCTCCCCTAGACCTCTGACTGCTGGGATCTTCCTCCCCCACTGTCTGACCATAGCCTATCAGGTCTCTTCTGGATAGCCTACATCCCCTTCCTCTGTGTTCCCACAGGGCTTCTCCCCCAAGGGGTAGTGATCAAATCACAGGCACCAGAGTTCAAGGCAGAGGCAGCCCCACCCACCCCGTTCTCCCCACCCCCTTCCCCACGTAGAGAATGAGCTGTCCATTGGCTTCATCTAAACAGGGGGTCTATGTTCTCTGCTTGCAATGTCCTTGGTTGGTGCATTGGTTTGTGCAGCACACACACACACACCCCGGGGTCCAGAGCCGCCAGCCTTGACGGTCTCCTTGTGGAGCTCCAGACAAGCCCCCACTGCCTCTGCCCCTGCTCCCAGTCCTCCAACCCTTCCATACAATTTGTAGCACTTCATCCAGAGTCCAGCTCCACGTCCCAGTATCTGTCCCAATCCTCCACTAGGTGGAGTGTGGCAAAGGACAACTATGTCGGGCTGATATCCACTTATGAGTATATACCATGTGTGTCTTTCTGGATCTGGGTTACCTCACTCAGGATGATCTTTTCTAGGTCCATCCATTGGCCTGCAAATTTCAAATTTTCCTTGTTTTTGATAGCTGAATAGTATTCCAGTGTGTAAATATACCACAGTTTCTTTATCCATTCTTTGGCTGAGGGACATCTAGATTGTTTTCAGATTCTGGTCATTACGAATAAAGTTGCTATGAACATAGTTGAACAAATGTCCTTGTTGTATGGTGGAGCATCTTTTGGGTAGGTGCCCAGGAGTGGTATAGCTGGGCCTTGAGGTGACACTATTCCCAGTTTTCTGAGAAAGTGCCAGATTGATTTCCAAAGTGGTTGAACAAGCTTGCACTCCCACCAGCAATGGAGGAGTGTTCCCTCACCAGCATGTGTTGTCACTTGAGTTTTTGATCTTAGCCATTCTGATAGGTGTAAGATGGAATCTCAGAGTCATTTAGATTTGCACTCCCTGATGGCTAAGGATGCTCAGCATTTCTTTAAGTGTTACTCAGCCATTCCATATTCCTCTGTTGAGAACTCTGTTTAGCTCTGAACCCCACTTCTTTCTTTCTTTCTTTCTTTCTCTTTCTTTCTTTCTTTCTTTCTTTCTTTCTTTCTTTCTTCCAGACAGGGTGAACCCCATTTCTTAAATGGGTGGTTTGGTGATGTTAAATTTCTTGAGTTTCTTATATATTCTGGATATTTGCCCTTTGTTGGATGTAGGTTGGTGAAGATTTTTTCCCAGTCTGTAAGCTGTCGCTTTGTTCTGTTGACAGAATCCTTTGCCTTCCAGAAGCTTCTCCGTTTCATGAGGTCTCATTTATTAATGGTTGATCTTAGAACCTGAGCTGTTGGTGTTCTGTTAAGGAAGTTGTCTCCTGTGCTAATGAGTTCTAGGCTCTTCCCCACTTTTTATTCTAACAGATTTAGTGTGTCTGGCTTTATGTTAATGTCTTTAATCCACTTGGACTTTAGTTTTGTGCAGGGTGATAAATACGGATCTGCTTGCATTTCTCTACCCGTAGACCTCCACCATTTGTTGGACCAGCACCATTTGTTGAAGATGCTATCTTTTTTTCCATTGTGTGGGTTTGGCTTCTTTGTCGAAAATCATGTGTCTATAGGTGTGTGGGTTTATTTCTGGGTCTTCAGTTCGATTCCATTGATTAACCAGCCTATTTCTATACCTATTTCTATGCTGTTATTTTATTATTATTATTATTATTACTGTTGCTCTATAGTACAGCTTGAGATCAGGGATGGAGATTCCTCCAGATCTTTTATTGTACAGGATTGTTTTAGCTATTCTGGTTTCCCCTCCCCCCATATGAAGTTAATATTAAACTTTCAAGGTCTGTGAAGACTTGTGTAGGTATTTTGATGGGAACTTCAAACCTGTAGATTGCTTTGGGTAAGATGGCCATTTTTACTATGTTGATGCTCCTGATCCACAAGCACGGGAGATCTTTCCATCTTCTGATATCTTCTTCAGTTTCTTTCTTTAGAGACTTGAAGTTTTTTCATACAGGTCTTTCTCTTGCTTGGTTAAAGTATACTGACACAAAAATAAGTTTCTATTTTGGTTACAACACTATGTTATCAACTTTTTAAAAAAGGTTTATTTATTTATTATGTATACAGAGTTTCACCTGAACACCAGAAGAGGGCACCAGATCTCAGTATAGATGTTTGTGAGCCATGTTGATGTGGTTGCTAGGAATTGAACTCAGGACCTTTGGAAGAGCAGACAGTACTCTTAACCTCTGAGCCATCTCTCCAGCCCATGTATCAGCTCTTTAAAGTAATTTTTAAAAATGCAGTGTGAAGTTGTAGTCCTTTTGAAAGCTACTATCATGAACTGTTTAGGATAATTAAGAAATGCAAACCAATAGTCAAATCAAACTTGTGGTTTTGTTAGGTACTAGTTTAGTTAATCACAGGTGTTTCTAAGTTAATCAGTCGTATATAGCCAAAAATAAGCAATTCAGATATACTCGAGATAGATGGTCATCAAAAAACCTCAGAGATCTATAGAATATGGCATTTAAATATGTTTTTAATAATACTTTTTTGATAATAAAGCATGTCAGCTCCTGGCTGCACTCCTATTCGACTTCAAGGATGATAAATATAAGAAAATTCTCCTTTAGGAGATGGCTTCATATGGCAAGCCAGCCACTTGACAAGAAAATATTCCCACTGCTACTGCAGACAAACTACTGGACAAACTGGACGCAGGAGAGTCTACTGCCAAGCTTTGCAAGGACAAGGTAGGTGAGTCCTTCATAATACCTACTTCACAAAAACATCTGTCAGATATTCTGAGCCAAGAGACTGAAGATGACATGCTAACGTTATAGAGATATTTTGGGTGACTGTCCAGGCAGCCAGCTGTCTCTGTCATTTCTAGCTTTGGAAGCTGCTTACTCTGCATTTCCTGTGTATTTATCCTTCCTGGGTCTCCGTTGGGGTTGTCGACTAAATAGTTATAGTCTTAAAATTAAGCTTAAATTGTTTAGGATTTAAGATGTTTTTGTTCTAAAAAGATGGCTTTTGATTGGAAATGCAAGTTATGATACAAAGTGATTTAGGCAGAGAACTGTGGACTCACCAAGATAGGAAAGATAGTAGAATGCTCTCTCCAAGGTTGCCAAATACTAACGGACTGGAAATTATGGGTGTTTTTTTACCAGATAGTATATAGCTTATTGATGTTAGAGAAGTCTTTTTTTTTTTTTTTTTTTTTTTTTTTGGGTTTTTCGAGACAGGGTTTCTTTGTGTAACCTTGGCTGTCCTGGCCTAGCTTCCTTTTGTAGACCAGGCTGGCCTCGAACTCACAGCAATCCACCTGCCTCTGCCTCCCGAGTGCTGGGATTAAAGGCATGCGCCACCACGCCTGGCATAGAGAAGTCTTTTACTTAGACAAAAAGGGGGAAATGTTGCAGGATATTTGATCCCATTGTGAACCTGGAGATTGTGAACTGTAAAAAACCAAACTGTCTTTTTTTTTTTCTTTTGGTGTGGTTCAGCCCTAACACACACCTTTAACCCAAGAATTTTGTTTATTGTAAACAGGTGATTATCAATATCCAGTGGATGAGTGGCCTGGGTCCCACATCCGGTACACTGGTCCAGGCACTGCTTGCCTCTGGATGAGAATGTGTCTTGCTTGGGGGAGGGGGGACAGGGGGAGCTAGGGCACTTTAAGGTGAGGTCCAAAGCCCAGGGTGCTAGGTCAGGTTCCCTGCCTCTCCCAGGGAGACGGAAAATGAGTTTTCTGCAAGGTGTCACAGCTTGGCTCTTTTTAGAATGGGATTCAGGTCTCAGAATGCAGCGGAGACTCAGGGGCTCCACAGACCTGTGATAATACCAAGTGTTGCAGCTCCCTGTTTGAACTGCTGTGCTGAGCACGGCAGAGGGAAACAACAGGCCGATGGCTGAAACCTGCTGGCAGTCAGGCCTGGTGAGATGCAGGTCCAGTGCTGCTTCACCAGGGATCAGCACCAAGCTAGTGGCAGTGGTGGAGCAGGCCCCAGCAGCTGCCTGCCCACTGGGCATCCAGTGATGACCCCCTCCCCAATAAATGGAGTCTCAAATGGTCGTGGTGGAGGAATAGCAAGCAAGAGAGCGAAGGAGCATGTGAGAAAGCATGAGGACTTCCACCCTTCCCCCTCCGATAAACCCCCCAGGCTGGGGCTAAGGGTACCAGGATACTTAATCTACATAAAATGGTACAATAACTCATTTACATTCAATAACATGGGGGGATGTCACAAGGAGGAGAAAGCAGTACTTAATTATCCTATGTGTGAGGGGAAACTTCTAGATAGGAATTTCCCGTGTTTCTTAAAGTTCTTGATCAGGAAAGGGTCAGGCCAGTATTTTTCCTTACAAAATCTGGGGTGAGTGAGAATCCTGCTAAGAAAAGGAAGTCTGCCTTCATAGACCTAGCTCGAAAGGGCTATCCAAAAAGTCAGACTTCAACATTATCCAGCCGAATCCGAAAACTATGGTGTGGCTCAGCCCTAGCACACATCTTTCATCCAAAAGCTTTCTCTATGAAGGATTTAATAAAGTCTACCCTAGGTCAAGAGGCGGAGCAAGAAACCAGCTGACAGGGAGTAAGTAGAACGCAGGGGCTTTGCGTTGAAGGGTGGGTGGAGGAGGAGGAGCTCTTGAACTCTTTGGCTCTGGGGCTTTTGGCTTTCTCCTCCTGGGCTGTCAGCTGAGCTAGCAAGCTTTTGGCCTTGGGGTTTTAGCTTTTAGCTTTTGCCATTTCCTTCTAGGACATGAGCTGAGTAGGAAGATGAGCTGGGTGCTTTCTCTGCCTCTGAGCTAGAAAGTTTTCACCCCAGCATATGGGGTCCAAAGTCTTCACCGGTAAAATCGAACTATTGGGATTCTCGTTCTTTATAACATACAATCTCCATGTAAATGCTCCAGGGTGCACACAAGCGCTGCACACACAAATTAAGTGTAATTTTAAAATTAAGGTTTAAAGCCATGTGTGGTGGTACACGCCTTTAATCCCAGCACTCAGGAGGGGGCAGCAGGTGAATCTCTGTAAGTTAAGGGCCTGATTTGTCTACCAAGTGAGTTCCAGAACACCCAGAGCTAGCTATACAGTCAGACCCCATCACAGTGGAATTTTTAAAAACTAAAGTGTGGTGGCACACACCTGTAATCCCAGTGTTCTCAGCACCAGTGCAGGCCTTACAGGCAAACCTGAGCTAGAGTAAAATCTTTTTACAAAACAGAAGTTCCCATGCTATAGTTCTTTAGATCCATATGGAAATAAATCCCAGGTGTTGCAGCATCTGTTCCTTCTTGGAGGTGAGAGAATCTTTCCTTGTCATCTGTGGGGCCTAGGTACTCCCAACAATGCTGGCTGTGGCCACTTCACGCTGAGAAAGGATCTCGGAAGGACTTACACTTACGTCAGGTCACCTAGGAAATGCCAATTTCAACACCTCTAATCAACATATCTCTCTCACCACACCATGTTCACATTCACAGGGCCCAGGGACTTATGATGTGTACCTCTTTGAAGGACCAGTTAGGATTTTATGTGTGTGCGTGTCCTTGGCTATCCTGGAACTCACTCCGTAGACCAGCCTCTGCCTCTGCTGGGATTCAGGGCGTGGGCCACCAACCAGCTCAATGAAGAATTTCAAAATGCCATCAATTCCATTATGTAGACATGCCCAAAGCTATGAGAACCCACCACTGAACAAAGTACAATGCTAAGACAGAGCTTCTGGTAACTTTTTTTTCTCTGTTTTTCAAGATAGGGTTTCTCTGTGTAGCCGTGGCTGTCCTGGACTCGCTTTGTAGACCATGATGGCCTCAGAGATCTTCCCGACTCTGCCTCCTAGAGTGCTGGATTTCTTTTTCTTGCTTCTGGTGATCTTTAATAGTGACAATCCCAGTGAAATGAAAACCCTCACTGGGAGCCAGGGAGGGTAGTGCATGCCTCAGCACTTAAAAAGAGCAGGACAAAACCCCAGGATGAGTCCAGTCTGGCTTTTGTTAAGTTACAGACCAGCCTAAAGAGACCCGGTCTCAAAAATAAACACTCGAAACCCCAAAATCATCTCTGCTGGAACAGGCTCAAAGGAGAGCATAATTTTGGCTTAACTGTAAAGAGTTAAGGAGGAAGCTTGTCAATAGTGCTCAACACCCAGTGTGGGGTGAGGGGTGTGGCCGAGGAAGTGAAGCATAAGTGAAATCAAACAGGTTTCTGTCTTTTGTATGTGTACACTCAGGTGTACCACAGCACAGACCCCACGGATCAAAAGTGCCTGGTGGCACTTGCCTGTAACTTGCCATTTCGTCAGCTCAATTTTTCCCCTTTGGTTTTTTTAAAACAGGGTTTCTCTTGTAGTCCTGGCTGCCCTGGGCTCATTTTGTAGACCAGACTGGCCTCGAACTCACGGAGATCTGTCTGTCTCTCCTTCCCAAGTTCTGAAATTAAAGACATGTGCCAACCACGCCCAGTCCCCCTCAAAAAAATCTAAAGACAGGATCTCTCTACACAGCCATGGCTGTTCTGAAACTCACTTCACACACCAGGGTGGTACTCAACTGAAGAGGTCCATCTGCCTCTGCCACCCAAATAATGCTGCAATTAAAGGCATGTACCAAACCCAGCTCTCAGATTCTTAGTATCCAAGAAATGTCACATTTATAGGTTTGTGGGAACACTCTAGAAAGAAGTTAATAAAAGGGCATCAGAGAGAAACTTACACTAGAACTCTTTAATCAAGGGGTGGAATTAAATACATGGAAATGCTTGTCTTAATTAAAAAAAAAGTGAAGCAGCTGGGTTAACACTTGGTGCTTAAGTTTCTGCAGAGGACCCAGGTTCCCTTCAGCCTCAGTTCCAGGGATCCAATTCTCTTTTGGCTTCCATGGACACTCCCAGAAATATTCAAGCAGACACATATACAGGCTTTTTTTTTTTTAAAGACATGGTTTCTCTGTGTAGCCTCGACTGTCCTAGACTCACTTTTGTAGGCCAGGCTGGCCTTGAACTCACAGCAATCTGCCTGCCTCTGCCTCCCAAGTGCTGGGATTAAAGGCGTGCGCCACCACCGCCCAGTTACAGGCACATTTTAAAATCCTAGCAATTATAGTGTTTACAGAATGGGACCCTTTAAATGGGTCAGTATGTTGTTGTCTACCAGAGATGGGTCAGGAACCTGTCAATCTTTTAAAGTTTTGCTGAGTGCTCGCACATCGGCCAGGGCACACTGTGATGGCCAGAGAACAGTTTTCAGTTGTTGGTTCGGTGTGACTGTTGAGACAATCTGGTACTATCACAAGCTAGCTAACCTGGGAGGAACCAGACAGTTCTGCCTCTGCGTTCCATCACGCCACAGAAGTGCTGGGATAACAAATATCCATGGTATCCAGCTCTCTATATGGGGTCCAGGGATGAACTCAGCCTTTATACATACTTGCCTTTCACCTGCTGAGCTGTCTCCCGGTTCCTTGTTTCTAGGTTTAAAAACCAATCAGAACTAAAGTGTGGGTGGGAAAGGCACTAAAGATTTAAGAACCTCCAAGGAGAAAGAGCCAAAAAGACAGATGTGGCAAGCCTAGGATCTAGATAAGGCCACGAAAGAAAGGCCATCAGAGAAAGTGCAGTACTGGCCTTAAAAAGTTTAGCAAGAATGAAAAGACAAGGCATGGCAATCTCCTGTAGAGCCCAGAGTAATTACCACAACCAACCAAAGATTCTAAGGGGACTAATACAGATACAAGTTAAACACTGAGCAGTGGAACTAACAGCTTTTAAGTAGCACGGCACAAAGCCATCTGTTTTAACTGTTTGCCAAGACAGGGTCTTGCCATAAAGCCCAGGGCAGCCTTGAACTGCCAGACCCTGTCTCCCCAGCTGGAGCGTTGAGATTAAGCTATTCACCATCACATCCAGCTTCTGCCCACTGTAACTTTGTTTCCTTTAGACTAAGGCCCTACCTTAGTACATAAATGTATCTGGCTTACCAGTGACTAAAGAGAAATTCTATGATAAAGCAGTTAATTCTTTAAGAGTTTAAAGAGCTGGGCGGGTGGTGGTGCATACCCTTAACCCCAGCACTCAGGACACAGAGGCAGGCAGTCTCTGAGTTTGAGGCCAGCAAGCCTACAGAGCGAGTTCCAGGACAGCCAGGGCTATACAGAAAAACCCTGTCTTGGAAAAGCCAAGAGGGAAATGTTTAAAGAAAGATTGTAAAGCCTAGACAAAAACAAATTCCTTGAAATGAGATGCTGAATGCCTATACTGTTGTGCCCAAGAACTGAACCAGAAAATGTGATAATTGTACATAACTATGGTCAGGTACAACCTTACTGAATAACTGTGATTTCACTGCCTTGAAAATACCAAGCAGAGAAAGGAGAGCAAACATAAAATACTCAGTTTCAGGGTGGGGAATAAATGCACAAAGAGCATGTAAAATATGTTTTATTGTTTTTAAAAGGGTTCAGGGTTTGGTTTTAGATCAGGCTGCACGCCTTCCATCAGTCCAGCATCTCTCTCACATGTCAACCGGCTTCAGTCAGCAAGACTTTAATAAATCCAAAAGAAAAAGAATAGCTTTAATTTTGAGGGAAAAGGTCCAGTTCTGAGAACAATTAACATTAGTCTTATTTAAAACAAAATGAGGGCTGTTTTATGTTGCTTTATACACCTTTCTCCTCACACAGAACAGGAATGTAATTCTATCTCAGGCAGGCACTGATATTGATGGACACCTGCATGCATATCCCCTCACAGGAGCTCTTGGGCTGACACACAAATGTACGCACACCCCACCCCCAATTTTGAGCATGTCAAGTGGAAAGGTTTTGCTGTTACTGATCAGAACCCCTGGAGTCAACAGTCAATCTACACCTAGAGGGTAAGGTGTTTCGATCCGAGTCTATGTTAAAGCAATCTATCGTCATGTTTTGAAGTAAGAGAATTTTGGATTGTATCATCATTTTTTACTTTAAAATTCTAGAAACAATGTCAAAAGCATTATTTTCCATTTTTTGGGAAAAGGCAGGAAGGATTCTACATATTTCCATTTTGTCAAAATCAGAACAATTCCAGCAACAGTAAACACGCAACTCATAAAGCCGCCAATGTCTGAAGCATCATCAGTGAGAGGTCATCCATCCTACTGGCCCAGCTGACACTAGCAGAACGGGAAGCTCATGGCTCCGCGGAACACATTTCCAGGGGGACAAGATGACTGCAGGCCTGCACTCAAGGCTTGAGTAGCAGGGGACTGTCAAGTATGGAACATTTAGGGCCAGAGTCCCAGGAGATGCCCCTCCACTTGCTTTGTCATCATAGCCTGATCAACTGCCTTCTGCTAATAAGGAAACAGCTTTTCTGTATCAACACTGAGCAGAGAACCCACAAACTGCTACCACATGATGCCATGAGCATACAGCCCCCTTTGCTACTCACTGGGCTGCCTGCCATTACTCTTCCACCCTGTTACAGCCCAGGCACACACTTGCTACACATTGCTGGTTCTGACCTTGATTCCTTTTTTAATCTCAGAAGAATCTACCAATAACAAGGTGATCGGTGGTTACACTGAACTGTACATACAGAGGGTGATTTGGGAACCACCACAGGCAATTCTCAAGACCAAAACACTGAATGTTCTGCTGCTCCTCTGAAATCAGTCCTACAATTTTAAGATACCGCTTTTCCATGACATCGTTAGATAGCAAACCCACAGCCTACAATTCTACAGCTGTGGAAGCATGTTAAGTCTCTTCTCTTCAATAGTCTCTGATGCCCACTTGTTTCACTGTTGGGAGAAAAGGATTCTCTCAGCTAAATTACAGGAGACAGACTCCTCTTTAGGATGTCACTTCCTCACCATTTACCAAACGGCTCCTGACTAGCTTTCACACCACAATCTTAGATCAGGACTGTGAGGAAGAAACTAACATGAACACCCATCATCAATAGACTGAAAACCACCTGCATTATATAATATATGCGCCACTGCCTTTTCTTTGTTTTCTCTTTTTTGTTTTTTTGGGTTTTTTGTTTTGTTTTTTTTGTTTTTTGTTTTTTTCCTAAAAGTGCCCATGTGGGCTTAAGGCTGCCAGACACACGCACACCTACAGCAAAGGGCTTCTCTCTAGTCTGTCTACGTGTATCAGAAGGGAGGGAGGCAGGAAGAAAGAGAAGATGGGGAAACCGATTTCCCCCAAATCCCACCAAAAGGAGACCTATGTGCCAAGCATAATGGAAGTGTGTGCTCCCCATCAACTGGCTCCACACTGGTTAATATTCTGCTGGTTTTCCTCAGACATCTATTTTGAAAAAGCTTAAAAACACAGGAGATTTTAAAATAATTCAATCCTGGCAGAAATCAAAACTCCAAAACTAGGAGCAAAATCATCTTTCACTAAATTAATCCCTTTTCCTTTCTTTTTTCTTTTCTTAAACATTTTATTCGTGTTATAGAGGGATTTCTTTATCGTTTGCTTTCTGCTCAATCATTAGGAGTTGAGGAGTACTGAATCCATCACAACTTTGATGACACAGGTAAGATTCCAGATTCACATTTCCAGGTACCAAAGAGTTCCCTCTAACGCCACGATCCAGCCAGCCTTCCTCTACTTCTACTGAACACAGCAGTGCCCATTGGTATCTCTGAAGCGTAATCGCATCTTAGGTCGGTATTTCTCCAAGTAGAGCAGCTGTTTGGAATTGAATGCTCCCCTTCTTTTTCTGAAAGTACAAGAAGAGTCCACTGTCATGCAGCAAGGAGCTGTGCGCCTATGACCTGTGCTGTGTAGCACAATGCCTTCCTGCGGGCTCTCCCAGCTGGGAACCTGCACGCTCCCCACACTGTTTTAACACGTTGAAACAAAGCTAGGTGCTATGGCCCACATCTGTGATTTTGAAGGGGGGTCCTCAGGACAGAGTTTCTTTGTGTCACCTTGCTATACTGGAAATCCCTGTATAAGCCAGGTTGTCCTCAAATGCAGAGGTCCGCCTGCCTCTGCCTGTCAATGTAATTTATCAGAGAGCAGCAGAGTTTTGAACACCTACTAATCTAACCCTATTAGATTAACAGAGTCATCAGATCAGAATGAGAAACAAGTATTTAGGATGCTTTAAAAAATAAAAATAAAGCCAGGTGTGGTGGCACACACCTTTAATCCCAGCATCCAGGAGGCAGAGGCAGGGGGATTGCTGCGACTTCGAGGCCAGCCTGGCCTACAAAGTGAGTCTCGGACAGCCAAGAATACACAGAGAGGACTGGCAAGAGGACATCCAGCCATGTACTGTCATGCCTAAATTTGATATCTCAATTAGAAGAACAATCCACAAACCCATGGTATTAAGTCTTTGTCACTTGCCTTAATCTTTCTATCTTCAAACAGTATTTTAAGCCCAAACCAGCCAGTTCTTGCAGATCCCAAATGATGCCTTTCTACAACCTCCTCCTCATGAACAGCCCCACTTGGAGTTTCTGAACACACAACTTCATACTCACTGTCTTATAAACTGAACAGCATCTTCGTACTTCATTCCGCATTCAATCAGTGCAAGTGCAACCAGCACAGGAGCCCTGCAGAGAGAGGCCATCCATCTAAGTACCCACAAGCCTTTAGAATCGAAAGACATTTTTTAACTGAAAGCTTACACACTAAAACTTGAGCTTGTGGTGGGTGTGGTAGCACAAGCCTTTAATCCCAGCATTTGGATGCAGGTGAATTTCTGTGAGTTGAAAGTCAGCCTGGTCTACATAGTTCTAGGACAATGAAGACTACAAAATGGAGAGACCCTGGCTCCAAAATAAATAAACAAACTAATGAATGAATGGAGAGAATGTTCTCAAGCGTTCCCCCTCCAACTCGGTAGCTAATGTTTTCTTCTGAGACAAGGTCTCACTAGATAGAGCAAGCTGCCTCATACTTACTAGCAGTCCTTGCCTCTGCCTCACGCACACTATACTTGGCTTCTCTATTCTTGTGTTTTGTTTTTTCAAGGCAGGGTTTCTCTGTGTAGCCCTGGCTGGCCTGGAACTCACTCTGTAGACCAGGCTGGTCTGGAACTCACAGAGATCCGCCTGCCTCTGCCTTCCCAGTGCTGGGATTAAAGGTGTGCGCCACCACCTAGCAAGAGAAAGTGTTTAAAAACTTATTAATAGAGCACTACCTCTGACTACTTAACTGAGACAGGTACTAGAAATGAAGCAGCCCAGCAGGCCTCATACCACCACTAGCCTTCTAGAGAAGAAGTGAAACTTCCAACCTCATGAAGAAACCTTGCTATACTAAAGTACTAAGTAGAGGTAATGGCTCGTCACCACCACCTTGACGCAATGGCATCTCACAGTAATATTCTGAGTTACAGTGCACACCATAAATTGGCATTTAACCTGCTGTTGATCAAAGCATAAAAACACTATCATAAGCAATGCTCAGTGAAAACAGCTTTTAAATCAGTCAAGTCTTACTGCCCACACGCCTCTAAGAGTTTAAAGTAATCTTCTACCTATTAACTTCCCTTTGAATCCAAACCCAACCACATACAGGTAATTTAATCTCTGAAATGATTTTAATTTTGTTGCCCACTTAATGACCTCAATCTCTATTTCTTGAAACGGGGGCAGGGACCCTCACTACATGCAGTATGGCATTAGAATCAGAAACAACCCCAATACAAACGGCTCTTACGAGAGCTTATTATACTGGCATTTCCTCATTTCCTTTCCAGTGACTTAGTATCATTTTTACTTGGTGAAATTTTTAGTTGGCTTACTTAGATATAACAATGAAATCAGAAAAAGACTTCTTACCTTCCCAATCCTGCAACACAATGCACTGCAACACAGCAACCTGGCTCTTCACGAAATTTGGTTTTTAACAGATTTAGCCAATCATCTACTATCTGATTAGGGGGCGGAGCTCCATCATCAAATGGCCAATCCTGAAAAGAAATGACTTCTTACATTAAACTGGTATGTTCTCAGGGACTAACTTCCTAATACAAAGGAGCTGAAAATAGTAGCCAGGGTAGGCAAGCTTAACTGAATTAACTACATCACTTACACCTATTCCTTTTTTGTTTTATCCCAAAAGACAGAAAGATTTGCCTGCCTCTGACGCCCACGTGCTGGGATTAGAGGCGTCAGCTACCACCAAGCAACTACTCCCAGCTATTCTCTCCTCCCCCATCTCCCCACCACCACCCAGGCAGGGTCTCTCTGTGTAGCCCTGGCCATCCTGGAACTCACTCTGGAGAGCAGGCTGGCCTCGAACTCAGAGATTCTCCTGACTCTGCTTCCCAAACACTTGGATTAAAGGCGTGCACTACCACTGCCCAGTTCACACACCTATACTAACACAATCCTGATCACTGCTGAAAAAGTATCCAATACCAAAATCTGAATTGTCAAATAAGTCTTCTCAAATGAAATATAATAAATGTCACACACATCTAAAGACAGAAAGACACATACGCACACAAATATTTTGAACTGAACCTAGGGATTTATGAACACTGAGCAAGCATTCTACCACTGACCACACACTCCTAGCCCTATCTTAACCCACAATCTTTGTGTCACAGATCCAGACATTGTATGGTTAGAGTAGCAACTAGATAGAATAGAGACAACTATTAACGCTGAGACCGAGTGAGAGGACAACCTCTGCTAACATGCTTTACGTCCACCTGGTAACATGTGCCAGACAGAGTCTCATGGTCTCGTCATAAGCACAGTAAGAACTCTTTCCCCTGGCTATTGTGGTGATTTGAATAGGCATTGCCCCCACAGAGTCACGTGTTTGAATACTTGGCCACAGGCAGTGGCACTACTAGGAGGTGTGCCCTTGTTCAGGTGTGTGGCTTAGGAAGAAGTGTGTCACTGTGGAGGCAGGCTTTGAAGTCTTTTTATTTTTATTTTTTAAGCTTTTCAAAACAGAGTTTCTTCTGTGTTATCTCGGCTATCCCGGACTCGCTCTGTAGACCAGGCTGGCCTCGAACTCACAGAGATCCTCTGCCTGTGCCTCCAAAGTGCTAGGATTAAAGGTGTGTACCACCACACCCAGCTCTGGCTTTGAGGTTTTTATAAACTCAAGTCTGGCCACTGTGACACAATCTCCTTCTGCTTCATGTGGATCAAGCTGTAGAGCTCTCAGCTCCTCCAGCAGCACCATGTCTGCCTGCATGCTGCCATGCATGCTCCCACCATGACAACAGACTAAACTTCTGAAACTAAGATAGACCCAATTAAATGCTTTTCTTTATTAAAGTTGCCACAGCCATGATGTCTCTTTACAGCAATAAAAACCCTAAGACAACAGCATATACCCCCCCTCCCCCCCCCCCCCCCGACAGAGTTTCTCTGTGTAGCCTTGGCTGCCCTGGACTCCTTTTGTAGACCAGGCTGGCCTCGAACTCACAGCGATCCACCTGCCTCTGCCTCCCGAGTGCTGGGATTAAAGGCGTGTGCAACCACGCCTGGTGACAGCATTATATCTTAAATGCTTTCTATCAGGGAGTGGTGGTATACACCTTTAACCTCAGCATTTGGGAGGCAGAGGCCGTCAATCTTTTTGAGTTCAAGGCCAGCCTGGTCTATAAAGTGTGTTCCACAACAACCAGGGCTGCTACATAAGAGAAATCCTGTCTCAAAATAAATAAATAAATAAATAATAAAAAAGAGCTTTCTGAAATCATCCAAAAATAAAAAAAATGTTATCCTCTTTGCCTGCATGAAATTAGAAGGGGGGAATTTAACCTCTGCCCAAATTACACATATCTCATTTAGTAAGGACAGTATCGATGACAGGCTCCTGAGACTGTTAAGTAGCCTCTTTTCTTTTTTATGGTTTCATGCGGCCTAGGCTGGCCTTGAAGTTGAAGGTGATCTTGAACTTCTGAATCTCTGCTTCCACCTCCCAAGTTCTCGGATTACAGGCTTGTGCTGAAATATCTGCTAAGCCCCCCTCCCCTTTTTTTAGTGACTTGACAGGGTCTCACTGAGATCAAGAGATTCTCCCTGCCTCCCCACTGCTGGGATTAAAAGTATGCACCACTACCCACTAACACATCCAGCCTCCCTTTCTCTTCTAGATCAATCTTAGTTTTCTTTCAGCTCTATTTGCATTTACTCTACAGCACATCACTGTTTCTAATCTTCCTTGCTATCTAGGCAAGACTTCCTAATAACCTGACACAAACAGGAAGTCGTCAGTCTATGCACTCTCTCACACTCTTAAATGAGAAATTTTTCTAAAGCTTGAGAGATTATTGTACTGAGGCTGGTTAAGAATACTAGAAAAGCGGGGCTGGAGAGATGGCCCAGTGGTTAAGAGTACTGACTGCTCTTCCGGAGGTCCTGAGTTCAATTCCCAGCAACCACATGGTGGCTCACAACCATCTATAATGTGATCTGATGCATACTGTATACATAATAAATAAATCTTAAAAAAAAAAAAAATACTAGAAAAGCAACAGAGTGCTGAAGTGATCTGCAACCCTTATTGGCACCGGTGGAACACTCTAAGTAACCCATTGGCCACAACAGCCAATTATGTTTGAATTGTCATAATTAAAGGGCTTGCCAATGTTACTAACACCTGTCACTACAGCTGAACTGTAAACAAGCACCCTAGTAGAGAGCTTACTTCCTCTCACACTTCCTTAAACTGACAAGGATGAAACAGTGTAGTTAACATATCACCCTTACTGATAAGCAGTTTTTTTCTGTGTTGTTTGTTTTGTTTTGTTGGCAGAATCTCAATATATAGCCCTGGCTGGTCTGGAATTCCCTCCTTATGTAGACCAGGTTGGCTACTTCTGCTCCCAAGGACCCAGCTCTTTTGTTTTTTAAATATAACTCAAGTTGGCTCCCTCTCTTCCTGCCTCAGTTTCCCAAATGCTGAGATTGTAGCCATAAACCAATGCAGCAACAGTCTTAAAAAGAAGCATTAAATAATTTAGAACTATCAGAACCTACACTAATGTTGCTGACATCACCATCAGCTGGCCTGTCTCAATGCACCCGTGACTTGCAAGAGCATTAAAGTATGGAAAGGTCTTTATCTGAGGAATATCCTCTCAGAATAACACTTTCCAAACCTCTTTACTGTGTAAATCTGTGTGAGAAAGGTTAACTGTCTCATTTTCTTCAAGTTTAAGTTAGCCACTTAATTTTATCTGGACACTGCTATTTAAAACAAAACAGAAAGACAAACTTTTTGTTTGTTTTGTTTTTAGACAGGGTTTCTCTGTGTAGCCTTGACTACACTGGACTCACTTTGTAGAGCAGGCTGGCCTGAACTCACAGTTACTTACAGTCTCCAGTGCTCTTCCTACTACACTACCCTCACAAAGCCACATAAGACCTTAAAGCACAAAAGACTTAAAAGTTGTTTCATTTCTAAGAGCTGCTCTTTGTGAGCTAAATGATTAGATTTGGAGTGGGGCTAGGGGTGGAGTTTTAACTCAGTCTCTTCTGTAAAGAAAGCAATTAGCATGCTGGCTTTGTATTCAAACTGAACTGAACTAGAGCTAGCCCTACTAGAACTCTTCAGAAATCTACACAGTGTTACAACTACTCTGTACCAAGACGTCTTCTCTCAGCCCTTAGGTTTTTTTTGTCCTCCACAAATTATCCACAAAATATGAAGTAACTTATAGATTAGTATTTACAAAATTGCAGAAGATATTTCTAACGGAAACTTATTATATTCAAATTAGTAGCATAGAAACAAAAGCTAATATTGCATTAATCTCCCAAACATAAAAATGACATTTTTTGCTGGGCACAGTGGTGTAAAACTGTAATCCCAGCACTCAGGAGGCAGAGGCAGGCGGACCGCTCTTAAGTTCGAGGCTAGCCTGGTCTACACAGTGAGTGCAGGACAGCCAAGGCTAAACAGAGAAACCCTGTCTCAAAAAAAAACAAAAACCAAAACCAAAACTGACATTTTCCCATTGTGTTTACAAGTATGTGGGGGTCTGAGAACAACCTCAGGTGTTGTCCCTATTCAGCTACTGTCCACTTTATTTCTGAAGGGGAGTCTTGAAATAGGGCCTCACTGTTGTAGCCTTGGCCAGCCTGGAACTCACTATGTAGACAGAAATGACCCTGAAATCATAGAGCCTCCTCTTTCTTGAGCACTGCAATGCCCAACCCCACCCCACCCCATCCCCCGGTTTTCAAAAAAATTTTTGAAACAGAATCTCTTTTTTTTGTTTTTTGAGATAGGGTTTCTCTGTGTAGCCTTGGCTGTCCTGGACTCTCTTTGTAGATCAGGCTGGCCTTGAACTCACAGCGCTCTGCCTGCCTCCACCCTGCAGTGTGCTGGGGTCTACCTCAGGTACTCATGCCTTGACAGCAAGCACGCCACTGTCTGAGACATTCATTCCCTCTAACCCCCAATTTCCATGTTTTAGAAATAAGTATGCACTCAATTTTGCCTTTCATCATCTGTTGAAACCACACTGCAACTGTAGACTCCAAGGACACAATAAATAATGCTCCTCCCATATTAATCCAAAGAAATTCTAGAAGATTGCTATTAAAATTGCCTACTAACTTGACAGTTGAGAACCAAGCTTCATAAATATGTGTTTGAAAGTGTCAGTGTATTCTTAGAAACAAATAAAAACCCTTGACACTCACTAGAACGTGGATCCCTTCTTTTTCAACAGGAGCTTTATCATATGTAGCATCACAAACGCGAACCAAAGTTGTCACTCCGTACTTCTTAAGTTCCTGTAAAGACAAAAGGTTATCAGGGAACTTGCTTTTGGAATCTGAAACCTGGATGAGAAATATACCATTACAATTAAACTATGCAGTATCATTCTTAGGCAAAGCTCAAAACCAATCTCACTGCAAAAACATAAGACACACACTCCTTGTGGGAATAAAGACCCATCTTTCCAAAGGGCAATTTAGTAGCATAGGACAAAAACTTTTTTTTAAAAAGTTCATATATAGAAATTCTATTCTTGGGACTTCATAGAAAGAGGTAATTAAAGACAGACAGGACAGCTTACACAGCATCTTACACACCATAGACAGAACAGTAAAAGGTAGAAATGTTTATCAGTATCCCCCCTCCCAAAAAAAGATGATTAAAGGAGTGATGGCATACCTACACAGTGAATACTATGACAGCTACGAAAGCAACACTAAAGACATTAAATATGCACTATAATCGTACATGTGCATATTTATAAATATACACAGGGAAGAAATCTAGGAGCCTAAGGTATTTAAATCAATGTTTTATTTTGCTTTTGTTGCTTGTTTTTCATGACAGGAATTCTTCTTTTTTTTGGAGACGGGGTTGGTTTCTCTTTGTAGCTTTGGCTGTCCTGGACTCGCTTTTCAGATACCTGCCTCTTCCTCCAGAGTGCTGGGATTAAAGGAGTGCACCACCATGCCCAGCTTTAAGACAGGGTTTCAATGTGCAACAGCACTGGCTGTCCTGAAACTATTTTTGTAGACCAGACTTGCCTTTATTTTACAGAATCTGCCTGCCTGTCTCTAACTGCCAATTGTTGGATTAATGCCTGTCTCTTGTTTTACTTTTCTGTATGTTGATTTGGTTTGATTTATTTATTTTTTTAAAGACAGGATTTCTTTGGGTAGCCCTGGCTGTCCTAGAACTAGCTAGCTCTGTAGACAAGGCTGGGCTCAAATTCAGAGATATGCCTGCCTCTGCCTCCTGAAAGCTGGGATTAAAAGTGTTTACCACCACTGGCTGCCTATTTTAATTTTTGTGTTAATAAAAATCTATTGCTTTTTTAAAAAACTAAGTTTAATTTTGAAATTAGAAAGAAAGTCATTTTTAAAAAGCTAGTACACAGCCAGACCCTGGTGGCACACACCTTTAATCCCAGCACTGGAGAGGCAGAGGCAGACAGAATGCTGTAAGTTCGAGGCCAGCCTGGTCTACAAAGTCAGTCTAGGACAGCCAAGGCTACACAGAGAAACCCTGTCTCAAAACAACAACAAAACAAACAAACAAAAACCACAAATAGTGCTCAGTGCCTACTGCAAGGATGAGTACATACTGTGGTCAATAAATGTTGATCTTTATTACTGCAAATGACAAAAGTACTGCTTATAACATAGAATATATAGATTAAAGGTACTAGATAACCTATAGTATCCCCAAATTCCATAAATATTCTTTTAAAAATTCAACTGTAACAATTCAATCCAATGTAAACTGAAAAGAAACATTCATAGTTAGATTATAAAAGCATTTGTTAATTTTAATAGGATTTTAGCTATAAATGAATCCCAAAAGTAGACTGTGCTACAATCTTACCTCTGTGAACTTGTTGAGAGTAGCATTGGTGGGGTTGTGAGTTATCAGGAAACGCATGTTCTCATAAGAGATCTCTACAGGGGCTGGACGGTTCATTATGGCAAATAAAAAGTGTGAGCGTGCGTGTGTGAATGTGGTGGGGAAATGGGGGGAGAGGGAAATCAATAAATCTTGAAATGTTTCGCAGCAGAAAACATTAAAAAGACCACTAAAATGCCTATTATTGATCACTATTTTCTCTATCCAACTTGTTTGTTCCTTATGAAGCTTCTCTCTTCAACACAGGCAGAGTATTAAGAATCCACTGGAACCCAAATTCAACTTGGGCCTCAATGTCTGCAGATGGATACCTTCAGCTTCCAAAAAATTCCAACTACACACGAACTTAAGCAGCCTTTAAACTACATTTAGGCACTAGTGAGACAAGTTAAAAGTGTAGGTTATTTTCCACTTTTGTTTACTTGATGCTTAATTTTACTGGAGTCATTAAAAGAAATATGCTTGCAATTAAAAAAAAAAGCCTACTACTTCTCAGGCCAGTTTCGGTGTCCAGAGTCTTCAAGGCAATGTTAATTATGGCACATGTAACCCACAAGCTCACTTGTCAGCGAAAACGCTGTGCTGAGCCTGGCAGAAGTCTGCCCTCACGCTCAGAATCGCCATAAATGTGCAACGTATATTCCAACGAAAAACCTGGGGAGAAAAAGATAGGTAAAATGAAGTGAGATTAAGAACAGAGTAGATATCAAGCCTAAAGAAAGAATGTGTTCTCTGACCGCCTAAGCTTGGTCAAATGTCACAAATGCTAAATGACTAACACCTGGTAAGATTAGGCTAAGGGGGCATACATAACAAGATCTTTTTTTTTTTTTTTTTTTTTTTTTTTAAATGTATGAGTGCTCTATCTGCATGTACACCAGTATGCCATAAGAGGGCATCAGATCCCAGTACAGATAATTGTGAGCATGTGGTTGCTGGGAATTGAACTCAGGACCTCTGGAAGAATAGACAGTGCTTTTATCCACTGAACCATCTCTCCAGTCCCCTCATAACAAGATCTTAAACACCAGTCTTACAATTATCTCTAACTCTTCCATCAGTGTCTTGAGACTGTCTTGAATCAAAAAGTAAGGGTACTTGAAGAAAATTCCTTCCACGGACTGTTTTAACCGTTCAGCTTTCAATAGTTCAATCTTTCACATATAGTCTTTGTTTAAAATAGGGTTTCTATCTGTAAACAGACTGAGGACAAGTAACAAAATTCTACTTCAAAGATTTGATTTATTTACAATTTTATAAACTGGGAGCTGGAGAGATGGCTCAGAGGTTAAGAGCACTGACTGTTCTTCCAAAGGACATGAGTTCAATTCCCAGCAACTACATGGTGGCTTATAACCATCTCTAATGAGATCTGGTGTCCTCTTCTGGTGTGCAGGCAGAATACTGTACATATAATAAATTGTTAATTTCAGGGCTGGAAATATAGCTCGGTTGGCAGAGTGCTTGCCTAACATTTGTAAGCTTAGTTTGATTGGCAGCAGCTCATAAATGGGGGTGTGGCACATATCCAGTACTCCTAGCACCTGAAAGGTAGAAGCAGGAAGATCAGGTATTTGAGATCGTTCCTGGCTACACAGCAAGTTCAAGGCAAGTCTGGTCTACACCTACACATACACCCACACTCACCCACCCACACCCACCCACCCACACGCACACACACACAGGGTGAATAAATGTTATTTATATTTGCCTCAAGTCACATAGTGAATTAATTGGCCTTCAGTCTAAAGTCCTCTGTTGGCCATGTGGTTTTTGTTTTTTAATGTATCACAATTGTCTACTGACTCAACTCGTACAAACTCTAGTCCAGTTTATTCTTTTTACTATTTTTCATATCACTGCCCCAAGAGTACAAATCAGCAAGGAATGGCTGTAATCTCATCACTCAGGATGCAGAGACAGAGGAATGCCAATTTTTAGGCCAAGCTTAGTTACAGCTACATAGTGAGATCCTCTATCAAAAATAATTTAAGGAAAATAATTTTTCCCAGAAATTTGGATTTGGTGGCATTAAGCCTTTAATTCCACTTCTTAGGAAGCAAAGGCAGGTGATTTCTGTACATTTGAGCCCAGCTTAGTCTACAGAGTCCCAGGTCATCCAGGGCCTCATTCTAAGACTCTATCTAAGAAGCATAACAAGTTTAGGTTTGAAGAGATGGCTCAGTGGTTGAAAGGATAATCTGCTCTTGCAAAGGACCCAACTTGAACATCCACATTAGGTAGCTCACAATTCTGTGACTCCAGCTCCAGAGAGATCTAAAACCTGTGGCTTCTAAGGGCACCTGAGCTCAGGTGTGCATAGCCAGCACACATATACACAAGTTAGACTAAAAGTAATAATAAAAGTAAACCTTTAAAAATATTTTTTAATTTATTAATTTTTAGGTATGCAGGTTATTTTTGCCTGAATGGATAACGTCACATCACATACACAGAGTGGCTCCAGTTCCACAGAATCCAACTCCCTTTTCTGGCCTTCAAAGGCTCTTGCATACATACATGTTAAGCACAACCCATTAAAAAAAAAACCAGGTGGGGGTGAGGGTGGGGGTGGTGGCCACGGCGGTGCGGTAGCACACATCTTTAATTCCAGCACTCCAGAAGCAGAGGCAAGTGGATCTCTGAGTTTGAGGCTAACATGGTCTACAGAGTGAGTTCCAGGACAGCCAAGGAGAAAAAACAAAACAAAAAAGTAAGAGCTATCTGAAGGTCAGAGATTCCCACAGCATCCTCCTCTCCAAATATTACTATTCACAAGGTAAATCAGAAGTGGCAGCATCTATAATATTATTTTAAGCCTGGTGCTTTGAAACAATTTAAAATGTTGTTACAAACTTGTTCAGTCAGACTGTGTCAATAAAACCCTAAGTGTCTCTGGAAAGAGGGACATGGTCTAAAAGTTCTTTTTCTTGCCTCTTCTATTAAGTCACCAATAACTAAAAACTTACTTGAAGTTTCAGGGCTGAAAATATAGCCCATGCTTGCCTAACAGACATAAAACCTTGAGTCTGATAGCCCAACACTGCAAAAATTAAAAATAATAATAATAATTTAAAAGGCTGGATACAGCAGCACACGACCTTTCTGCTTCTGTTTCCCAAGTGCTATGAACCCCAGCACTTGGGAAGCAGAAGAAGCATAAGAATCCAAGTTCTAGGCCAGCTAGGGCTACATTGTTAGACCTTGTCTCAAAAAACATGTTAAATTGTAACAATAGGAATATTTGTGCTAGGTGTACTTTAGTTATATAAGGCCCATCCAGCATCCACAAGGCCTCAGGTTCCATCCCCAGCACTGAAAGGAAGAATAACTATGAAGGCTGTATGTGACCAGGTAGGAATGAATATGAAAGATATATCGGTGGTAAATCATCTAGGGAAGAAAACGAAATACAGAAAACCTGGACCTACAAACTTTCAAACTTTCTCATTTTATAATGGAATATGCAAGGCATGGTGGTGCATACCTTTAATCCCAGCACTCAGGGAGACAGAGGCAGATGAATTGCTGTGAATTTGAGTCCAGCCTGGTCTACACAGGGTCCAGGGCAGCAAAGGTTACAAAGATAACACAAACTATCTCAAAACACAAACTAAAAAACTTATAAATGGAATATGATATTACCACGGACACAAAAACATTCCTAAAATATGGCCCAATCCTGGTGGTGCCCATCTTTAAAAGCGTAGCACAGGAGGCAGAGGCACCAAATCATTAAGAGTTCAAGGCCAGCCTGCTCTACAAAGCAAATTCCTGGCTAGCTAGGGCTACCGAGTGAAACTCTATCTCAAAAAAAAGTTAAAGAGAGCCAGGCGTGGTGGCGCACGCCTTTAATCCCAGCACTCGGGAGGCAGAGGCAGGGGGATCGCTGTGAGTTCGAGGCCAGCCTGGTCTACAAAGTTAGTCCAGGACAGCCAAAGCTACACAGAGAAACCCTGTCTCAAAAAGCCAAAAAAGTTAAAGAGCTGAACTGGTGGTGGCCTATGCCTTGGGAGGCAAAGGTAGGCAGATCTCTGTGAATTCAAAAGCAGCCTGTTCTACAGAAGGAGTTCCAGGACAATCAGGGCTGGAGACCTGTCTCAAATTATGACTACTCTTATAATTCTCAATTGTAACTGTAACCTCAAGCACAGGTACCTGAGGTTACACAAGACATTTTACAGAACACTCCTTGTGTAGTCAAGGAGCTTCAGAGCTAGGGAAAATGCAGAGATTAAACTATTCTGACCTTTTTAAAATTAAAAGGTCGCTGGGTGTGGTGACCCACCCCTTTAGCCTTTAATCCCAGCATTCAGGAGCAAGAAGCAGGTGGATCACTGTGAGTTCGAGGAAAGCCTGGTCTACAAAGAGTTCCAGGACAGCCAAGGCTACACAGAAAACCCCCGTCTCGAAAAACAAAACAAAAGAAAAAAGAAAAAAAGAAACCCTGTCTCAAAAAAACAAAAAGCAAAAACCTAAAAGATCGTGTTCAAGTAGTTTAAAATGTGTTAAGACCAATGCTATTATTTAGGAACAAATCACACATAAAAGACTACATCTCCTGGTTCCTTGGTTGCTTTTTTTCTTTCAATTTTAGATGTACCCTTATATTCTTCAAGTCCATTCTTTTTGTGTGCATGTCTAACTTTTCAAGTATCTGCAACGGATGACTTCTATGAGGAAAAGAGAATTAAAGAAACTATTCAAGCCAGGCATGGTAGCACACAACTTTAATCCCAGCACTCCAGAGGCAGAGGCAGGTGGATCTCTGTGAGTTCAAGGCCAGCCTGGTCTACAAAGATAGTCAGGCCAACTAAGGCTACACAGAGAAACCCTGTCTCAAAAAAAAAAAGGAGAGAAAGAAAGAAAGAAAAAGAAACTATTCAAAACAATGGTTTGCATAGATGCACAGCAAAACACAAGGCAATTCTACCCTGTACCTGGATCTTTTCGTTCAATGCTATCACAGCTAAAGCGTATCAGATGAGTAGAAGCACTAAAAGGCCTGCATTGTAGTAGCAGCCAGACTTAAAAGCTTACAGTCCTAGCATTAAATTTTCTACCTAGTCTCCAGTGCTTGTCTGCTAAGCAAACAAAACAAGCTTTATCCCACTTCATTCTAGAAGGCCCATTTCCAGGGATAATGATAACTTCTTATTAGATTTTCAATTCTTAATACTGAAGAGCTCCAACAGAATTTCTGCCAAAAGAAACAGTACGTTCTATCAAAATTAACAGATGCATGATAAAAGCGAGCCTCTGTCCCACCCTTCTCCCAAGAGCCCAACTACACATCAACAGCAGAAGTTTGTGCCTGTCATTTCAGCTAAACTATTATTAACTGCAGGTGACATTGAATGCAAAGCAAACCTGTTTTAAAAACAAAATCAGAATCTCCGCTATAACCTACCACCACTAGAATGTTCAAACGTTGCAGAGTCCTGTATTGTAGCATAAATACTGCATTTATTTCCCAAACAGGGGGAAATACTTTTCTAAACTTCCCTCTGTCTAGCATTAATTCTGCTCTGCCTACTTAAAAAAGAAAGAAAACATTATTGGTCTGGGAAAGTAGGGTCAGTGGCAGAACACATTCTCAGCACACCCAAAACCCAACATTTGACTTTTAAAAGCGGAGTTGCGTTTGGCGGCTCAGGAGGTGGAGGCAGAAGGCCTCAAGGCTACTTGCTGAGGGAGTTTAAGACTCTGTCAAAAAACTTACCAGCAACATAATACATTATATTTGACAAACAACAGCAAATGATTATGCACAAAATATTCTATCTTTTGTTTTGTTTTTCCCAAACAGGGTCTCTCTGTGTAGCCTTGGCTGTCCACTTACTTTGTAGATCGGGCTGGCCTTGAAAGCACAGCCATCCACCTGCCTCTGCCTCCCAAATGCTGGGATTAAAGGTATGTGAAACCACATCCGGCTAATATTCTACCTTTTATGGAACCTAACTTTTTTTTTCCCTTCTTTTTTTTGGGGGGAGGGGGTGGATTTTAAGACAGGGTTTCTCTGTGTAGCCTTGGCTGTCCTGGACTCCCTTTGTAGACCAGGCTGGCCTCGAATTCACAGCGATCCGCCTGTCTCTGCCTCCCGAGTGCTGGGATTAAAGGCGTGCGCCACCACGCCCGGCTTCCCTTCTTTTTCTTTTTGGCTTTTTGAGTCGGGATTTCTCTGTGTAGCCCTGGCTGCCCTGGAACTCACTCTGTAAACCAGGCTGGCCTCAAACTCACAGAGATCCGCCCGTTTCTGCCTCCTGAGTGCCGGGATCAAAGGTGTACACCACCACTGTCACCATCCAGCAACAGAGTCTTTTTCCCCCCTGGAGACAGGGTTTCTCTTGCAGCCCTGGCTGTCCTGGACTTTGTAGAGCAGGCTGGCCTCGAACTCAAGAGATCTGCCTGCCTCCACCTCCCAAATGCTGGAATTAAAGGCTTGCGCCACCACGCCCAGCTCAGAGTTTTATTTTGTTTTTTTTAAGGTTACATTTGAGTGGTTAAGAGCATTTGTTTCTCTTTCAGAAGACTACCACTCAGTTCCAAGTGTGACAGGCAGCTCACATTACAGCTAGCCTCCAAGGGCACCCTCTTACTCAGCATATACCTCCACAGACAAATACATACATTTTTAAGAAATTATAGCCAGGCACAATGGCACATGACTGTAATCCCAGCACTCAAGGAGGCAGAGGCAGGTGGATCTCTGGGAGTTTGAGGCCAGCCTGGTCTATAAACAAGCCCAGGACAGCAAAGGCTACACAGAGAAACCCTGCCTCGAAAAACAAAAACAAAAAAACCAATCTATATAATAAACAAATAGGTAAAGATGGATGAAAGACACTGTTGAGCAAAGAAACTTTGAAAGCTGCACGGCAGGATAAATGATGGTGCCTATGAGTTCAAGACCAGCCTGGTCTACAAAGTGAATCCAAGACAGCCAAGGCTATATAGAGAAATCTTGTCTCAGGGGGGGAAAAAAAAAATAGGGGGCGGAAAGTGAGTGCTTTCACACCCATGGATTATCTGAAATGTTACAAAGAGGGTAAGGTTTTCCAGAGGCAGACAAGTGGGCTGTAGCACTGAAGAACAGAAGCATAATTTCCTTACTTTACCATACACCTTTTGAATAGTATTCACTATTCCACGTAATGTTATATATAGTATCTTTTTTTTTTTTTTTAATTCTAGGGTGATAAAAAAAAACCTGTAATGACTTAAATTTACGTTCCAAACAACGCTATTAGAAAAGGCCTCCAGAGGGCGAGTCCCTCTGTCCCGGGCAAGCCTGCAACAGTTCCAGAAAGACAGTTTTCATATTTGTTAAAGACTCAGCAAACTTCATGTCATGCCTCAGGAACTAGTGCTGTTCAAATGTGACTACAGCAATTCAAAGACATGAGAGATTGGTCCTATTTAATCTGATCCAATCTTACGAATATCAATCCACTTGATGAGTCAAGCTTCCTATCTCTTTCAGCTCCAAATTAAGTCATATAAGCCTTCTAATGTGATGACCTATGCCAATATTCAGAAAATTAAAACAGTACATTAGAATACTCACAGATATTCTACAGGAAGCCATGCAACTCTGAATCTGATTAGTCTCTGTGATCAGGCAACATAAAGCCAAATATACATACACTGTATACACAGCCAAACCTTGCAACATTTTCCCAGAACAAATACATCTGCATTCCCCCTTAAAATAAATACAACTGGCCTAATCTGAATTTACCCAAATGAGCCAAAATTTCTTTGTATATGTCTACTTAAGAATATTACATTAAAGGCCGGGCATGGTGGCGCACACCTTTAATCCCAGCACTCGGGAGGCAGAGGCAGGTGGATCACTGAGTTCGAGGCCAGCCTGGTCTACAAAGCGAGTCCAGGACAGCCAAGGCTAACACAGAGAGACTCTGTCTCAAAAAAACAAAAACAAAACAAAAGAATATTACTTTAAATATCTATTGGACATATACTACATGTCATATATCCTTAAGGCAAAAATTTCCGGTTGGGATGAATGTTATATTTTATTGGGAAAAAACAAAAGATAAATAAACGCCACATCTTGGAGAAAAATGCAAAGCAAAACAATGTGCAATTCCAGAAGACACCAGGATTCTAATTTTTTAAAAAAAGGTCCATCAGAAACCGGGCGTGTGGCGCACACCTTCAATCCCAGCACTAGGGAGGCAGAGGCAGGTGGACCTCTGTGAGTTCAAGGCCAGCCTGGTCTACAATGAGTCCAGGACAGCCAAGGCTAACACAGAGAAACCTTGTCTCAAAAAACCAAAGGGGGGTTGGGGGGAGAGGAAGCCCATCAGAAAGAACTTGCTAGAAAAGTGATGTTTTAACCAAGCCCAGAGGGTGTGAACCAAATAGATACTCAAAGAACATTTTAGACAGGCAGATAAGCTGTAATTACAATTATAAACTAAGGACGTGCTTTGGGTGTTCCAGGAAAAGCAGGAGGGCCAATGCTACTGGACTAGAGGACAAAGTAATGCAGAGTCAGAAGTTAGAACCATACAGGCTTCATAAGGTTTTGGCGTTCACTTAGAGAGCTGCCGACTCTCACATGAAGCCAGTGAGCGTTTCACTCAAGAATGACAATTTATGTTTCAAGGAGATCACTGCAGCTGCTTTATAAAGATAGACTGGAAAAAACTGATATGGGTGGAAGCAAAAAGATGGGTGAGGGGGCCTGTTGGTATAATTTAGGAGATAAGGTGGCTGAGACCAAGACAGTAACAATCCAGAAGATTTAAAAAAAGGTCAGTTTTCAGATATTCTGAAGTAGAACCCAGAAGGCTGTGTCCAGACTGGACATTGCAGGTAGAAGTCAAGGCCAGGAGTAACTGTAAAATTCATAGGCATTTACTCAGACTGGAGACTGAAATAAATCATCCTAACATCATCAAAACAGGGAGACCACCAAGTGAAGAACTGTACTGTTCTTTGAGCACTTGAGAAAGCTTTGGAAGGCATGTGCCCTGAAGAGAGCTCATTTTTACCAATTAAACATTTCTCATTTAGTTAACTAGTCTCAAGCTGAACTTGTTCGTTCCCCTGACATGAGCCTATCTGAGCACTGCTGAGACCCTACACTGTCTAGCCTGGGGTCATCTACCTTATGTTATCCTCTAAGGCCACATGTATCAAACAAAAACTGGGTACACTAGCTTTCTGAAACTTAAAAGACCCATATTATTTTCCCTCCTTCCACGGACTCTGATCCTAGACAGTAAAGTATTCACTGCATTTTAATAAACTATGTGCTAAAATATCTGTAAATCAAATAAAAAGCAGGCTAGTTTCTTTACCCGGCTAGAGAAAACAAGTCTCAAGAGCTTCAGCATTGCTCCTTGGTTATTCCCACTCCTGAACTTCCTCCTTTTAGAAGGGAACTTGAGAATGAAGTTCCAGTACAGAAATCAATAATCCGTTCTATAAAAAGAAGCTATGACCTTGATGGTAGGAAATGTCTTAACATTTCAGAATCAGCAAAGACACATGGCCTGCCACTCAAAAAGGAAAGGAAAGCAATTAGGCAACAAGCACACCTGCTTCTGAGACACTGACAGCTGCTCACTCACACCCAGTGGTCCCTGTTTCCACCCAAATCAAAGGAAATGGTTTTCAAACTTGTATCCTGTTGATTAGAGATTTCCCTTTTTTAGTAATCTTCCTCTACAAATAGCTTTTAAGACATGTGTTGTAGGTACTTTCAAGCCACTTTTCAACAACACATTGTATTTTTCCCCTAAAGATTAACACTTTCTCTAGATGAAGCTCTTGTCCTAAAATGTCATTTTTCCTTTCATAAATAATCAAATTTATCTGGGCCTGGTGACACATGCCTGTAATCCCAACACTCAGCAAGCAAAGGCAGTAGGGCCCTCATAAACTGGAAAGCCAGCCTGGGTTACAGCTAGTTCCAGGCCAGCCTGTACTACAGACTCTCAAAACACAAAACGGGCTGGAAAGACAGATGGGTGGGCTCAGTGGTTAAGAGCTTTTACTGCTCTTGAAGTCCAGCTCCCAGTACACAAACCAGGTAGTTCACAGCCACCTGTGATTCCACCAGCTTCAGGGAAACCACATCTGTGGTCTTTGCAGCCACCTGCACTCATGCACGAGCATGAACACACACACAAACAATTTTTTATTTTGAGACAAGGTTTCTCTGTGTAGCCTTGGCTGTCCTAGACTCGCTTTGTAGACCAAGTTGGCCTTGAACTCAGCGATTGGCCTGCCTCTGCCTCCTGAGTGCTGGGATTAAAGGCGTGTGCCACCATGCCCGGTCCACACAAACAATTTAAAATAATAATCAGCATTTTTAAAGAAAGCAACAAGAAAAGCAACAGAATTCCTAGTATTGTGGTCAATTTGCATTTTTTTTCTAGAAAAATAATTATTATTATGTTGGCTAATAACATAAAAGGGCCTAATGGTGTAATCCTAACATTGAGTGCTGATCTAATTGTTTTCAGTTAATCTTAAAAAGGAAACACCCAGGCGGGTGTAGTGGCACACACCTTTAATCCCAGCACTTGAGAGGCAGAAGCAGGTGGATCACTGTGAGTTCAAAGCTAGCTTGGTCTACAAAGCAAGTCCAGGATAACCAAAGCTACACAGAGAAACCCTGTCTCGAAAAAACAAAAAATAAATAAATAAACACCTGGGCCAGGCAGTGGTGCACAGAAGGAAAGCAGAAGCAGGCAGAGCTCTGAGTTCAAAGCCAGCTTGATCTACCCAGTGAGTTCTAGGACATCTACAGTTACAGAGAAACTCTGTCTCAAAAAACAAAACAAAACAAAAGAATAAAACAAACAAAACAGCTGTTAAATTGATTCTACTGGTCCATACTTTTCATTTCATTTGGGCTTTATGCTAAAGACTAGTTAATAGCACTTGAAGATATGCAAGCCTCTTTTATTATAAAGTACTGTCCTTCCTCTAAACAACTGTGGTACCT
Source organism: Acomys minous (assembly GCF_964271855.1). NCBI lineage: Eukaryota > Metazoa > Chordata > Mammalia > Rodentia > Muridae > Acomys > Acomys minous. The sequence continues at coordinate 105,696,078 of NC_140487.1, read as the reverse complement.
TCTTATGCAGTAAGAACTGTTCCTATTAAGTTACTTTGCCAAAATATTAAGTCATAGCATTTGTTTTTCTTGTTCTATCTTTCTTTCTTTAATCTCACTAGACTAAGCAGTTTTCTTGAAAAACAATTTAAATCTTAATTATTTTAACTCAGTTTCCAACTTCACCACACACATATTAATCCAAAACCTGCTTACTGAATTGCTTATATCATCAACAGAACACTTGAGAGCTTAGGGTATTATTCTATGGTAGAGTGCTTTCCAGTGTGCTCAAGGCCTTGGGTTCAATTCCCAGAAACAAAAGTCTAAACCAAACCAACTAACCAACCCACCAAAACTCCAACTTTCAACTGTAATAGTTTTAATAAAGCAAATCCAGAAGCAAAACCCCAAACGACACCTGGCTACTGCTTGTCAACACCACTTTGAAATGTTTCCTAGGGTGCATCAGGACAGTTGAAATGACGGTGGCAGCTGCAAGTTCCCTGAGGTTGCAAAACAGACATTTGGAAAAGGTTATTTGAATCACCTTTCAAAATAACCCACAGCACAGGAGCAGCATGCAAAGCAAAAACCCAAAGGCCCCTTTTAGCATCTATAATACAGTGTTTCAGAACTTCCCCGCTATGCATAGGTCAACTGAACACTTTCCTTTCCTGTCAAATATACTTGGGGGGGGGGGGGGTAGAGACCAGACACAACCCACTTTGTCTAGTGTCCACTCCTAAGAGGGAGAGAGGGGGGTGTTCTCTATGCTCAGGATACAAGATAAAACATTCCAAACCCATCTTCTCAGCATGTAAGTCCTTTGTTTGAGCCAAAAAAACATTCTGCTGTTACATTTTTGTCTGTTTCAATGAAAACTGGTTAAGTTACACCATGCTTGTTTTTAATGAATCACATTTCCTAGTCATATGTGTGTGTAGGTCTCTTAAACACATTATCTAATCACTAACTGTCCAATAATGGCATGAAGTTTATTTTCACTAAACACAGAAATATTTCCAATTTTTAAAAACTCACAATGAAAATAAATGGTGTATACTGTATGAATGTGAAGTAAAGCTAAGGAAATCACTGGTGTCATGCCAAGAGTCTTCTGTTGCCGCTAACTTGGTCTGACATGAGCCATAATTTAAGAACATAAAACCAAATCTTTCTTGTCCTCTTCTTCCAAACGCGTCCTCTATGTGTAATAGCCCGCCACCTCCAAACGGCACTAAGACGCAGCCCTCCGATCCCCATCTGTGGCCAGGCATCTGTGCGCACCATACATACCCTACTCAGGATAGAGCTCTTACCCACAAAAACAATCTGGGTAAAAACACTTGATGGGAATTACGTTTTCATGTTAACACTACATATTTTAGAGAAAGAGTGTAAAGAAGAAAAGATCAAGGCTTCAAAAGAGAGCCAGCAAAATGGTTCAGCTAGTAAAAGTACCAGCTGCCAAGCACAGAGCTAGGGATCCACAGAGTCCGATAGAAGCAAGTCTCATTAAACTGTCCTCTGACTGACACAACACACGTGTACACAGGTGCACACACATAATAAAAACTAAAAACCTTTGAGGAAAAGTATGAAACTGACAGGAACTGGAAGGACAGGATAATGTGACTTGAGAAAGATTAGCCTTTGGTTAACCAGATTAACACTGGAGACAAGCTTGACCATATGGAGAGCTTCAGGCCAGTGCAAACCACACTGAAGAGTCTCAGAAATTCTGAAGTGGAATAGTGGTCTTAAGATGGAGCAGATGGCCGGGCGTGGTGGCGCACGCCTTTAATCCCAGCACTCGGGAGGCAGAGGCAGACGGATCTCTGTGAGTTCGAGGCCAGCCTGGACTACAAAGTGAGTCCAGGACAGCCAAGGCTGCACAGAGAAACCCTGTCTTGAAAAACTAAAAAAAAAGAAAAAAGGGGGGGGAAAAAAAAGAACGGAGCAGATGGCTGGGCGTGGTGGCGCACGCCTTTAATCCCAGCACTTGGGAGGCAGAGGCAGACAGATCTGTCAGTTCAAGGCCAGCCTGGTCTACAAAATGAATCCAGTAGAAACTGTCTGACACAAACAAAAATTCCACAGTAAAAATAATCACTAACCCCACAACTGAATTGTTTTTTCCCCAGAAACAGAAAGGAGTTTAACTAAAGATCCCATCTCACTAGAAATACAACACAGAACGCAGCTTAGCCAGGCGCAGTGGAACATGAATTCCAGGTCTCAGAAACTGTCACAGGAGCACTGAAACAGTTTGGGTCCTGGGCCATGTAGCAAGATCCTGCCAAAAGCAGTCAGGGCTGAGGATACAGCTTACCTTACATAACTAAGGCATTGGCTTCGCGTCCCACAGACCATAGAACACATATATGTACAACGCACTTACGTGACTCACACTTGAAGTGCTTCTCATATTTTCATAGCTTAAACCAATCCCCGAACAAAACCATGTTTGTAGCCACACATGTGAGGCTGAGAATCTATTGTTCCTCTATCACATCCTTCTCAACCTGCTGACAAGTCTTGCTGATGACTCACATCCTTCTGTGCTCACCCGCTACTCTGTTCCCGTGTAATAGGCTTTTCACCATAATGCAAAGTAGAAAACCCATCAACTCATCCTACTACTAAAAGCAGTAAATATCAAACATGTACATAATTAAATACACAAATATAATGATGGCACAAGCTTCCTGTAAAACAACGAGGAAGGGAAAAGGATTTCCACATCTTACCTAAAACTGCAAGACAACTAGTAGAAAGCAGATCTGATTCTGAATTCTGTCAAATGACACATTACTTAGAGCCAACATTTTTTACCATCGCAGAAATAAAAATATACTTTATCAGAACTGCTAAAATAAATATGTCAAAGGTACATCTTATGCCAAAAGAATTAACATTCTCTGAGAAGAATGAAATTTCAACCCAAAAATACTATGAAAGGAATTAAACACCACTTCTCTAAAGGAGACCGCTCTAATGTGCTGTTTCAGAGCAGGCTCAACTAGCAAAGAAAAAAGCACACTAAAGCCTCATCTTTAAATTCCCTAATAAACTTACAGTTAGAAAAAAAAATGTTGAGATTTAGCCTCATTGTAGCTCAAGGTAACCTCAAAATTCAAAGTAACCTTGAACTTACATCCTCAGCCTTGTGATTAAAAATTAAATTTCTAAACTGGTCCATGGTGGTGAATGTCTTTAATCTCAGCATGAGATAGGCAGATCTCTGTGAGTTTGAGGCTAGCCTGTCTAAAAAGTTGAGTTCTAGGACAGCCAGGGCTTTACACAGAGAAAGCTTGTCTTGAAGGAAAAAAAAAGAAGCCAAGAAAATAAAAAATACTAAGTCTCTAGACTGAACCTAAGTGCAAAAAAACAGCATACTGGCTGAAGAGATGGCTCAGCAGTTAAGAGAACTGACTACTCTTCCAGAGGTCCTGAGTTCAATTCCCAGCAATCACTTGGTGGCTCACAACCATCTATAAGGAGATCTGGTGTCCTCTTCTGGCCTGCAGGAGTACATGCAGATAGAGCACTCATATACAATAAATAAATAAAATCTTAAAAAACAACAGCATATAAACAAGAAACAAGTAATCAACTGGGCCCGGTGATGCAATCCCAGCACTTGGGGAGGCAGAGGCAGAGGCAGATGGATCTCTGTGAGTTTGAGGCCAGCCTGGTCTACGAGGGAGTCCAGGACAGCCAGGGCTACACAGAGAAACCCTGTCTCTAAAACAAGCCCCCCCCCCAAGGGAATGCTATAAGCAAGAGCACTGACATCTAAGGTATTTAATGACACCCAGGCCACACCCCTGCCACTACCTCCTTACCACGTTAAACTGGGTCCAGATATCTACACACTCAAATCTTACTTAACAACCCCGAACTTCTACCCAGGTGTAACTTAGGATTTTCTCTAACTTAAATTTCCATCTCCAGAGTGAATGTTGAGAACCTGTGTTATTCCCCTGGGGCTTTCCTTATCAGTGTTTTCTTCCAGAGGCTTTACTGGTCTCCAACCTCTAATTCCAATAAAAGGTTGAACTGTAATGTATATCCCTACTGACTTTTAACACTGTGTCCAAACTGTAGTAAAAGGGCTGAGAGTGCAGCTCTGCAGTAGAGTGACAGGAGGCCCTGGGTTCAATGGGGGGGGGGGGGGGGATGCACCAAACTTAAAAAAAAAAAAATTACAACCTAATCTGTTCACAACTTCTAAAAAGTATCTAAATACATATATAGAACTTTTACATTCAAAAGCATGTGCAAAAACAGAAGCATTCCTTTACTCTTCCTTCCCTGGTGCCACCAAAGTTCAGTGATATTGTAAATGGCTTCTGCCCATAAGCTTGGTTCAATCAAATTAAACATTACTTGACTGACTCATGGAAGGAGTGGTCTGCCTTCTGGTGAGTCAAAAAATACTCAGTTCAGCAGTTCTGAACTAGTTTTCATTGGTAAAGGTGTTCTGAAATGCCAGCTTTTGGATGCTAATGTAACAAACTGCTGTCTGGAGTTCAAACTTATAAATAACAGAGTACTTTCAAGTGAATTTTCTTACATGTGATTTGCAATCGCTTAATTATCTGCACATCCCAAGAGAAAAACCTTCACAAAGTGGCAACTTCAGTTGACTCCTCAACTCCAATAAATGCTCCCCCATAACACACACAAAATCCCCAAACATAAAAGTCTGCTACATTTCTTTAATCAGACTTTCCTCCCAGACATATGCCAGGTGCCTCATAAAAACTGTCTCAAAGCACACACCCTGGGGCCCCAAGACAGTTTCAAGGTAGAATCTCCTCCCACATAAAAGCCTAGCTTAGCTGTGCCCCCCCCCCAAAGCCTCAAGTCAGCATCTCCTACAACCATCCTCTTGCCTCAAAGACATTTGTCTTTTCCATTAGTTTCCACAGCTCTCATGTGGAAACTGCTAGATCACTGTAAGAATGAGAAATTTCAAAGACAGACTGAGAGAATGGTTTGGTGTCCTGGAAAAGTCAGGTGCTTTAGATGACCTTAATTTTTAATCCAATTGTTAGTATCTGTGTGACCTGGGACACGGTTACTGAACAAAGTGCCTGCTGCTCATGTTCTCTTCATCTTGCTGTGAAGTCCAGGGGCACAGCACCAAATCCCTATGCCTGGCAAGCAGAAGCATCTCAAACAATGTGCCAAAAAAATGCCAAAGGGATATCTCCCACCTTTATTGCGGCTGTGAGAAGTAAATGAGTATTAAAAACCACCTGTAGCACAGTGGCCCTCATTACAAATTACTCCCACCTCCAGGGAATGACCACACTCCTCAAGTGATACTTTCTAGGGAAAAGGACACTAAGCAAACCATCAATTTCCACCTAACACCTAAGCTTAGCAGGCCGGCCTTCCTGCCCTCCCAGCACGTGGGAAACTGTAGCAAGAGTAATAGCACAAATGCCAGGAGTAAGTTCTGGGCCCTGTAAGGCCCTGTCTCAAAAAAGCAAAGCTTTCTTTCCACTTTTAACAAATACTTTATCAGGCATTACATATATGTAAAATTTCTAAACTTCAAGTAACATACTGACTTTTTTTTTGTAATTCTATAACCACTATCAAAAAGAACCTTCTTTATTTAAAAAAAAAAAACTTTCCTTATTCCCAATATTTTTTGGTAGCAGTAGCACTGGGTATTTAACCTAAGGCTTCTCTATACAAGGCAAGTGCTCTATTACTGAGCTGCATCCCCAGACCCCTTTTATCATTTTAAGATAAGGTCTCACAAAGTTTCATAAACTGCCCTTGAAATCGCCCGCCCTCTGGCTTCTGACCCCCAAGGACCTGAGATCACAAGCCTGTGCCACCAGGCTCAGCTTTGCTTATTTCCAAGTACCTTCTCCAATTACATCACTAAATATAAAATCTGTATCAACAATTCTTCATCTCGAATCCCCAACTGAGCCTACTTACACACTTACAATTTTAACACTTGGACGACTGAGACAGGAGAATCAAGAGTTCAAAGCCAACCTGTTACAAAGAGTTTGAGAGCATACAAGAACTACAAGAATCTACTGGAATTTCTAAAAACTAGTTAAAAACAAACAAACAAACAAATGAAACAAGAGAATTACTTCTCCAACCCAAGATAGAAAAAGTCCATTAACAATTATTTCGGATCATTCAATCCGAAACTAAAAATGTCAGGCTCAGAAAACAAAGCCCTGATCGTTGTGAGTTCTCCTATAGCTTTAGTTTCCTTTTGCACACTAACGAGGCTTAACTTCTCTCACTTCCTGTCTGAAACTGCTCAGTAACAGAGCACGGAAACAAGTAAATACCATATATTAATCCAGTAATAGCGACTCCAAAAGGAAGCACTTCTGAATGCCTACAACGACCCTAGATTAGTCACTTTACACTCCGAGACAAAGCCTAGGGCAGAAACTCAACTATGCCACTTTTTTTTTTTATCGATATTTATACTGTGTGCCTTAGGGGCTTTCCTGCAGAAGGGTAAGAGAGAGTCACAGATTTAAAAAAAAAAAAAGATACTGCGGTTTTACCTCATTAAATACCCTTAACCTGAACAGTAAGCATTTACCCACCAAAAAAAAAGTTTACTTCCGAATACTTTACCGGCAAAAAACAAAAAACAAAAAACAGGATCCTGGGCAAGAGTCAAGCTCGGATACTTAGCTCTGGGAAATGGGGGTGGGGAGAATGGCAAAGACATCTCTGGAAATTCGTAAATTTTACATACATTTTTTTGCGAAAGGGGAAAGAAGCGCCAGAGAGCGGCGTCACGGGAGACTCAGACCCTTTTCTCTTACTTGACCGTAACTCACCGATCGCACGCTTCTCACTACCAACACAAAGACCAAGGGGCCTCCGGGATGCCTGTGCTCACGCGCCGGACAAACGCAGGCGCACCCCTGCACACCTCCTCGCCCGCCACGCTCCTCCTCACCCCCACTCGCTCTCGCCACACCTTCGCCCCCACAAGGACACATGCTGCCCGCACACGCACCTTCTCCCGCATTCTTCCACGCTCGCTCGCTCGCTCGCTCCCCCACCTCGAGCCCCGCTCCCCGCTCCCCGCCCCTGGCCCGGCCCGGCCCTCCTTCCGGGGACGTGTCTCGGGCCTGCTCTAATGGCAGCGGCGCCTCCCGCCCTCCCCTGCCCGAGGCCCGGGAAGCCGCGCGGGGCCGCCCGGGAGGGGCGCACTCACGCTGGCGAGCTGAGGACTGGGCATTGAAGGCCGGCGGAGGCGGGAGCGAGGAGGCGCCTCTCTCCTCAGTCACCTCGGCGGCGGCGGCGGCGGCGGGAGCGGCGGCGGCGGCGGCGACGACTCCCCCCCAGCCTCGGCGCGCGACACCCGGCCCGGCCCGGCGGCGGCGGCGGCGGCGGCGCGTGTCCACGAGTCCGTCTTGCTGCTGCTGCTGCCGCTACTGCTGCTGCCGCTGCCGCTGCGTCCCCCCGCTGCCGCCGCTGCCCCCGCTACCGCCGCTGCCTGCTGGCGTCGCCTCGCGCCGTGCCCGGCCGCCGCTGCCGCTACAGCCGCTCCCGGACGGACGACGGTTACAGCCTAGCTGATCGCGCCGCCGCCACCACCACCGCTGCGCGCGCAGCCGGACCAGCTCCCGCCGCCGCCCCTCAGGGGGCGCTGCGGGGCGCGGCGCGCGCGGTGTGGCCACGCCCTCGGTTCTGGTGATTGGCTGCCGGCGGCTCGCGGCGGTTGGCCCCGCCCACTGCCTACGGGGCGCTGACCCACTGCCCTGGGCGCCTCCCGCGCTCCGCCTCCGCGTGGTTTGCTCGGCTCGGCACTGGGGGCGACGGAAGGCGCATACATGTGACCGGGGCGGGGTGGGGGTAGTGGGGTGACCGACGTGGCCGAGGGAAGGGCCCACCCATGCCACGACCCGCCCATCCGCACCTGGGTCTAAGTTAGCGCCTCTGGCCGCCCAGTGACCCGCAAGGTCGCGGGCGGATTCCCGATCCTAGGAGGCGCGGCCTCGAGCCAGATCCCGCTGGGACTGGGACTAGGCGGCACCGAGACCTGAGCTGAGCTCGGGGATTTCCAGCTAAGAAGTGGGTAACCGATTACCTTAGCACTTGGCTGTCCTTTCTGAAAGCCTCGGATGTAGTGCACATCTCCGGGAAGGGTCTTACTGCCCTGCTCCCAGCCCCCTTGTGGGCTAGCAATACTCAAACCTCTCCCTTGACAGAATTCTTAATGCAGAATTAAGAAACAAGTTTCTTCCTTAAGTATTCTCAACTATTAAACGGAAATAATACCAACTTCACAGATTCTTTTTAGTACCAATATAAAGTGTGAAGAATGAGTGTGATTAAAGAAAAAAAAAGCCCGGCGGTCGTGACATATGCCTTTAATCGGAGCACTTGGGCGAGGCAGAGGCAGGCAGGTCTCTGAGTTCAAGGGAATAAAAACGCAACTCTGGAACTGGGAATATAGCTCAGTAGTAAAAGCGCTTGCTTTGTGAGGTCCTAATTTCAATTCTTGGCACCTCAAAAAAGAAGGGGGAGGGGGTGGAGTAGATGTCAAGATTGCCAATCTTGCCTGGCAGTGGTGGCACACACTTTTAATCCCAGCTCTTGGGAGGCAGCAGCAGGCGGATCTCTGTGAGTTCCAGGTGAGCCTGGCCTGCAAAGCAAGTCCAGCACAGCCAGGGCTCTGCTACACAGAGAAACACTGTCTCAAAACAACAAAACAAAAAAAGATTGCCAATCGTATGCCGCCGCCCCCCTTTAACGATGTTGAAGATTATGTTAGAGATTCTCCAATGGAAAGACTTGCCTTTTGCCTTTGGAACCTGGCCAGAAGTTGTTCGCCAGCCCATGCATCCTGAGTTTTGGAAATTGTGATTATCAGTGAAGTGAGTTGGGAGACTGGTTTGGGCTGTTGCCAGAGGGAGCAGAAAAAAGCCCTTCCCCCCCCCCCCCCCCACCTCTCCCGGAGTCTGCCTTAGGAAGTGGGTAGACTCCCCAAAGATGGGAGTGAGGAGAAAAGAGCTTCCGCACTATCCGTTCTGGAAGTCTCACCCACCCAGAATCCATTTACAAGGCAATGAAAATGCCCCTTGAGCTGTCTCTCCCCAGCCGGTTCATCCTGCCCTTGCCCTGTGAGGAAATACAGTGGTCAGTGGCCATTAGCCCTTCCCCACAGGGCAGACCAGGAGCACTGCTCCTGACCAGAAGCCTTCCATTAGAAAAATCTAATGATTCAGCCTCATGGAGCCACAGCACAGAACTCAGGTTGTTTACTGCCAGCAGGTGGCCTCGGACCGGGTATTTTAGGGCAAGGCTGTGTAGTCTTGCTGGCGTAGGAGTTTAAAAGGCCTTGGGGAGCACAAGAGACTGCAGATTAAAATCAAGGCCCCTGGCTGAGGCTGTGAAAGCTCAAAGGCTGCCTACGTGGTTCTACCAGCCTCGTCAGGCAGTGTTTTCTCGAAGGACAGACTGAAGAGGAAGAAGTAACTCCCTGGCAGAACTTTTGCTGCATTTCCTGGTTACTGGTGCTTCCTTTATGGTCTTACTGTGCACACTCTATCAAGGCAACGCAACATACTATAAAATGCCTGTTCTCATGATTGGTCTCTGCTTGTCGGCTCTACTTAGGGCAAACTAGTAGATAGCTGATCAGATGTATCTTTCCTCCATCTGGCTCTCCGCCTGGCCCTAAAATAACAGTAAGTAACATAACAACATAAGGATAACAATAAAACTACACTAATAGCCATTTTTAAAAGCATCTACTCTATTCCAAGCCCTGGGCAAGGTGCTTTTGAATAAATTACCAAATTTATGTTTCTAAATAACCCTAAGAAGAAGGTATTATTAACTCGTTTTAAAAGAGAATAGAGGCTTGGAGAAATGAAATGGCAGAAGCGGAACTTGGCCCAGGTTTATCTGCCTCTGGGGCCCAAATAATCTTGTTAGTCTCTGACTTCTGTCAATAACTGGTGTCCCTCAGAGTAAGCTGGAGAGAGCCTTTGGAGACCTTGGGCACCCACCTCTAAGAGACCACAGAGTCACCAGCACTTTGCCTTCCCCATAGGCCAGTAAAGAGGTGTACTGGCCTCTCAAATCTAGTTGTTTTTCCAGAGAAGGTTGTAGTAATGTGGCTTTACTTCCTCCTCAGCATAAAAATAAACAGATCAGGAACTGGGCTGCAGGTGCCTTATTAAGCACAAACCACCCTTGGCAGCCGAGTTTCGCACGTAAGTACCCAGAGTTTATCCAGGGCCATTGCTGAAGCAGTCCAAGTGCCATTAGCTTATTAATCCTCCCAACACCCCTGTGAGGCAGAGCTGGCGGTATTCCTGGCTCATTTTACAGAGCCCGATCTCCTTGGAAGCAGAAGCTTGTGTGGGCCTGCCTTACCCAGCAGTACCAAAGTAACAGAGATATGACAGAGAAACTGAGGTGCTAAGCTTGGGATACAGCCCCTTCTGTGAGGCTGTTGTCTTTTACTTGGCATAGTTGGATGGCCACAACGTTGCTATGTAACCTTGTGTCCTGGTTAGGTTTTTTTTTGTTGTTGTTGTTGTTTTCTGTTGGTGGTGGTGGTTTGGGGTTTTTGTTGTTTTGTTTTTGTAGTTGTTTTGGGGGAGGTTGATTTTTGTTTCTGTTTTGTCGACTTGAGACAAGCCAGAGTCATTTAGGAAGACAGAACATCGGTTGAGAAGATGCCACCGTGAGCATGGCCCATAGGCAGGTCTCTAGGGGCATTTTCTTGTTTAGTGATTGCTGTGGGAGAACCTGGACCACTAAGGGTGGTGTCGGCCCCTGAACGGATGGTCCTAGGATGTATGACATAACAAGCTAAGCGAGCCAACGAGGGCAATGAAAGGCATTGGTATGGGCTCAAGACATCTCAAGGCCAAGTTCTCAGCACAGGGGAGATGTATTTGCCCCAGTGGGACAAAGGGCGGGGAGTAAGAGACAAAGACAGGAGACAGAAGATGCAGGAGAAGGGAAAAGGAGCAAGGAAGAGCCAGGCGTGTTGACGCACACCTTTGTGGGGGGGGACAACACCATGGATGGGACGGTAACAGAGAGAGAGGGAAAGAGAGAGAGAGAGAGAGAGAGAGAGAGAGAAGCGCAGGCGGATCACTGTGAGTTCAAGGCCAGCCTGGTCTACAAAGTGAGTCCAGGACAGCCAAGTATACACAGAGAAACCCTATCTCAAAAAACAAAAACAAACAAAAACAAAAACAAGGAAGAGAAGTCAGGGATATTTGTGGGGGGAGGGAGAAGTGAGACAACCACAAAGACTGCCTCTGGACAGAGAGGAGACACATGTGACCAGTGAATGGCAGTTTGTAAAGGTAAAAAGAGAAACCCAGCATTAGGATGAGGTGTTTAATTGTAATTGAGCATCTTAACTAGTTGACCCAGTGGGGACTTTCGATATCTGGACTTCACTACTGGATAGCTGGACCTTGATAGTCAGCCTCAGGAGGAGGAAGTGGCCAACTAAGGGCATAGACCTTGGTGTCTAGCTTTAGGAATGTAAGCTAACAGTTTTTTAGCAAGGCAGAGGGAACGGGGGAGAAGGGCAAGGCCAGCCCGAGCCAGGTTTGCCATGCTCTGGCAGGCCAGAGTCTCTTCACGGAAGCCAGCACGCAGCAGCATCCTCCGTGGCCTCTGCTTCAGCTCCTGCCTCTAGGTTCTTGTCTTGAGTCCCTGTCCTGACTTTCCTTCAGGGTGGATTATAAATTGTAAGGTGAAATACTTTTCTCCCCGGGTTCCCTTTGGTCTCCATGTTTATCACAATAGCAGGCCAGGTTGAGGCCAGTCTGGTCTACGGAGTGAGTTCCAGGACAGGCAAAGCTACATAGAGAGAGCCTGTCTTAAACACACACACACACACACACACACACACACACACACACACACACACGACAAGGTGGGTGACTCTTAAGGATTGGCATTCAAGGTTGTCCTTTGGCCTCCATGCTCACCAGGACACATATAAAATGAAAGGGTAGGGCCAGGCGGCGGCGGCGGCGGCGGCGGCGGCGGCGGCGGCGGCGGCGGCGGCGGCGGCAGCCTTTAATCCCAGCACTTGGGAGGCAGAGGCAGGCCGATCTCTGTGAGTTTGAGGCCAGCCTGGTCTACAGAGCAAGTTCCAGGACAGCCAGAACTGTTACACAGAGAAACCTTGTCTCAAAAAAAAAAAAAAAAGAAAGAAAAGAAAAGAAAAGAAAGCAAAATTATAGGCTCTCAAGCTAGGTATGGTGACACATGCCTGTTGTTAGGGCTAACTGTGGTGTCTATTAACATATCAAAGTGAACTTTGGCCTCCAGGTTCTCCCAGCATTCCTCAGTCCCTACCTGTTACAGAGCCCTCTTGGCTGCCCCCTTAACCTAAACTTCTCTAGCCCAAGGGCTGGGCTGTCCCTCCTGTATAATCCAACCATTTTGCTATGCTGGTCCTTTTTGGCTTTTTGGTCTATCCTTCTCTCCAGTACCCTTTTCTACCTTTGCCCAGTCTCCTGGCCCAGGGCCCCGTTCTTGGTTGCCTGTTCTTCCCCTGCCCTTTCTCCCCACATAGCCTGGCTCAGGGTCCTGTTCACTTGGACTCTCCCACAGGTCTCTGCCTCTGACTATAAACTTTCTTCTCCACCACACCTAAGAGCAGTCATGTCTTGTCCTTTGTTCCTTTTCTTTTGGTTTTTCTAGACAGGGTTTCTCTGTGTAACCTTGGCTGTCCTGGACTCGCTTTGTAGACCAGGCTGGTCTTGAATTTATATCAATCCGCCTGCCTCTACCTCCCAAGTGCTGGGATTAAAGGCATGCACCACCACACCAGGCTCTTTGCTTTTTTTCCGTTCATCTATGCTGATGCCAGATGGTGGTGGCACACCCCTTTAATCCCAGCACTTGGGAGGCAGAGGCAGGAGGATCGCTGTGAGTTCGAGGCCAGCCTGGTCTACAAATCGAGTCCAGGACAGCCAAGGCTACACAGAGAAACCCTGACTCAAAACAAACAAACAAACAAACAAAAACCATCTAGTGCTGAAACCAGGGGCAGTCATGTCCTTTCCCTTTTTTTTTCTTTTGTGTTTTGTTTTTTTGTTTGTTTGTTTAGTTGGTTGGTGGGTTTGAGACAGGGTTTCTCTGTGTAGCCTTGGCTGTCCTAGACTCACTTTGTAGTCCGGGCTGGCCTCAAACTCACAGCGATCCACCTGCCTCTGCCTCCCCTGCCTCTGCCTTCCGAGTGCTGGGATTAAAGGTGTGTGTAACCATGGCCCGCCTATTTCTTCTTTTTTTCATTCACTTGCAGTCTTAGCACTCAAAACACACCAGAGGATTATTAGGATAAAGCGGCGGAGGGGGGGGGAGGTACCTCAGTGAGTTGGAGGCAAGGTGTACCACTAAGAGATCACGCCGCACAACAGACCTAGCACAAGAGGTTTATTAGAGGGAGCGGGAAAGAACAAAAAGCTGTCTAGGAGTGGGGACATGAGAGAGACATACAGATGGATAAAGAGACTGGGAGTCAGAGCCAATGAACAAGACGATAAACCTGGCATACCTGAGGCCTTTTTTTTTTTTTTTTTTTTTTTTTGGTTTTTCGAGACAGGGTTTCTCTGTGTAGCCTTGGCTGTCCTAGACTCACTTTGTAGACCAGGCTGGCCTCGAACTCACAGCGATCCGCCCGCCTCTGCCTCCCGAGTGCTGGGATTAAAGGCGTGTGCCACCACGCCCGGTGGGTATCAATACACAACTTGTAGCAACAGTGGAAATCTGCCATACATGGCATCATCAGGTGATGACATAAGCTGCTGCCTTTTAGTTACTGAAGGGCAGGCTCACAGAGCACCAGGTTTACAAGGATTACCACAAGTTTGAGGCTATTGTGGTTTACATACCAAGTTCCAGGATCAGAAGTACTCTCACCACGGGGTGGCAGCTAAAAGACGTAAAATCCCAGCACTTCAAGGACAGACAGAATTGCTTAGACTTGTTGGCCAACTTCTCTAGCCAAATCAGTGGGCTCCAGATTTGGTGAGAGATCCTATCTCAAAAAATAAGATGAAGAGCAATGGGGGAAGACATCCAATAGTGACTTCCAACGTACACACACACACACACACACACACACACACACACACACACACACACACACACGTCACGGGCTCTATCAGTCAGCGACTATGGGCCTGTAGTTTCACCTATTTGGTGACTGACTCTGGAAGAGTCCTTGAGACCAGACATAGTGACACTCCCATCACTCAAAAATATTAAACAGGATTGGGGATGTAGCTCAACAGTAAAACACTTGCCTAGCATGCATAAGGCCCTGGGTTCAGTTTCCAAAACCATAGAAAAAAGTTTTTTAAAATGTCTTTTTACAAATTGCCACAACTTTGAAGCTAGCCCAGGCTACACAGTGAGTTCTAAGGCAGCCTGGGCTACCGTCTGAGACCTTGTCTTACACCTACAGTTTCTTTCTTTCTTTCTTTTGGTTTTTTGAGACAGGGTTTCTCTGTGTAGCCTTGGCTGTCCTAGACTCACTTTGTAGACCAGGCTGGCCTCAAACTCACAGCGATCCACCTGCCTCTGCCTTCCGAGTGCTGGGATTAAAGGCGTGCGCCACCACGCCCAGGCACCCCCTACACTTTCAAAAGGAGCAGAGACTCCATACTATAACTCTATATACAGAGATTTTTAGCTCTTGAATCTTAAAAATTTTAACGGCTAAAGCTTCCTTGTCTATACTGGAGCATGGTGGTCACGTCAATTCCGTTGTAGTTGTGGAAAACCTAGAAACTAAGGACAGCGTAAAGTATCTGGCACTGTGGGGGTGGTCCATCCTTTTCACTTCTTTTACAAACAGGCTTTGCCTTTCTGTGACCTCAAGTAAAGGAAGTAACAGGGTGTGGTGGAAAATACGTGCAACCAGCAAAGCTGAAGTTATTCCAGGCTTAGCCACTGTGTGACCAGTCGGAAGTTACCTATCCTTTCTGAGGCCAGATTTTCCCTGCCTCTAATACTGAATGTATGGTTGTAAGAACCTACGAGCAATTGACACCGTGCTAGGGTTACTGGTGAATACACACACAGACTTACAGGAAGGGCCAAGTTGCAAACCACAGCTAAAACTCTTCGGCCCGAAACCAAATAGGTCATGAGCTGCAAATTAAGCCAACCAGGCTAGATCTGTAAAGTTCAGATGACATGGGAAATTCCCGCCTCAATACGTCCGGACCTTGCCAGAGAGGCAGTTAAGAGAGAAAGGCTATATGAGAAATGGCCCAATCCTCCCCAAGAGCGATAACCCAAGAGGAGGAGGCAGGGGGAGGAAAAAAATGTACTGATTCACCGCCCCACCCATCCCCTGCCTCTAATCTCTCTTCCGGAATTTTACAACCCTCCTTCACTAGGGTGAAAAGGAGTGGGGAGGGCGGCGGTTCCAGTCCTCCGCGGAACCGGCTCCCCCACCCCCACCCCCGCCCTGCAGATGCGCGGGTACAGGAAGCTTAGGGGCCCGGGTGTCAGACGCACAGCCGGTGGCGTGCTCGCAGCATCCACCCCTGCACGCTTGGGTTTGGGGGAGCCCCGGGGAAAGACAAGCTGTGGATTCTGGGAGACAGAATTGGCGGTCTTGGTGACCAGTAGGAGCATGAAAGCTTCTGAGGGAATCCGCTTTGCACCCGATGGGGCAGACCGCGACCTCTCTCCGCGGTCAGATGTAACTGGATTTCCGCTGGAGAAGAAAATGGCTTTAAGAACTGACAGGAGAGGGGGAAACCTGAGAAGTGAGGCTCAGGCTCCGTTTCGTCTTACAGGTGGGGCAACTGAGGCCTAGAGAGGGCCTGATCTACCCAAGAAGGTCCCGACAACCAACTGTAGTCTCCCCGCTTTGGGTTCAACACACAGCATTCATTGATGCTTCGTGACTCGCTTTCCCTGTACGGCAACAGGAAAATGTCAAAGATTTATTAATAACTGGAGCGAGAACTGTTGGCATCAGCAACACCCTACGCCCACAACGGATTCCGAAGTAGTAGTTCACAGCTGAGCCTTATTAAGTACTTAACTGAGTGCCAAGGCCCTGTTACTCTAAACATTCGATGGATGCATTAATTGGGGGATTTTTTGTTTGTTTGTTTGTTTGTTTGTTTGTTGTTTTTGAGACAGGGTCTCAGTATGTAGCTCTGGCTGTCCTAAAACTCACTATGTAGAACAGGCTGGATTTGAACCTACAAGAGAGATCTGCCTTCCTCTGCCTCTTGAATGTTTGGGATTAAAGATGTGCGCCACTCTTCCATGCTTGGCTTGCTTTTTGTTTGTTTGTTTTTGTTAGGGAACAGGGTTCCCATTACGTAGCCTTGTCTGGATTATAAATCACAAAGAACCACCTGCTTCTGTCTCCCAAGTGCAGAAATGAAAGGCATGTGCCAACAGCACACCTGGCCTTATAGATGTATTAATTCTATTATTCCTATTCTCCCTTAAAGAATTTGTGTGTGCTCTAGAAAGCCTCAGGCTCAGATGCTCCTGGAGTTGAAGTTTCAGGCCGTTGTTAGCCTCCTGACCCTAGGTGCTGGGACTCGAACTCAGATCCTTTGGAAGAACAGCAGGCGCTCTTGACCACTGAGCTATGTCTCCAGCCCTTTATCTTACTCTTACTTTTCCAAAGTTGGCATTTCTTTTGTTGGGGATAGGTCAAGCGCTACCCAGTGCGTGGCAGAGGTCAGAGGGCAACCAGCAGAAGTTGATTCTCCCCTTCCAACATGTGGGCCCCCCCCCCCCCCCGCCCCAGATCAAACTCAGGTCACCAGGCAGCTAAGTGCCATTACTAGTGAGCAATCTTGGGGTGTCCCTCCCCACCCCTGATTCTTACCTTTTAGTCAACTAATACATGAAATCGACAGGAGAATTTGAACTCCACAAGTATTTTTCCAAGGGAAGTCAAGCACAGTGCGTATTTTTCCACAGCCCCACACCTCAGCCACTGTGGAGTTAGGATCTACCTATGGCTCTGTCTGGACTTCAGCTTGAACCGAGGAAACTGTCCTCACTAGAGCGGCCTCTCCCACAGTGCTTGGGGGATTATCGGTGCTCACGTAAATCTTTAATAGGTGCTCCCTGTCCGGATCATGTTCCTGTTCTTACACCCTGAGACCTCAAAGCACCAGGTTAAACAAGGCAATCAAGGTCAGACTGCGCAACTGAGAAGATCCCCTCCCCCACAGGGCCCAGCTTTACTCTCCAGAGCCCACTGCTGGCCACGTCAGCTGTCCTGCTTAGCTCCTGTTGTTTTTCCTAAGATGCTATCATAAAGCTGTCCGTCCATCCCTCCCTCCACCCCCAACGTGTCCTCTCCCCAGTCCTCAGTTTATACGCATGGTAACTGCACAATTGTAGCATTCTTTCTTGGTTTAAAGCCAAAGCTGGCAAGCCATGTTTTCTTCTAACGCAAACACCATGAGAGAGAAAAGCTGGGTCTCCCCAACCACTTACCTTCTCTCTCTTTCTTTCTTTCTTTCTTTCTTCCTTTCTTTCTTTCTCTTCGTTTTTTTCCTGAGACAAGGTTTCACTGTGTATCCTTGGCTGTCCTGGACTTGCTTTGTAGACCAAGCTGGCCTCAAACTCACAGCAATCTGCCTGCCTCTGCCTCCTGCTTGCTGGGATTAAAGGTGTGCCCCACCACACCCAGCTGCATTTTCTTTTCTTTCTTTCTTTTTTTTTTTTTTTTTTGTGGGGAGGGGTTGCACTCATAATTAAAAATAACAACAAGGCTGCAAAGATGAATTAGTAGTTAAGATCGCTTGCTGCTCTTTCAGAGAACCTGGGTTCATTTCCCAGCACTGACTTGACAGCAAACAACAACAGCAACAAAATCTTTTTTTTTTTGGCACAGATCTAGAAAAGAGGTCTCTCGATCACCAAGAGGTGTTGAGGGCCTGACACAAGGTTAACAGGAAAGAAACACATGGTAGGGAAGGGGTGCAGTTAGTCCCAGTGTTGGAAAGCCCTTCTTCTACTGATGTTTTTGGGGGTGTTTGTTGAGGTAGGATCTCACTGTCACTCGGGCTAGCCTCCAATGTTGATCCTCCTGCCTCAGTCTTTTAGGACTACAGATGTGCCCCACTGATGAGACTTGTTTCAATTTTTTGTAAAATCACTATCATTACCACCAGGCGTGGTGGTGCACACCTTTAATCCCAGCACTCAGGAGGCAGAGGCAAGTGGATCACTGTGAGTTCAAGGCCAGCCTGGTCTAGAAAGCCAGTCCAGGACAGCCAAGGCTACACACAGAGACCCTATCTCGAAAAACCAAAGGGGGAAAAAAAAAAGAAAGAAAGAAAGAAAAGAAAAACCAAACCAAACCAAACAAAAAATAATATCATTACCAAGAGATGAATGTTTGATAATGGAAAAGAGCCCTGGAAATCTGTTCTGTCCTGGAGAAAGATGCACTATCAACAGTTTGGATTATATTACCCCTCCAGAGTTCCTTCCTGAAGCCAGGCGGTGGTGGTGCACGCCTTTAATCCCAGCACTCGGGAGGCAGAGGCAGGCGGATCGCTGTGAGTTCGAGGCCAGCCTGGTCTACAAAGCGAGTCCAGGACAGTCAAGGCTACATAGAGAAACCCTGTCTCGAAAAACCAAAAAAAAAAAAAAAAAAAAAAAAAAAAGAGTTCCTTCCTGCCCCTTCTCGTGTGTGTGTGTGTGTGTGTGTGTGTGTGTGTGTGTGTGTGTGTGTTTGCCTGCGCACAGAAGTGTAACAGAAATAGAACCATTTTCCTTAACAATATGTCTCTAGCAGTTTTCCACATGAGTGTGTCCGGGTCTACTTTGTGCTTTGTAAACGCTGCCTACATAACATGGCTGAGCTGTAGTGAACAGGTTCGCTATTGATTGGTATTTGGGTTATTGCCAATTTTTGATATCAGTAGCAGTATTGCAACACAGTTTTGCACAAATACTTTAGAACGCTTGGAACGGCCCAGAGAAGCCTCCTTTTCAAACAGTTTATTATTTTTGTTTTCTAGACAGGGTTTCTCTGTGTAGCCTTGGCTGTCCTGGACTCACTCCGTACACTAGGCTGGCCTCGAACTCACAGCGATCTGCCTGCCTGTCCCCCCCTCCCATGCGAGTGCTGAGATTAAAGGCGTAGGCCACCACTGCCCGGCTTAAAGGCATTA
The DNA here is from genome assembly GCF_964271855.1 of Acomys minous. NCBI lineage: Eukaryota > Metazoa > Chordata > Mammalia > Rodentia > Muridae > Acomys > Acomys minous. The sequence continues at coordinate 105,676,912 of NC_140487.1, read as the reverse complement.
TTTTATCCATTATAATTTTCATCATATTCCAAATGCCTTGATATAAAAGCCAGTTTCTTTATCAAAATTATGTAAAACTCATTACACACAGCAAGGCTTCTTAATTGTTTTCACTGGTGACTCCCTTGTGCCCGATAATTTTCCACAAGGCCATAGCTAGGTACACAGAAGTATGAAGTGGCAGCTGGATGTCATGGCACATGCCGTTAATGCTAGCAGTTGGAAAAAAGAGGCAGGCAAGTGCCGGACGTGGTGGCACACGACTTTAATCCCAGCACTCGGGGAGCAGAGGCAGGCGGATTGCTGTGAGTTCGAGGCCAGCCTGGTCTACAAAAGGAGTCCAGGATAGCCAAGGCTACACAGAGAGATCCTGTCTTGAAAAAAAAAAGAAAGAAAGAAAGAAAAGAAAAGAAAGAGGCAGGCAGATCTCTGAGTTTGAGGCCAGCCTTGTCTACACAGGGAAACTCTATCTCAAAAACCAAGCAAACAAAATGAGTTTAAAATAGATACTCAAACCAAATACTTACTGAAAGTAAGTTAAAAGGACGTTTATTTTGCTGGGCGGTGGTGGCACACGACTTTAATCCCAGCATACAGGAGACTAAGGCAGTCAGACCTCTGTGAGTTAGAGGCCAGTCTGGGCTACAGAGCAAGTGCCCGGACTACATAAAAGAGACCCTGTCTCAAAACATACATACAAACATACATACATATATTTATTTCTTATTTTATATTTTTGGTTCTTTTTTTTTTCTTTCCTTTTTTTCTTTTTTGGTTTTTTTGAGATAGGGTTTTTCTGTGCAGCCTTGGCTGTCCTAGACTTGCTTTGTAGACCAGGCTGGCCTCGAACTCACAGTGATCCGCCTGCCTCTGCCTCCCAAGTGCTGGGATTAAAGGCTAAATTATTTATATAAATATAATTTTACCACGTATTCAAGATTAGAGCAAACTTGTATACCAATGTGTAACTAGCATTTGCTGCTTCGTGGCTTCTTCTTTCTTCCACCAGTCTTCCACCCAGCTCCCTCTAACAATAGATAAGAGAAAAAAAAAGGGAAGAGAGCCCTGAATAAAGTCAAGGACCGGAAAGGGGGTGATGTTATCCTTACCCTACTTCCTGCTGATTAGGGGCACTCACTTCCTTGGGGTAAGTTTGATCTTTGCCAACATGATATTGACTTTCTTTTTGTTCCTTCTTTGTGCAAGACTACTTAACAAACTACGACTAACAACAACCAACCAACCAACCATCCCACCCCCATCCCGTTTCCCCCACTGCTACCCCTCAGGCCCCTACCATTTATAAACCCTCTGAAAAGTCACCAGAATTCCAAACATCACCCAATAACAGACTATCTGCAGCAGGCAAAACCCACGCCTCTGCTAGAGCACGAGGCAAATCACGGTCAGCTGCTGCAGAGCAGCCCAGCTCCCCACGCCTGGGGTTAAAACAAAAACAGATTCTTATACTATTTGTGCTTTTTTTTTGTCTGAGGGGTTTTTGTTTTGCTTTGTTTTGTTTTTTGTTGTTGTTGTTGTTGTTGTTTGAAACAGCATCTCTCTGTGTAGCCCTGGCTGTCCTAGACTCACTTCATAGACCAGGCTGGCCTCGAACTCACAGAGATCCACCTGCCTTTGCCTCCCAAGTGCTGGCATTAAAGGCATCTCCCAGCTATTTGTGCTTTTTAAAGAAACAAAAAATTTTTAAATTCTCTCTCTCTCTCTCTCTCCCTTGTTTTGTTTTTTTGAGACAGAGTTTTTCTGTGTAGACCTGGCTGTCCTAGACTCACTTTGTAGACTAGGCTGGCCTCGAACTCACGGCAATCTGCCTGCTTCTGCCTCCCAAGTACTGGGATTAACAGAATTTCATTATACCAATGAGATATATATGGTTGTTTATTTTTACATAAAGAATAAAATATTGTCTGGGAGTGGTGGCTTATGCCTTTAATCTCAACACTTAGGAGACAGAGGCAGGTGGCTCTCTGAATTTGAGACCAGCCTGTTCTACAATGTGAGTCTTGGACAGCCAAGGCTACACAGAGAAACCCTGTCTCAAAAAAAACAAAAACAAAAAAAACCCAAAAAACCCAAAGCAAATGAAGGAAACAAAAGTTCATGGATATGTAGGGCTGGCAAGATGGCTCAGTAGTTAAAGGTCCTTGCCACTAAGCCGAGTTTAATGCCCACCCACAAGTTGTCCTTTGACCCCATCTAAGAGCTAGGGCATGCATGGAGCCCTAGAAGGAAGGGCTCCATACTCACTAAAATAAACATGAATTTCTATTTTATTTTATATTTATATATTTATTTTATATTGGTTAAGCCAGGCTTTGTTGTTTTGGGTTTTTTTGTTTGTTTGTTTTTTGAGACAAGGTTTTTCTGTGTAGCCTTGGCAGTCTTGAAACTCAGTCCATAGACCAGGCTGGCCTCCAACTCTAAGATCCACCTGCCTCTGCTTCCGGAGTGCTGTGATTAAAGGCTTGTGTCACCACTGCTGCCTGGCTTTTTGTCCTCTTCTGCTTGAGATAGGGTCCCAAGTAACCAGACTGACCTGAATTCTCTCCCCACCCCACCCCCACCCCGAGACAGGGTTTCTCTGTGTAGCCTTGGTTGTCCTGGATCTCACTCTGTAGACCAGGCTGGCCTCGAACTCACAGAGATCCACCTGCCTCTGCCTCCTAAGAGATGGGATTAAAGGCATGTACCACTACGCCCAGCTTTTTTTTTTTAATGTGTATGAGTGTTTTGTCTGCATGTATGTACATGTATCATGTGCATTCTTGGTCCCCTCAGAGGTCAGAAGGCATCATTCCCTGGAACTGGAATTACAGACAGTTGCGAGCTGTCATATGGCATATGGCATTGGTACTCAAACCCAGGTCCTGTGCAAGAGCAGCCAGGCGGCCGGGCGTGGTGGCGCACGCCTTTAATCCCAGCACTCGGGAGGCAGAGGCAGGCGGATTGCTGTGAGTTCGAGGCCAGCCTGGTCTACAAAGTGAGTCCAGGACACTCAAGGCTACACAGAGAGACCCTGTCTTGAAAAACAAACAACAACAACAACAACAAAAAAGAGCAGCCAGACTTCCTCTCTAGCATTAGCCACTAGCCTGAACCTTGAATTCCCCTGCCTCAGAGTTCCTTTCTTCTTCTTCCTCCTCCTCCTCTTGCTCCTCTTCCTCTCCTCTTCCTCTTCCTCCTCCTCCTCCTCTTCTGGTTTTTCTTTTCTTTCTTTCTGTCTTTTTTTTTTTTTTTTTTTTTTTTTTTGGTTTTTGGAGACAGAGTTTCTCTATGCAGCCTTGGATATCCTAGACTCACTTTGTAGACCAGGTTGGCCTCGAACTCATGGCGAGTCACCTGCCTCTACCTCCCTGAGTACTGGGATTATAAGCATGCACCAGCTTGCCTCAGTCTTCCAAATGCTAAGATTGTAGAAAAGCAAGTACAACCATGCCCAGAATATTCATTCTTTTCAGGGCCATTAGTCCATGGCTTCATGATCTCATTAATCCAGTGGATGAAGTTCATCCCTTTAGTCAACATTAGTTAATGAGCTACCTCATGGAGGGTCTGAGCATCCAGGAGAGAGATGTGCATTCTGTTCAGGAAGGAGACATTGGGCCTATGATATGGCTCAGCCTGACAACCTGAGCTCAGTTTCCAGGACCACATGACAGGAAGAGAGAACCAATTGCTGTAAACTGTCCTTGATCTCCACATGCACACATTGGCACAAGTGGTGTACACACACACACACACACACACAAAATAAATTTTACAATATAACAGAATGATTACAACACATCGAGATAAGAAAATAAAAATGGGGGCTGGAGAGATGGCTCAGAGGTTAAGAGCGCCGCCTGCTCTTCCGAGGGTCCCACGTTCCATCCCCAGCAACCACATGGTGGCTCACAACCACCTGTAACGAGATCTGATGCCCTTTTCTGGCATGTAGGTATACATGCAGGCAGAACACTGTATATATAATAATAAATAAATAAATCTTAAAAAAAAGAAAGAAAGAAAGAAAATAAAAATGAGGCTGGAGAGATGGCTCAGAGGTTAAGAGCACTGACTGCTCTTCCAGAGGTCCTGAGTTCAATTCCCAGCAACCACATGGTGGCTCACAACCGTCTGTAATGAGATCTGCTTTAATCCCAGCACTGAGGAGGCAGACGCAGGTGGATCACTGTGAGTTCAAGGCCAGCCTGGTCTACAAAGCGAGTCCAGGACAACCAAGGCTACACAGAGAAACCCTATATCAAAAACAAAACAAAAAACAAAACAAAACAAAAAAAGAAAACAAAAATGCTAACTGCACTTGGCCAGCACACCGTAATCCAGCACTTAGGAGGAGGCAGAGGCAGGCAAATCTCAAGTAGAGGCCATCCTGGTCTACAGAGTGAGGTCCAGGACAGCCGAGGCTACACAGAGAAACCCTGTCTACAGGACATGAAACCAAAACCAAAACCAGCGCCTGCCAAAGAATAAGGAAGGGACACGCAGCCTGCCTGGAGGCGAGAAGACCATGAAAAAGGTAAAGAGTGCTAACAGCCTGATTCATCAAAGGCTCCACCCCATGAGACTTGAGTCCTGGAACCCTAACAGGGCAGCAAGGAGATGAAGGGAGGACAGACAGATGTAAAGCAAAGCTGGGGTCAAGTGGGATTCTCTGTCCACTGCCTGGGACCACGGTGAGTTTGGTGTGTACAGCACAGAGGGCGGGGTTAGCTAGTCATGGGAGCAGGTCTCTACAGGAGAGCCGTCTCATGCTGTGAGCCTCTGAGGCGACAAAGCGGCTGTGGCTAGCCTTTATTACTCACGCTGGTCAATGGTTCGTACTCAGCCTCCCACGGGAAGCCTTACTGTTTCTCTTGAGCCTGGCCCATATGGTTAAGGGCTTTGCCAAACTGTTCCATAGGTCTGAGGCTTGGCAGTCTGGTGTCAAAACACACCTTCACTCACGGCTTCACTCACTACTCACGACTTCCACTTATTTCTACACAAAGGAAGTGGGTGCACCAAGTAAAAACACTACTACCAAGAGGAACTGGTAGGAAAACTAAATCGGGGCCTGGAGAGATGGCACAAGGGTAGAGAGTGTGTGCTTCCTGCTCTTTGAGAGGACACAAATTTGGTTGCCAGCACCCACGTCAGCTGGGCATCTGCTGCCCTCTTTTGGTCTTCACTGGCATCTGCACAACGTGAATACATTTAAGTAGACATGTGCACATAACCAGAAATTATTTTTGAGCGGGGTGGGGTGGGGTGGGGTGGGGGGGTGGGGGGGGGGTGGGGGGGGGTTCTAGACAAGGTTTTTCTGTGTTAGCCTTGGCTGTCCTGGACTCACTTTGTAGACCAGGCTGGTCTCAAACTCACAGCGATCCGCCTGCCTCTGCCTCTCAGAGTGCTGGGATTACAGGTGTGTGCCACGGTGCCTGGCTGAAACATTAAAAAAAAAAATTAAAAAAATTAAGAGCAGCAAACCAGATCAGTAGTTTTCAAACTTCCAGCCTCTGACTGGAGATAGTGCGTGGAGTAAGGAGGAAGATCTGAATAAAGTACTGCATTTTAGCCAGGCGTGGTGGCGCACGCCTTTAATCCCAGCACTCGCGAGGCAGAGGCAGGTGGATCTCTGTGAGTTCGAGGCCAGCCTGGTCTATGAAGTGAGTCCAGGACAGCCAAGGCTACACAGAGAAACCCTGTCTCAGGAAAAACAAAAAGGTTGTGTTTTGTTTTGTTTTTGCTTTGCTTTGCCTTTTTTTTTCTTTTTTTCTTTCTTTTTTTTGTTTTTTTCCTTTTTATTAATTCATTCATATTACATCTCAATGGTTATCCCATCCCTTGTAGCCTCCCATTCCTCCCTCCCTCCCATTTTCCCCTTACTCCCCTCCCCTATGACTGTGCCTGAGGGGGACCTCCTCCCCCTGTATATGCTCATAGGGTATCAAGTCTCTTCTTGGTAGCCTGCTATCCTTCCTCTGAGTGCCACCAGGCCTTCCCATCCAGGGGATGGGGTCAAATATGGGGCATCAGAGTTCATGTGAAAGTCAGTCCCTACTCTCCACTCAACTGTGGAGAATGTCCTGTCCATTGGCTAGATCTGGGTAGGGGACCAGTGTATTTTTTTCATCCTCTCAGGGCCCAGCTGGCCTTAATTTTGCTGTGTCATTGAGGATGGCTTTGGATGCTTGTTTCTTCTGCATCCACCTTCAAAGCACTGGGATTACAGGCATGTGCCACGACATCCTTGTTTAGAGTGTGTACATTTGCATGCTAAATTTCTTCTATTTAAGGATACCTCACTAAGAGAATGTAACCTTCCTTCTTTTTTTTTTTTTTTTTTTTTTTTTTGGTATAGGAATGTGAAGCGATGGTTGGTGCACAGGATCTGTTTGATGTTCGTATTCAGTCCAGACTGAAAGCCCTCGGTCATCTCCACCTCCCCGTTCACTACCCAGTTTTGATAAAAAATCTAAACATTGGAGGATCTCTGAGCCAGAGGACTTCTCAGATTCTTCCCACCTTTGTGATTATAAAATTCTCTGCTCTGCGGCGATGAAGGCCTGGAGCTAAAAAGAGTTTAGAATCTTCGAGCCAAATCCCTTCCAACAGATCCTGGGTAAAAATAAATATAAAAGTGATCAGGAAGGCAGGAGGGGAACAGGAACTTGGTAGTCTCTAAAACCCTCTTTACGTTTCGGCTCCTAAACCGCAGACTACCTCGGGTATCCATCTATCCATGCTTTGCTGCCCTGAGAGAACGCAGCTCTGAAGAAAAGAGACCACAGAGATCACAGATAGAAGAGATGGGGGAAGAGAAAATCAATTTGGTGCAGTTTTCGCAAACCTTTAAAATAGAGCGATTTTAAGCGATGATGGGGTTTCGTGACCAGCGGTGGCTCTGAAGGGAATGCTCAGGTCCCCTGGCACTTCTCTGAGTGGCTGGGAGAAGAAGGGAAACCGTTTGCCCCGCCCCCTTCCACTTAGAAGAAAACGGAGGCAAGAAGTCAAAGTCTCCCGTAAATGTCCCATTATGAAGGACAAACGAACCTTGGCTCCCTGTAGCTCCTCAGCCGGGCACTGGGCAGGCCCTCCCTTCCAAGCTGCAGACACTAAGTATTCACCAACACACCTGGCACTGCCGTTACCATGGTGACTCCTCACCTTTTGCATTCCTTAACTCGGGGGCGGAGGCTGGTGCAGGGCACAGTTGAGTTTTCATATTTCTCCCCAGCTTCTGGAAAAATGGGAGGAGAGAAGAGGGGAAGGATTCTGACCTCCCTTGTCTGCATCCTTGAATCCTTCTTTTCCTCACTGGCCAAGGGACCTGGGATGGAAGTAGAGAGGGAGGGAGCGCACTAGATCTAGGCTCACATTTGCACCTCTTCCAAAAATCCCATGCTTCTTCATTGGAACCTGCGGTGGGCCAGGTACAAACAGATCCACAGAGCTAAGGGTCAGGGACAGAACCCTGGCAGTCCCTAGGGAAAGCCAAGTGGGCAGATGACACCAAAAGCCAGCATGAAAACCATCAAAGCAGGTCCTCTCTCTCTTCTCTCTCTCTCTCTCTCTCTCTCTCTCTCTCTCTTTCTGTCTCTCTGTCTCTCTCTGTCTCTCTGTCTCTCTGTCTCTCTCTCTGTCTCTCTCTTTCTGTCTCTCTGTCTCTCTCTCTCTTTCTGTCTCTCTCTGTCTCTCTCTGTCTCTCTCTCTATCTCTGTACCTGGAATTGAACTTAAGGCCCAAAGCTTGGTAGCAAGCCCTGTATTACCAAGCTGAACTCCTTCCCCCCCCAACCCAACCCAACCCCCCCCCCCCCCCCCCCCCCGTCTTCTCAATTTTCATTTTGAGACTCCGTCTCACTGCCTAACCCAGGCTAGTCTTGAACTAGAAATTGTACCTCAGCCGGTCACCAGGCCTCTCTAAGCTGGCTCTCTCACTTCCTGGGGAGACAGAAAGGTGTGCAACGCAACCTGAACTAGGACTTAAGAAAAGGCAAACACTTAGCAGTTAAGTGTGTGGCCTCAGGAGAGCTAAGGGTGAAAAGAAGGCCGTGAGTACAATGGTGCCTGACTATAATCCCAGGACGGGGGAGACCAGGGCAGGAAGGTCATGAGTTTGAAGCTAGCCTGGAATTCTCAGCAAGTCTCTACCTTAAAAACAAACACCAAGAGGCCTGGTGTGGTGGCACGTGCCTTTAATCCCAGCACTCGGGAGGCAGAGGCAGGCGGATCGCTGTGAGTTCAAGGCCAACCTGATCCACAAAGCTAGTCCAGGACAGCCAAGGCTACACAGAGAAACTCTGTTTTAAAGAACCAAAACAACAACAACAAAAACAAAAACAAACAAAAAACCCAACAATAATAAAACAAACAAAGCCCAAGCTGGGCATGGTGGCACACTCCTGTAATCCCAACACTCTAGGAGGCAGAGGCAGGTGGATCGCAGTGAGTTTGAGGCCAACCTGTTCTACAGAGTGAATCTAGGACACCAGGGCTACACAGAGAAACCCTGTCTCAAAAACAAAACAAAACACAGACAGGTGGTGGTGGCCCACGCCTTTAATCCCAGCACTTGGAAGGCAGAGCCAAGGAGATCTCTGGGTACGAGGCCAGCCTGGTCTATAGAGCACGTTCCAGGACAGCCAGGACTACATAGAGAAACCTTGTCCCGAAAAAACCCAAAAGAACAAAAACCAAGCAAAATGAAACAGAAAAAAAAAACTCCCACACTTAGAACCTTAGATAGCTCTGAACTGTAACCTTTGGTGTCTTGTAAAAGGATGGTCATAATCATACTGATCCCGAGGGGGCGTTGCTGGAATTCAGTAAGATTGGACTTTAAACCACCAGGGTCAGTACACACGAGGGAGCCACCGCTGCAGCAGAGCCCAGACCAGCTGTTTCCGGAAGCTGGATTTCACTGTTGTTACTGTTTCATGAACCGAGCCTAGCTTCTGGCTGACCACAGCGTCTCAGCCTTTTTGGACTCCTTTCCTTTGGCGGTCCGCTTTTGCCTTCTCTCCAGCTTGCAGACTGTCAGCTAGATCTCTTCCAGGTCAAGGAGGATACAGTTGACATCTGAGCCCCCTCAAGCATTCCTCCCTCCAGAAGCATCAGTCTCTCCCCCTAGGCCAAAGGGCAAAGAGAAGGCTTGGGGCTAGTCCTGTCGCCTGCATCTGCGTCCCCCTGCCTCCCCCCCCCCCAACACACATAGGGAGGGAGGGCTTCTCCGGAGACTGGGGGTGGGGGGCGGGGGAGCAGGCAGGGTGTGCGTCAGTCCTGATGCAATCTTACACTCATTTCTTGGCCTACTTCCTCCTTCTCAAGTGTTTACTGGAGCCTGAATTTCACAGAAACCTTTGGAAGTGTGCACTGACAATAGCGGCAGGCAGCACGCAAAACTTTCCTGGCTCCAGGGACAGTTAAGGAAGAAAGGGATCCTTGTGCCCTGGGCTCAGAGACACTGGAGAGAGAAAGTGGGTGCCAGTGGGCATCCAGTGGGAGGGGCCAGGAAGGGGACAGAGCTGAGGGTCCTCATGCCAGATCCATCTTCCAGAACCCGCTCTTGGGAAGCTTATAGACTGGTTTTGGTGTGTGTGTGTGTGTGTGTGTGTGTGTGTGTGTGTGTGTGTGTGTGTTTTGTTTTGTTTTTCGAGACAGGGTCTCTCTGGCCTCGAACTCACAGCCCCCCCGCCTGCCTCTGTCTCCCCAGTGCTAGGATTAAAGGCGTGCGCCACCATGCCCGGCTCACACTAATAGACTCTTTTTCAAAACTGTGCGGAGGAGGCTACTACCAAAAGGGGTCTCCAGTGATGGGATTCTCAGAAGCAGTTTAGAGGCTCACCTCTTCTTTGCCAGCAGGACTCCTAGCAGAAAAAAAGCGGCTTCTTGGAAAGGATTTGTTTTCTAACCATTATTTGCCTAAGACTCTCATGTTGGGGGGGGGGGGGAGGTTGGCAAGGACGACCACCTTGTTCCTCAACCACAGGCTTGACCAAGTCACCTGGAAATGTCCGTAGAAGAGCAGGGGGCATGGTGGGTCCGGATGGACGTGGGATTTGGGTAGGTATTTGCTAGCTGCCCCAGGCAAGTCATTTCATCTGCCTCTCGACTTCCTCCTGGGGAAAGGTGAAAGCACACTTCACATACAGAGCCTTCACATACAGAGCCTTATCCAGTTTCTCAACAGCCACTAGAGAGCAGTTCTCAACCTTCCCAGTGCTGCTAGGACCCTTTGATACAGTTCCTCCTCGTGTTGTGCTGACCCTGTGATTACTTTGTTGATACTTTCTAACTGTAATTTTTGCTACTGTTACGAGTAAACATCTGACATGCAGGAGATCTGATACGGACCCCTGTGGGGACCCACAGGTTGAGATTAGGCGATGATTTTATTTTTAAATTTATTTAAGAATAAAGGCTTAAAGAATCTTTTTCTGAAGCTGGGGCCCATCAGTAGTGCTCTTGTCAGTCGCTAATGAGAATTCCCCACTTATCAGGAGAGATCAGGCTTCCCCACCCCCAGAGCTGTGACTCCTAGTGCCTAAACTTGCTCAAGGCCCTGAGTCATGCAGCAAAACCGGCCCAAGACAATCGGGAAATCAAGGAAATTCAGTGCAGAGAGGGGAAAACCCAGACACAGGGCTGGGCCCTTCTAGGACAACTCCCACTGTGGGTTCCTCCAATGAGCATTCGCTGTGGACATCACAAGCAAACCGGCACCTGACACCTGAGTCCTTCCCAGGCTCTGGGACTTCCCAGAGTAAGGTATCAGTGACACCTGGGTCTCTAGCCAGCAGCCACATCTTCCTCTGGTTTGACAAAACTCCCCCCACCTCTTTTTTATTTTTTATTTTTTTATTTTTCATTTTTTCGAGACAGTGTTTCTCTGGGTATCCTTGGCTCACTTTGTAGACCAAGGCTGGCTTCAAACTCACAGAGATCCACTTGTCACTGCCTCTCTGAGTGCTGGGATTACAGACATGGGCCACCACTCCTGGCTCCATCTTTTTTTTTTTGACAGAATCTCTCACCGAACCTCACAATTTAGCTAGACTAGCTGGCCCAAAAGTCTCAGGGAGCCACTTGTCTCCTCCTCTCCGGTGCTGGGATGACGGGCACATGCCGCCACACCCGCCTTTATGTGGGTTGAACAATAAGCACTTTTCCAACTGAGCCTTCCCCCCAACCCCTACCCTTGGTGTCTGAGGCAGGGTGTCACTCTTGTAGCACAAACCGGCTTCAAACTCATGGCAATCCTTCTGCCTCAGCTTTTTAGGTGGTATGAGGGCAGACGTAAGCCACCACATCCTGCCACTTTCAAACCATTCCCGCTGGGCTTCTGCGAGGTCTCCAGCCCTGGTTGTGCTATGTAGTCTTAGCCTCTAAGCATTGCTCCTCACAACTCAGCTCGGCGGTTAGGCCTCTCCTTCCTTCCCAGTTACTCTAACTCTTCCTCCTTGCAGTGACTTAGTTCTCACTTTCCTCTTGCTACCTGCCCTGTCTACATGACGCCAACTCAACATGGCCTCAATCATCACCCCAAATCTCGAAAACCAGCCTCTCCATCTCCTCCCCAGACCCGCTTCCTTCCTGTAATCTCAATCCATTGTTTGTTTTCATTTTTGTTTTGAGATAGGGTCTCATTATGTGGCCCTGGCCGGCCTAGAACTCACAGAGTTCTGTCTACCTCTGTTTTTTTTTTTTTAAATAAGATTTTATTTATTTATTTATTTATTTTATGTATATGAATGCTCTATCTACAAGTATGTCTGCATACCAGAGGAGGGCATTCGAGGGTAGAGATGGCTGTGAGCCACCATGTGCTTGCCAGGAATTGAACTTAGGACCTCTGGAAGAGCAGACAGTGCTCTTAACCACTGAAGGCATACGCTGGCTTGGCTCTCTTGTAGCCCAGGCTGACCCCGAACTCATTATGTAGCTGAGTTTCTGATCTTTATGTTTCCAGTCCTCAAACACTGAACTTACAGGCATATGACCCCAAGCCTGGCTTCTACAGTTCTGGGGATCTACAGACCCAGCCTTTCACCCATGCTAGGCAGGCAGTTTATGAACTGAACTTCATCCCGAGAGCCCCCCCCACCCCCCCAACCTCTTTTCCGGAAACAGGGTCTCATTATATACCTAACGCAGACTTGGGGGTCACAGTTCTCCTCCTTTAAATGCTGGGACTGCAAGCACGCACCACTTGTGTTGCCCTGTTTCCTGAGGAATGATACCACCTTTAGCCTATTGCCTAAAGCAGGGGGGCTCGCTCCTTCCCAGTCCAACTCATAAACAGCATGTTTTTTTTTAACATTGAATGAATTCATCTTCCCTCGTCCTCTCTCTGCCGACCGTGTCTGCTTTGTAGAAGCCCCCACCCCCCCCCACCCCCCCACCCCACCCCCACCCCCGACTAAAACCTGGGTTGTTACATGCTCTGTGTGATAAGTGGGTTCTAGGCCTTGATTTCCTTTCCCTTGAACTAAACAGCTCTTTTTTTTTTTTTTTTTTTTTTTTTTAATTTATTTATTTTTATTTTATGTGCACTGGTGTCTTGTCTACATGTATGTCTGTGTGAAGGTGTCAGGTCTTAGAGTACAGACAGTTGTGAGCTGCCATGTGGGTGCCGGGATATGAACCTGGGTCCTTTGGGAAGAGCAGTCAGTGCTCTTACCTCTGAGCCATCTCTCCAGCCCCCTAAACAGCTCTTAAAGTGTCTGCCCAGTGACAGTCCTGCTGGTAAGAACCCGCCAGGATGCACAGGTCTTGCTGGAGGGCTGCCATTGGCCCTTCCCCCTGCTGTGACCACAGGGTTGGGACCCGGAGATGCACGCTCCACCCAGGCTGGGCTCTGCAGCTGGGTTAGAGTGACTCTGGTTCAAACATCACAGGATAATGAAGAGGACTGGCAGCTACTGTGGCACTGGAGAGCGAGTGCCGTGGCTATATGCAGCAGCTGTCACTCTGCACTAGCAGATGGTTGCCATGGAAATACAGACCGTTGTCAGATAGTCTGATTTTCTTATGTAGAATTCCCCAACTTTTAAGTTCCAGGCATTAATTCTTCCTTTTAATCATCATAGGCTAAACATTTGTTGTTGTTGTTGTTGTTGTTGTTGTTTCCGAGTCAGGGTCTCTTTGTGTAGCCTTGGCTGTCCTGGACTCACTTTGTAGACCAGGCTGGCCTCGAACTCACAACGATCCGCCTGCCTCTGCCTCCCGAGTGCTGTGATTAAAGGCGTGCTCCACCACCGCCCGGCTGTTGTTGCTGTTCTTATTATCATTTCTGGTTCGTGGGGGTGGGAGGGTGGGGTGAGTTGGGGGGAAGGGGAGCATTCAGTTTGCAGTTAGTACTCTGGAGTCAGGTTCAGGCATTGGCCCCAAAGGCGGAGGACTGCCTCTCCCTGCTGTGTGTTATGAAAAGGCAAAGCAAGCAAGACTTCCTCACACGGGAAACACTAGAGCCCACCTGCTGACTGTTTGTCCCTACATGCCTCTGTCTGGATCTAACTCCCCCGCCTGGGACTGTATAATATAGGTAAATGCGCTTCGCTCCCAAGCCAGACAGACTAAAGTTCAAGGGTTCCCTTCGTGGGTCTGTCTCTTGCTATGTGTCTTGAGCCACTGACATCATTTCTGAGCCTCTGCAGACCACTTTCCTCCTCGGCTTATAGGACCTAAGTGAGATACTGCTTAGAAAGCTCTGAGCACCGCTCAGCACTCAGGGAGGCAGAGGCAGGTGGATCGCTGTGAGTTCAACACCAGCCTGGTCTACAAAGCAAATCCAGGACAGCCAAAGCTACACAGAGAAACCCTATCTTGAAAAAAAGAAAAACCAAATAAATAAATTAATTAATTAAAAACCCCCAAGAAAACAAGAAACAAAGAAAGCTCTGAGCACAGTGCTCGGTACCCAGGGAACACCACACCCATTGTCTGTCTTCATTGCACAGACTTCCTCTTCATCACAGCCCTCTCTCCTACATGTATGACTGGGCATGTGCCATTTGCTCATAGTGTTTATCACTATTTGGCCTGCCTCAATACACTGTTTTAAAAAAAAATCAGTGCTAAAGATCAAACTCACAGCCTTGTACCTGCCAGTGCTTGCAGGAAATTATAAACTGGTGCCGAGGTGGCTCACGCCTTTAGTCCCAAGCACTCAGGAGGCAGAAGCAGGTGGATCAGTGCAAGTTCAAGGCCAGCCTGGACCACAAAGTGAGTCCTGGACAGCCAAGCCTAGGCAGAGAGAGAAAAAAAAATTGTAAATTCCTTGAGAGAAAGGCCCCCATTTTCTCTTGGTTTAAGGTGGGTAGAAATGGGGTTGGAAGGTCTTTTCCACATAGCAAATCTCAGCAAACACAGGTTCTTGTCCGGTACTCGGAATTTCAGAATCTTGCCCGTGTGATTCACTCTTCCATCTCGCAGGCACACAGCAATCCCTAGATAAATAAACATTGAATAAAGGAATGAATGGCCCTCACCAGCCTGTGCCTATAGAGGCCAGCCGGACAGCTGTGAGCTACCACGTGGGGGCTAGGAATCGAACCCAGGTCCTCTGGAAAAGCAGCCCAGGCTCCTAACCCCTGCGCCATCTCTCCCACTCTAATGCAATTCCATTTTTCTTTCTTTGTTTTTGTTGTTTTGTTTTGTTTGTTTGTTTGTTTGTTTTTTTCAAGACAGGGTTTCTCTGTGTAGCCTTGGCTGTCCTAGACTCACTTTGTAGACCAGGCTGGTCTTGAACTCACAAAGATTCATCTGCCTCTGCCTCCCAAGTGCTGGGATCAAAAGATGTGCGCCACCACCCCCAGCGCCATTCCAATTTTCTATGGAGGAATTGTCTTTCCGTATAAATTAGGGTTTCACTTGCTATGACAAAACACTATGACTAACGCAACTTATAGAAGAAAAGATATTTAATCGGGCATATGGTTTCACAGGGTTAGAAAGCAAGATGGTCGAGCAAAGGCAGAGCAGGAAGAACTGAGTGTTCACGTCGTGATCCACTTTCGGTTTCTCTGTGCAGCCCTGGTTGTCCTGGACTCACTTTGCAGACCAGGCTGGCCTCCGACCCGCAGCGATCCACCTGCCTCTGCCTTCTAAGTGCTGGGATTAAAGGCGTGCGCCACCACCGCCCTGACAGCACCCTTCTGAAATCTCAACATTCACCCACCTCCTCCAAGACCATCCCTCCTAATCCTGCCCAAACAGTTCCACCAGTTGGGGACCAAGTATTCAAACAGATGCGCCTAGGAGGTGCGTTCTCCTTCAAACCACCACATCCCGCTCCTCAAAGTGGCTAGGTAGATGGTCACGTGGCCTAAAGCTAACCAATCAGGAACAGCTGTCTACTTGTCACAGAAAGGTCAATCAAATACAACCGGAACTGAAACAACTGGAAAGAGGATGTTACTTTCCTCTTGAGGAAGCTAACTCAAGAGACTATAAGGCAGAGCCATGACATCTACACAGGAAAGAGTCTCCTAGCATGAAGCACACACACACATACCAAAAAAGGTCTTAGAGATATGTTCTTGGCAGTGTCTTTGAGAAAGTGTATCTGGCTGGGCCCAAACCAAGCCTTTGGCTTTTCTATTAAAAATCAATACCAGGCAGGTGCGATGGCGCATACCTGTAATCCCAGCACTCTGGGAGGCAGAGGCAGGTGGATCTCTGTGAGTTCCAGGACAACCTGATCTACAAAGTGAGTCCAGGACAGCCAAGGCTACACAGAGAAACTCTGTTTTGAAACAACAAAACAAACAAACAATTCCCTTGGATTTTTTGTTTTTGTTTTTGTTTTTGTTTTTTCTCAATTTGCGCTGAATTTCTGTCTCTTACATCCAAAAGATTCCTGGGTACTATTAAGGTGATAGTGGATCCCCACTGCACCCTTATAGCAGCCTGTGAGCCCGCAGTGATCCCACCCACGGAGCGGACTAACAGCCGCGTGGGTTACTACCCAGCCCCGCACCTCGAGACCGCAACTGCTTAGACCCGACGCAGACACGCAGCTCAAGGCTATCAAACCAGACTCGCCTTTCTGGGCACAGGAGTTTACAGTGAGCGATCTGGGTAGACCGCAGGTTTAAACACAGGTGATGTCAAGTTGGAAAATGAGAGAGGCACGCGTTCAGGGCACCGCAGTGAGGCAGGTCGGCAGGAGGAAGATGAAGTGGAACGAGAGGCCGGAGGCCACGGCTTCCCAGGGAGGAAGATGCAGGGAAAGCGAGAGCACTGCTTCCTTGTTCCTCCTGAGACTAATTACTTCTCCTCTCGGGCTGCAGGAGATTTCTCCTTGTTCATAAATTGCCTCTGCCACCATTACTCCTTACACTTAAAATAGCTCTACTGTTGTTTTTGTTTTTGTTTTTCCTTGCCAGGGAAAGGCCTTCAGACTGCCGCTGTAGCCACAAGGTTACAGCTAAACCCTCGTGCTCACTAAGCAGGACTCACTGATCCAGATGCCCAAACAGCCAAGTACTAGCTTTGTACCCCAGGTCCAAACACCTGGATCCCCCTTCTCTGCAAAATGATAACAGTAGCACCTAGCTTTTGGAGTCATTTGAAAGACTGAGTGAGCTAAGAGCAAAAAAGAGCTCTGAGCCCAGAGAAGCCACTGGGCCAGTGCAGAAAGGCCAGGCCCAAGTCCAGCCCTGCAAACACAAACACACACACACACACACACACACACACACACACACCAAAAAACAAAACCTTAAGGGACACACTTTTCCCACTTACTATCTTTTCATCTCATTTGTATCAATTTTTCAAAAGCAGCAAGGACCAAAGGAATGTTCTGGAACTCCATTCCAATGAGATCATCAGACTAGAGAAAGCACACAGGCATAAGGACGCTCACTACAAAAGTGTTTGTATGAAGGAAAAGCTGCAAGTGACTCAACTCGGCAACACTATGCTTTGCTTTGTCTGTAGAACAGAACGGCACAGAGACGCGAAGGATGGCGGTACAGCGGTGCCCTCTGTACAGCCCAACCCTAGAGAGGTAGAGGTGGGAGTTCAAGACCATCCTTAGCTACACCATGAGTTCAAGGCCAATGAGACCCTGCTTGGAAAATAAAAATGGACCAGACAAAAAAGATGTGGAGGAGAAAAGACATAGTATTTAATTATTGAAAAAAATTATGTTAGATCTGAGCTAGGGAGGTAACTCAGTGGTTAAGAACACTTGTTGCTCTTGCAAGGGACCTGGGTTTGGTTCCCAGCACCTACATTGACGGTTCACAACCATTCGTAACTCTAGATCCAAGGCATCTGATGTCTTCTTCTGGTCACTGTGGGCATTAGACACACATGTGGCACACATACATACGTGCACATGTAAAACACTTGTGCTGCCACTTGGGTGGTGGTGGCGCCTTTGGAGCTACCATATTTTTTGGTGTATAGAGTTTGGAATATACTCACCGTATAAGACTATGCCTCTTCCAACACACACCCTGTGTAGCAGACTCACGCTCCACACTGTATATTTTAACTGGAAAGTTAAAAGCTGAGGGTAGTCTTATACACTGGAAAATACACGTGTACGTAAAAAAGGACGAAGCATTTGTATAAGCATATATCCTGTGGCTTCAGACGTTAAAGATATCAACAAGGTTCAAGTGTGGTGGTGCACTCCTTTAATGAGGCAGGTGGATCGCTGTGAGTTCGAGGCCAGCCTGGTCCACAAAGTGAGTCCAGGACAGCCAAGAATACACAGAGAAACCCTGTCTTGAAAAACCAAACCAAAACAAAACAAAACAAAACAAATGCTGGGTGTTGTGGTGCACACCTTTAATCCCAGCACTTGGGAGGCAGAGGCAGCTGGATCTCTGTGAGTTTGAGGCCAGCCTGGTCTATAAAGCAAGTCCAGGACAGCCAGGGCTACACAGAGAAACCCTGTCTCAAAACAAAACAAAACAAAAAACCAAAAAAAAAAAAAAAAGCTAGGCATGGAGGCACACACCTTTAATCCAGTACTCGGGAGGCAGAGATAGAGAGATCTCTGTGAGTTTGAGGCCAGCCTGGTCTACAGAGAGAGTCCAGGACAGCCAGGGCTACATAGAGAAACCTTGTCAAAAACAAAAACAAAAAAGATATTGACAAGGATACATACCCACAGCATTCTCCAAGTGAAAAAGCAGGTTTCAAAAATACTGGGGGGAAAAAAAGCCTGCCAAAACCACAAATGGTGTGTCTCACTCAGGTCATAGCACATCAGGTAGCCTTTCTTTTCTTCTATGTATTTTCACATATTATTAGAAGTGTCTATAATACACATGAACAATATCATTGAGGTATTTTCATGGGGACAATATACCTGGATTTTACTTTTCTCTTATGTTGCCCTCGTATTAGGCTCAACCAGATCTCCGTAATAGAATTTTCTGTGAGGTTGCTTCAGGCAGCAGAGGAGCCTCCACAGGCCTGGGGGAAACGCTAGACGGCTCACTAGTGCCCTCTAGTGGAGACAACAGGTCAGTGCCTGGTGTAGCCAAACAGCCCAGTGTTTCCCAACAGCCAAGGTCATCTTCAAAGGCCGCTTTCCAGTTACTGTTACCCCTGCACTCCATGTGCTTGATGCCAGCAGCAGGAGTTTGGAATCCAGCTCCCAAACAGGCTATGACCTCGCTTTACCTAGACTGCAGCCAGTGGCTGCGAGCTCATGTGAACAACACTAACTGCTCCAAAGCAGGTGCTCCTTCCTAAGTGCTTATTAACAACTGTTAGGGCAAAAATGGGCAGCTTTCCAGGCCGGTAAAGAGGACGGGTGGGGGCTGGAGAGATGGCTCAGCGGCTAAGAGCACTGTCTGCTCTTCCAGAGGTCCTGAGTTCAATTCCCAGCAACCACCTGGTGGCTCACAACCGTCTAGAATGAGATCTGGTGCCCTATTCTGTCCTGCAGGTGTTTACATTGTATACATTATAAATAAATAAATCTTTAAAAGAAAAAAAAAAAGAGGACAGGTGGTCAGGACTGGGGTGGAGACGCTTGAGCTTGAAAACAGGTTGCAAGAAGACACCGTCGGGCTGGAGAGATGGCTCAGAGGTTAAGAGCGCTGACTGCTCCTCCAGAGGTCCTGAGCTCAATTCCCAGCAACCACATGGTGGCTCACAACCATCTATAATGTGATCTGATGCCCTCTTCTGGCTGCAGATGTACATGCAGACAGAACACTGTATACATAATAATACATCTTAAAAAAAAAAAAAAAAAAAAAAAAGAAGAAGACACTATCACCCTAATCCTGAAAGCTTTACCCTTGAGTGGGTTGGAGAGATGGCTCAGAGGTTAAGAGCACTGGCTGCTCTTCCAGGGTTCGATTGCCAACACCCACATGGTAGCTCAAGATCATTCATAATTCTGAGGGATCTGATCCCCTCTTCCGACCTTCACAGCCACTAGGCAGGCACATAGCGCACCACATACATGCAGGCAAAACACTTAAACAGACAAAATAAAGTAGATGAGTTTTGTTGCTATTATTATTATTTGTTTTTGAGAGAGGGTCTCTGTATTACATAGCTCTGGCTTTTCAGGAGCCAGAATACTGGGATTAAAGTACCAATAATAAAATGGTGCTGGTTTAAATTAGAACAGCCGTCATAGGTTCATATATTTTAATGTTTAATCACCAGAGAGTGGCTCTACTTGATTGTTTTTGTTGTTGATTTTGGGGTTTTGTTTTTTGTTTTTGTTGTTTCAAGACAGGGTTTCTCTGTGTAGCCTTGGCTGTCCTGGACTTACTTTGTAGACCAGGCTGGCTTTGAACTCACAGCGATCCGCCTGCCTCTGCCTCCCGAGTGCTGGGATTAAAGGCGTGCGCCACCACGCCCGGCTCTACCGCTGCTCTGGTGCACCTTCACCACCGGCCCTTTGTGACCTCTCACAGTGTCAGGCCTCAGCTGTTCTCCATGACTCCTTCATGTCTTCCAAACCAGTACCAGCCGGGCTCGGTGGTGCACACCTGTAATCCCAGGACTTGGGAGGCAGAGGCAGGTGGAACCCTATGAGCTCAAGGCCAGCCTGGTCTACAAAGCAGCCAAAGCTACACAGAGAAACCCTGTCTCAAAAACAAAACAAACAAACAAACAAACAAAAAACAGCACCATCTGGGAGACTCTTACTTATGAGCAAGCTTGGCTATCTGCACAAGGTACAACCTTGGATACCTCTGAACATGGCTCTTATGCGCTGACTCCAAGGAAACGCTTCCCAGAAGATTTCCTCTCAATAATGTTGGCGTCTTTTTAACCATGGCTGATTCTTCAGTCCTAGCTGACCAGGATCCATTGTCCCATCGAAACAAAGGCTGTATTTTAGAGCTTCTGGTCTCTCCCTAAGAATCCTTGTGGATTCGTCAGCTCCAGCTGACCAGACACCACAGATTGTTGAATGTCAAATTGGCAGGGGGGGGCGGTCACTTGGACTGGCGAATTTTATGTTAACCTGACCCAGGCTAGAGTCAGCTAAGAAAAGAGAAAAGAGAACCCCAATTGAGAAAATGCTTCCCTAAGACTGGGCTATAGGCAAGCATATAGAGATTTGTTTGCTTTTTTTTCTTAATTAGTAATTGATGGAGAAGGGCCCAGTTCACTGTGGGTGGGTTCCATCCTGAGCTGGTGGGCCTGGGTTCTAAAAGAAAGCAGGCTGAGCAAGCCACATGGAACAAGCCAGTGGGCAGCACCCCTCCGTGGCTTATTCATCAGTTCCTGCCCTGTTTGAGTGTTCATACTCTATTTGCTTTTAGTGATGAACTGTTACATAGGACTGTGAGTGAAATAAACCCGCTCCTCCCCAAGTTGCTTTTGGTCATGGTGTTTCATCATAGCAATAGCCACCCTAAGAAAAATAAACATGTCATTTTAAAAAAACCAAAACAGCCAGCTGGGAAGTGGTGGTGCACGCCTTTAATCCCAGGACTCAGGAGGCAGCGGCAGGCAGATCTTTGTGAGTTCGAGGCCAGCCTGGTCTACAGAGCAAGTTCCAGGACAGCCAAGGCTACGCCGAAAAACTCTGTCTCAAAAAAATAAACAAGCAAACAAAACAAAACAACAAAAAAAAGAAGGTGCCAGAAGCCAAGTATGGAGACTTGGGGCAGGAGGATTGCTGGGAGTAGTAGGTCAGCCTAGGTCACACAAGCTTAAGGCCTGAGTTACAGAATGAGGCCCTATCCCCAGAAATAGAACAAATTGAGGGCTACAGAGTGAGCTCAGTGGAGTCACCAATCCTCAGCATCCACTAAGATGGCAGGGCATGGTGGCACTCAGCTGTAATTCCAGCACTAAGAAGTGAGGACAGGCCAGCCCTTCTAGCCCATCAGCGAACTCCAGACTAAGTGAGAGCCCCTGTCTCAAAAACTAAGGTGCAATCTAGTGTGGTGGAACAAGTTTGAGGCTAGCCTGGTCCACAAAGCATGTTCCATGCTAGCCAGGACCACACTGTGAGACCTTTACTCAAAAAAAAAAAAAAAAAAAAAAAAAGGAGGGGTGGAGGAACATGATAGAAGATGACACCCAACAAGGACCTCTGGTTTCCACAGACATACACACAGGTGTGCAAACATACACATACACCCACATGCACACTCACACCAAAATTAAGTAAAAACAAAATAAATAAAATTAAGAGGGTAATATGCATAAAAGTCATGAAGATAATGCACGTAGTACACCTACAGGCCAGAAGAGGGCACCAGATCTCATTATAGATGGTTCTGAGCCATCATGTGTTTGCTGGGAATTGAACTCAGGACCTTTGGAAGAGCAGGCAGTGCTCTTAACCTCTGAGCCATCTCTCCAGCCCATTTTTATTTTTAAGTTCTTCCCCCCAACCCTCTCCCTCTCCCTTTCCCTCTCCCTCCCTCCTCCCCCTCTCATGTGTGTGTGTATGTGTGTGTGTGTGTGTGTGTGTGTGTACATGAGGAGGTCAGAGGAGTCAGATGCCCCTGCAACTGGAGTTATATGCCATTGTGAGCTGCCGGATGTGGATGTTATGAACCAA
The DNA here is from genome assembly GCF_964271855.1 of Acomys minous. NCBI lineage: Eukaryota > Metazoa > Chordata > Mammalia > Rodentia > Muridae > Acomys > Acomys minous. The sequence goes on along the minus strand of NC_140487.1, from coordinate 105,654,892 downwards.
ACTCAGGTCCTTGGGAAAAGCCGCACATACTCTTAACCACTGAGCAATCTCTCCAACCCCCTTCTGCCTTATCTTCATCAATCTGAAAGTGGACTTGTGACTCCTGCCATGTTGAAAATCCTGGAAGTTTTGCTTTTTTTGTTTTGTTTTGTTTTTTTAGTCCTAGGAAGAGAACTCAGAACTTGACATATGCTATATCAATCACTGAGCTGAGAGCCCCAGCCCTCTTTTTACGTTTTTCTTTTCTTTTTGGTTTTCTTGAGACAGGGTTTCTCTGTGTAGCCCTATCTATCCTGGAACTCACTTCATAGAGACCAGGCTGGCGTCTAACTCAGAGGTCCGCCTTCCTCTGCCTCCCAAGTGCTGGGATCAAAGGCGTGCGCCACCACCGCTACCTGGCTTTCTTTTCACATTTTCATTTTGAGACAGGCTCTTACTCAGTTGTCTAGGCTGGTCTGGAACTTGTAATCCTCCTGTCTCAGACTTCTGAGCCGCTAAAGATTTTAGACCTGTGTCACGGGGAAAACACAAAGCAAATCAGGGGACTAGAACCAAAGGATGGCCGTTCTGTGACCTACGAGCTTGTTCCTAGACTCAAGCCTCAGCTCTTCGATAAGCTGCTCTAAAGCTTATGCCTCAAGTTTCAGGTGCAAAAGACACATATACCTGGAGATTAATTTCCAACCCTTCCCAATTATGAAATAGAGATAAAGATCTTGAGATCATGCAGCATACTTAATTGTAACCATCTTCAACAACTTATCTTTGTAATAACTTAGCAATAAAAAGTACTGTTCCACGCTGGGTGGTGGCGGCACACACCTTTAATCCCAGCACTTGGGAGGCAGAGGCAGGTGGATGGATCTCTGTGAGTTTGAGGCCAGCCTGGTCTGCAGAGCGAGTTCTAGCACAGCCAGAGCTGTCATACAGAGAAATCTTGTCTTGAAAAAAAAAATTAATGTTCCACCAAAAAAGACATATATGTATGCATGTGTATATATATATATATATTTTTTTTTTTTTTCCTCTCTCCCTCTCCTTTTCTCCCTCCCTAACAACCAAAAGAATCCTTATTTGGCAAATGTATCAGTCAGGGTCCCAACTGAAAACAGATGGTGCACTCAAATTAGAACAATTTGAAGAGGGTTTATTCACAACAGTGTGGGTGGGTGCAGGAACTCACAAAGGATGGTGTGGTGACCTGAGGTTAGTAACAGCTGAGGAACTGTCACTACCCTAAGGCTTGAGGGGACTGGGAAGATTGTTACTTGATCCGTGAAGGAGAGAGGCGCCTGCTGGTGACGACCGGTGAAACTGTCACAAGCCAACCAGGAAAGGAAGAGGAAGGAACATGAAGCCCAGCCCGCTGGCCCCACTTGCTTCACACTCCCGTCTCCTGGCCTGAGCTCAACCAGGAGCCAGAAGATAAAGGAGCCTGATGGCGACGCACCCCAAGGGAATCAGACACAGAACAGGGCCAAGAAGAGCCAAGTGTGGCTCTGAGGGGTACCCAGCAGCAGAGGGCTAGCTTCCCCAGACGGGGGACAGCCTGCCTTGGATCCATCCCTCTCACGACCCTTCATGCTGGTCCTTTGGAACCTCGCAACAAAATGTTTACTTAATTGTTTGGTGGTGCTGGAGATTGAGCTCGCCAGTGGCATCTCCAGCCCTCTACCATGGAGCAGCATCGACAGTCACAGGCCAGAGTTTTGGGGGCTTTGATTTTTGTTTTCCTAGTTGGACTGACTGGACTTGCTCCTGAGTGCTCCTGTCTCTGCCTCTCCTTGTGCTGGTATGACAGGTGTGAGGCACCATGTCTCACTCAGGGTTCTGGAAGTGGCATAGCGCCAAGCGGTCCTTAGAGATGACTCCACAGAAGAGCACATCCTAGGCTCGGAGTATCTAGGAAGAAGCTGCTTCTCCAGACTTGCTGACTTGGCAGGGAAGAGGAGGCTGCCAAAGTAGGTTCCCCCTTGGCCAGAGAGCTCTGTGCTGCCAGGCTCCAGGCTCCACACAGAAGTCTGTCCTCAAGCCAGTGTGGCCCCAGTTGCCAGTGCCACCAGACAGGAGCTTCATGACTTCCCTTTCTCTCCACAGGAGATGTCTGCTTCCTTCTGCAGCAAGCCAGAGAAGCTTCTGGGATTCCCCAGTGCTGGCAGGGGCCCAGCGGTGCCCCGAGAACAGATCTGAGCTGCATCCAACTGTCTCATTTGGTCACACAGACATCTGCCCCTTCTTTTCTCCCCCAAACGCTTAACCTCCTTGGTGCCAAAGTGAGTTCTGGCATCTCTAAGAGAATGATCCTCACACCCTTCAGCATCAATATCCACCATTCTAGCCCAGCCTGGTGGCGCACGCCTTTAATCCCAGCACTCGGGAAGCAGAGGCAGGCGCATCGCTGTGAGTTCGAAGCCAGCCTGGTCTACAAAGTGAGTCCAGAACAGCCAAGGCTAACACAGAGAAACCCTGTCTCAAAACAAAACAAAACAAAACAAAACAAAAAAAACACCACAAAACCAAAATCCACCCTTCTTTCCTTCCTCCCTCCCTTCCTTTTCAGTGCTGGGGCTCAAACCCAGCAAGCGCTCCTCTGAGCTACTTCCCAGGCAGGGCTTCTCCTCGCCTCTCAGACCTAGCTTAGGTAGATCTTTGACCCTCCCCCCCGAGGGCCTTCATCATTATCAGACAGAAATACTAGTGCATGCAAAACACCTAATAATAGCAGCTGGTGTTTACTGAGCACACGGTAGCTGCCTATCTGAGCTAGTTTCCATAAGGGAGCCGCCTCAATCAATCCTCACAGGAGCTTGGTGAAGTAGGTGTTGTCAATGCCCAGGGTATGCTGGACACACACACAAACACAAGCACGTGGTGCCCTGAAGTCACTCTGGAAGCTACACCTTTATCTTTTGAGACGAAGTTTCTCTGTGTAGCTTTGTCTGGCCTGGATTTACTTGGTAGACCGGGCTGGCTTTGAACTCACAGTGATCCACCTGCCTCTGCCTCCTTGAGTGCTGGGGTTACAGGCGTGTGCTACCACACCCCGCTTCCTTTATCCATCTTTTTTTTTTAAAGATTTGTTTATTTATTATTATGTATACAGTGCTCTGCCTGCATGCACACGTGCAGACCAGAAGAGGGCATCAGATCACATTATAGATGGTTGTGAGCCACCATGTGGTTGCTGGGAATTGAACTCAGGACCTCTGGAAGAGCAGTCAGTGCTCTTAACCTCTGAGCCATCGCTCCAGCCCCTCCTTTACTCATCTTTATGAGTGAGAAAACTAGTTCCAAAAGAATGTCTTCCTTAAGTTCACACAAACAACCAAAGGGCAGAGATGGGACCCAAAGCCGTGTCTGACTGACTGAGCCCAAGTCCATGTTCCTGGACCTACCGTGTGACTGGGGCATGTGTGGCCCCACAGTGACACAGCAGCTGGGGGAGTCCTGGATGGACTCTGTAATGTGGTTACACATGTGCTGGCATGACAGTGAGGCTAATTTCCCACACAAATAAAGCACCTTGTGCCCTGTCAACAATGCTCTCAGCTGGGTTTTTGCAGCAAATATCCTTTTGTAGTGAAACCTCGGTTGGTGGCCATTGTGGCTCTGGAGCCCCAGAGAGATGCCAAACACTTGAGAAAAAGAATTCCATTGGTGATATCCATGTGAGATTAAAAATAAGTGACGGACAAAATGTAGAAAATGAAAGAATGGACTGGAAGTTTCTGGTAAGGTGCCCGGACTATTAACTGGCAGCATTCCCCACTTCAAACAAAGCTGTCTTCAACCGCCTGGAAACCAACGAGTCCTCACTTCCTTTTTATTTATTTATTTTTTTGGGGGGGAGATTTTCAAGACAGGGCTTCTCTGTGTAGCCTTGGCTGTTCTGGACTCACTTTTGTAGACCAGGCCGGCCTTGAACTCACAGATATCCACCTGCCTCTGCCTCCTGAGTGCTGGGATTAAAGACCTGCACCACCACGCCTGGCTCAACAAGTCTTTTCACATGGACCAGTGTACTTAATTCTCACAATGTTGGATATATTACTGCCATCTCCATTTTACAAGTGAGGAAACCCAAGCCATTTGTTCAATGTCATATCTCTGGTAAGAGGTGGTCCTAGCGTTTGAACCCCTGGGCCAAACCCCCAGGACGTGTACTTTTAACAACTGCTACTGTCGGCATACTTTTAGCCAACTATTTTTATTTTTTGGGTTCCTTAAATCTCTTTCTCTCTACTCCACCTCAATCCCTTCCAACACCCCAACACCAGATAGGAAAGAGGTTAGTGGGGACATAGTTGTCCTTAGCTGCTTCCTACTGTCTAGGGTCACCAGGTTCTGTGGGACAAGTCCAATCTTGGCTTCAGGATTTCTCTGATTTCTCATCACAGTGCGTCAACAGCAACCAGGAGCAGCGGGGGTGGGGGGTGCAATAGGTGGGCACTAGCAGCCTTCTTTCTCGGAGAGCCCTCAGTCTGTCTTTGGGGCTGGCTAGTATCCCCACTAACAAAGACCACGCCGCTACACGAGGTGGCTTACAGTTGACAAACATCACGTGTTCTCTCAGAGGCCGGGTTATCAGCTTTGGACAAACTGGAGCAGCCCTCACATCCCACACCTGGGATTAAAACAAAAACATGTTTTCATATAGAACGTCTACAACAAGCCGCTCTGTGGTTTGACAATTTGCAGTCAGGTGAAGAAAAATAGCAGCTGAAGGTAGCACTAGACACGCAAAATGGCTGTAGAGAGCCGCCAGGCCCAGCCCCTGTCTCTTTCATGACAGAGTCTGTATCTCCAGCCCTCTGAGCTGTGTGGGGATTAGGACAGCAGCTCAGTAGCAGAATGTGCTTAGCGTGATTGCTGTCCTGTGGTCAATCTTTTTAAATTCATTTAAATGTATTTTATGTACATTTGGTGTTTTGCCTGCATGTATGTCTACATGAGGGTGTCGGATCCCCTGGAACTGGAGTTACAGACAGTCATGAGCCACCCTGTGGTTGCTGGGAACTGAATTCTGGTCCTCTAGAAGAATAGCCAGTGCTCTTAATCACTGAGCCATCTCTCCAGTCCCTGTGTTCAATCTTTTTTTTTTTTTTCCGAGGCAGGGTTTCTCTGTGTTAGCCTTGGCTGTCCTGGACTCACTTTGTAGACCAGGCTGGCCTCGAACTCACAGCGATCCACTTGCCTCTGCTTCCCGAGTGCTGAGATTAAAGGCGTGCGCCACCACCGCCCGGCTCCTGTGTTCAATCTTTAATCCCCCAGCAAAAGAGCATAGACTGAGCCCCTCTCCAGTCCTTCAGTAGCTCCCTGGGGAGGAAGGGATGCTTCTTTCCCCTTTGTCCCAGCAAAATTCTAGGACTGGGTCTGATCAACTACAACGTTGGTCTAGTAATGATTAGAAATAACTGACCCGGGGGCTGGAGAGATGGCTCAGAGGTTAAGAGCACTGACTCCTCTTCCAAAGGTCCGGAGTTCAAGTCCCAGCAACCACATGGTGACTCACAGCCATCTGTAACATAATCTGATGCCCTCTTCTGGCCTGCAGGAGTACATTCAGGCAGAGAACTCTACAAAATAATAAATAAGTAAATCTTAAAAAAGAAAGAAAGGAAGAAAGAAAGAAAGAAAAGAAAAGAAATAACTGATCCAGGCTGGAGAGATGGCTCAGTGCTTACGAGCACTGCTTTCTCTTCCAGAAGTCTTGAGTTCAATTCCCAGCAACCACATGGTGGCTCACAACCATCTATAATGTAATATGGCGCCCTCTTCTGGCCTGCAGGAGTACATCCAGGCAGAGCACTGGATACATAATAAATAAATAAATAAATAAATAAATAAATAAATAAATAAATAATCTTAAAAAAAGAAAAGAAAAGAAAAGAAAAGAAATAACTGACCCTAAAGATGGGATGTACTAAGCAGCCGGGCCTGACCCAGGCCTGGCTCGTGTACACACGGCTGCACCAGGTCCCAGAGGGAGAAGGGATGGCAGTCCCCAGAAAACTCAAGTGCTAAGAAGATGGAGAGTGAATGCTGGGTAGGTAAAACAACAAATGTCTGGTCCAGAGACACTGGTAATTACAACCCACAGTGATGGGTGAAATGATGGGAAGAAAGTGGCACTGAGAGAGAGTGTAGGAGACATCTAACCCCTGGGAAGGGGCTGATAAACTGAGAGCCCAGGAGGGGACATCCAGGGTGAGGAGAGAAGGAGGAGGGGAAGGAAGACAGAGCAGGCAAACTCCTTGAGGTATGTGCAGCTATAGGCCGAACATTGACACGAGCATTGAGGATGGCGACCACAGAAAACACACTGGGCACCTTAAAATGTGCCTGAGCAAAAGAGAGAGGAGATGGGTTTGGAGCTGAAGAAGAGATTGAAGGGTTCAGCTCGGAAAGCTGGTTTTGAAAAGTGAGGAGTCAGGCAGGTGGTGGCGGCGCACGCCTTTAATCCCAGCACCTGGGAGGCAGAGGCAGGTGGATCGCTGTGAGTTCGAGGCCAGCCTGGTCTACAAAGTGAGTCCAGGACAGCCAAGGCTACACAGAGAAACCCTGTCTCAAACAACAACAACCAAAAAACAAAACAAAAAAATAGGATAGTCAAGGCTACACGGAGAAACCATGTCTTGAGAAAAACAAAACAAAACAAAACAAAAACAAAAAGAGAGAGAGAGAGAGAGAGAGAGAGGTGATGTCTTTCTGGAGATATCAGAGAGTGGGTCAAGTGAGATCTCTGAACAGAGAGCACAAAAAGAACCTCAAGTGGTCCTTGAGTGGGGAAGAGATAGTCCTGGGTGAAAGGATTAAAGTGAACAAGCTCTCCACCAAGCAGGGCCACAGCTGGTGTGGTGGCTCACAGCTGTAAAACCCAGCCCTCTGGAGTCTGCAGTGGAAAGTTAAAGGACCAAAATTAAAAGGCAGAGGTGTGGCCTCCCATCCCCTGCACACATGGGTCTATAAGTCAGCACATTCTCCTCCAAAGACCTGCAATATCACTAGAGCTAAAACTAAGTACCCCTAAAGACTGAGCAATTCCACCCGATATACAGCCGGGAGAAATAAGAGCTAAGTCTACAAAAACGGTATACTTGAGGGTGTTTATAGAGTCATCACTCACAACAGCCAACAGCCACCAACAAAGCGAATATCCACCGCCATGTGTTCGTTGGTTCTCGGAAATGAGCCCCCAAGTATACTGTTTAGACTTTACACTGAATCCCTGGGGAACGGCACAGGCAGGGAGAGGCTTTCTCTGGAGTCCCCTGTCTACCTTCCAGGCTGGGTTCTCAAAAGCCCTTGGGTTAGGGTGAACCCTGCCACACAATCGACATGATTCAAGGGATTGACCTAAGTGGGGTGATGGGACTGAAGAAAGTGTAGGAACACAGATACACAGATGTACAGATAGAAAAGCTGGGATTTGGGTTTTGTTTTGTTTTGTTTTGTTTTGTTTTTGTTTTTGTTTTCTGAGACAGGGTTTCTCTGTGCTACTTCTGCCTACTTCTGCCTCCCAGGTGCTGGGATTAAAGTTGTGCAGCGCGGGGGTGGGGGTGGGGGGTGGGGTGGGAGGGGTGGGCGGGTGGGGAGGCATACCTGGCCTCATCTTATTAAAAGTAGCCAAGCAAGAGGTGGGAGCCAGGCTCAGGGTCAGTGGTAGAGCACCACCCATGAGGTCAGACCAACCAGCCCATGGCAACACACTGTCAATGGTTTGATCCCCTCTCCCCCGGCCCCCCCAAAAAATAAGAGCACACTTGTGTTTGTTTGCAGTGCCAGGGATTGAACTCAGTCTTCTAAAGAGCTGCACATGCCTGTAACCCCAGCACTGGGGGTGGGGGGGCGCTAAGAGAGAGCTCACTGGCCCTTCAGCTTGGCACTCTACCACAGAGCCACACCCCTTGCCTTTGGTCGTTTGAAACAAGGTTTCACTGGGTGACTCAGGCCAGCCTCAAATTCTCCACCATCTGGGGTTACAGTCTTGAGTGCCACCGTGAAGGACGGGTGGCTTAAGGGCAAGTATGGTTCCTCAGGATGAGGCAGGATCTTTGCAGCAGCCAACGCAACCAGAAACCCATAGAACTAAGCACTGAGACAAACGACCACCCCACCCCTCATGAACCGCCAGGTGCTTTATTCGTACAACGGCTTTTTTTTTTTTTTAATTGCTATTTTAAACCGCAACCGCCTGCAGCTACTTTTGTCTGTTCTGGGAGTGGCATAATTTTTTCTCTGGGTAGATGGCTCTTTGTTTAGGAAGACTCTTAATAAGTTGTTTTGGCATAAAGAATGACGCTCCCCAGGGCGAGAGCAAGACAAAGAGGGCTGCAATGCCCTGCAAAATAGAGTGGGAAAAATCAGAGAGGGGGGACAAACTGGAGGGAAGGCTGGAGGTTCTGTACAGTTGGGGGGGGGGTCACTGTTGCTGCTGCTTTCCCAGGCCCCCTTCTTCACAGAGCCACGCCTTTGCCTAGCTAATAATCTCTCTCATCCTTCAGGTTTCACCTTAAAAAAAAAAAATCCCTTCCCTCTAACTTGCGACCTTCAAGAAAAGGAAGAACTGCTCCCAAGTGCTATGTAAATGGCATTGGCTGTATTGCGAAGTCAGTGGTGGGGAGGCTAGGTGCCTTATATAATCCCTTAAAAAACATTCCATTGGCTGCAGACAGGCCTCTGCTTACCTCCCCAGTCAGCTGTCCTCCCCTTGCAGTGTACTCAATAAATACTCTTCTTTAAAAACTATGTATCTGTTGGGAACAGGGCAATGGCTCAGATGGGCAGGAGTGTTTGCTCTGCAGGCCCGAGAACCCGAGTGTGAATCCCTAGCACATACATAAAAAGCCAGACTTTGTTTCCTGTGCTTGGAACCCCAGCATGGAGAGACAGAGACAGGCAGATCCCGAGGGCTCACTAGCCGGCCGGCCTAGCTACAGGGTGAGGGTCCCACTCTCAGAGAGAAATCCTGGCTCAAAGTGACAAGGCCCACAGCAGAGAGCAATAGAAGACACCGGACAGTCGGCTTTAGCTTCTGAATGTTTGTGGATACACACACACACACACACACACACACACACACGCCAGAGAGAGAGAGAGACAGAGAGAGACAGAGAGAGAGAGAGAGAGAGAGAGACAGAGAGAGACAGAGAGAGACAGAGAAACAGAGACAGAGGATGTGGGGAGAATATTACTGTTTTTGAGGCAGGGTCACCTGCAGCTTAGGCTGTCTTTGAATTCCTCATCTGCTTGTCTCCACGTCTCCAGGACTGGAATTACTGGTATGTGCCATCCATTGTTTATTTATTTATCATAAAGGTTGGGTTTTGTCTTGTTTTGTTTTATAGCCCTGGCTGTCCTAGAACTTACTATGTAGACCAGCTTGGGCCTTGAACTCACAAAGAGTTCTCTGGCTCTGACTCATGAGAGCTGGGATTAAAGACATATGCCACCATACTCAGTTGTATAGTCTCCATTTACTTATTTATTTATTTAAAGTTTAATGTTTATTCTTATATGTATAAGAATTCTGCCTTGCGGCTGGAGAGATGGCTCAGAGGTTAAGAGCACTGGCTGCTTTTCCAGAGGTCCTGAGTTCAATTCCCAGCACCCACATTGTGGCTCATAACCATTTGTTTTGTTTGTTTGTTAGGTTGGTTGTTTGGTTTTTCGAGACAAGGTTTCTCTGTGTATCCGTGCCTATCCTGGACTCACTTTGTAGATCAGGCTGGCCTCGAAATCACAGAGATTGGCCTGCTTCTGCCTCCCAAGTGTTGGGATTAAAGGCGTGCACCACCAACACCAACACCACCATCACTGGGCAGCTCACAACCGTCTATAATGAGATCTGGTGCCCTCTTCTGGTGGGCAGATGTACATGCAGACACAACATTGTATGCATATAAATAAAATAAAATTAAAAAAAAAAAAAAAGAATTCGAGCCGGGCATGGTGGCGCACGCCTTTAATGCCAGCACTCGGGAGGCAGAGGCAGGTGGATCACTGTGAGTTCGAGGCCAGCCTAGTCTACAAAGCGAGTCCAGGACAGCCAAGGCTACACAGAGAAACCCTGTCTCAAAAAAGACCAAAAACAAAACAAAACAAAAAGAATTCTGCCTGCATATCTGTGCATCATATGTGTGCATGCAGTGCCCATAGAGGACAGGAGGGCACCAGGTCCCCTAGGACTGGAGTTACAGACAGTTGTGAGCAACCCTGTAGGTACTGGGAATTAAACCTCAGTCTTCTGGAAAACCAGCCAGTGCTCTCAGTTACTGAGCCAGTTCTCCAGTCCCTACTCTCCTTTTTTTATTTATTTATTTTATTTTTATTTACTTTTTGGTTTTTTGAGACAGGGTTTCTCTGTGTGGCCCTGGCTGTCCTGGAACTCACTCTGTAGACCAGGCTGGCCTCAAACTCACAAAGATCGGCCTGCCTCTGCCTCCCTGAAAGCTAGGATTAAAAGCATGTGCCATCATGCCGGGCTCCTACTCCTCTTTTTAAAAAGTGGGATTACAGAGCCAGAGAAATGGCTCACCACTTGTTGCGGCTGGGAGTGGTGGCACACACCTTTGATACCAGCACTCGGGAGACAGAGGCAGGCAGATCATTTTGAGTTTGAGGCCAGCCTGGTGTACAAGTTGAATCCAGGACAGCCAAGGCTACACAGAGAAACCCTGTCTCAAAAAAAAAAAAAAGCACTTGTTGCTTTTGCAGAGGTCCTAGGTTCAATACCCAGCACCCACATGTCCAATTCCAGGGGATCCAATGTCCTCTTCTGACCTCCGTGGGCACACGGCACACACATACAACAAATCACACAGCTATAAAAGTACCTAAAACCACACCAGCTCTGGCCGGTGGAGCAATTCCGAGGGTCTGTTTTCCATTCAGCCTACTGATTTACAAGCATCTACTGTGAGATTTTCATCCTCTTTTTAGTGTTTCCCTCCCAGTGGCCTGGCCTGTCTGTGGTAGATCCGGCTTCCTTGGCATCCGGCCCTGCCCTTCTCCTCTGTGACTCTGCACCTCTGTAAGTGGCCTTCCCACTGCCGTCCCCCTCCTGCCCCACACCCTGCACCCACCCCTGTTGCTCCCTTCAGTTGCCAAACTACAGGGACCAGGACCTCCTGACAAAGTGTGCCACGTGAACTCTCAATCAGTGAATTCTTTCACCTTTCCAGAATATTCTCCCGCCTAAGGGAACATCTGTGCAGCACCACCCTTGAGTCCTGCCCGGGTCCCCACTTGCAACATTCCTGCTAATTCCCCTGCCTAGGGCTGGGTGAGCTGCCTTTTCTTGTTCTGGAGACAACTGCCCTTGCCCTCCTCCTATAGCTCAGCCCTGAGGGACACCAACAACCTGAGAGGACGTGTGAGCAGGTGGCGGACCAATTACTGCAGCCTCCCAGGCACCCTGGCTGACATTGGCAGACTGAGACTCTTTCACTTCCATCTTTTCTTTTAGCAGCTGGGAAAGGGTGGGGGGAGGGGAGAAATGAAGGCCTAATTGCTTTCACCTTGAGAAAAAAAAAACAAAACCTGCTGCTGACCGTGTGCACAGAAAATGGCCCAGTTATCCAGCAGGGGGTTTGAAATTATATCAGATCAGGATGGCTGACATTTTCCCTGAGGCTCTCTGACTAAACAGCCCAGGCAAAGCAAGGCATTTGGCCTCACTCTCCTCCTCACTCTGCCCTACCGATCACACATAGCCTGTAAGAGCGCCCTCTTGTTTCTACCCAGAACCCCACAGGTCTGTGCCAGTCTCCTCTCTACCCAGGCTGCTGTCACTAAGACCTGTGCCTTCACTAGGTCTTGCCCAGGCCACAGCTAAGGCTGCTGGGAGAGAACTGGAGCTTGTCGCCCAGGTCCCCAACTGTCAGGTGGCTGCCTGCTGCTGACTCAGTCAGCCTCTCCCTGCCGAGTTCAGACGAGAAAAGTAATACCAGCCATGGGAACTACCAGGGAGAGACACTGACCAGCCACGTGGCCCTGATTCAGCCTGGACACTGACGATGAAGGCGGTGGATGAACTCTCCCCATCCCTGATGAGAAGGAAGCTTCAAAGCCACACTGTCCCTAACCCCAGGGGCGAAGCCAGGACTGCACTAAAGAGGAAGCTATGCAATTCAATAGCTCAGACTTCAATGGTACCCAGAAGGTCAGCATCCCAGTCACTGGGAACACCCACACAGGGCACCTGTAATGCTGGTTTAATGACTGATGACTTAGAAAACTCCAGGGCACTCACTAGTCACCTTCCAGATCCCACATACAAAAAAGAATATTTTAAAAAGAAATCCTGGGGAAACAAACAAACCAACAAACAAGGCCAGCCTCGGTGGCGCACACCTTTAATCCCAGCACTTGGGAGACAGAGGCAGGCAGATCACTGTGAGTTCGAGGCCAGCCTGGTCTATATAGTGAGTCCAGGACAGTCAGGGCTACATAGAGAGACCCTGTCTCAAAAAGCAAAAAACAAACAAACAAAAAACCCCACGAAATCCTGGGGAAACCGGGTAGTGGTGGTGCATGCCTTTAATCCCAGCACTGAGGAGGCAGAGGCAGGTGGATCACTGTGAGTTTGAAGTCAGCTTGGTCTACAAAGTAGACCAAAGTAATAACCAAAATAATAACTAAGTAAGACCATGTCCCCCAAATTAAGAAAGAATAAATATCCTCTGGGCAGAGGCGGCATACACTTTTGATTCCAGCACTTGGGAGGCAGAGGTAGGCAGAGCTCCTGTGAGTTCGAGGCCAGCCTTGTCTTCAGCGTGAGCCACGGCTGTTTCACAGAGACACCCTGTGAGAGGAGTCGGGGGAGGTTCATGAAGCCTTACCCCTGCCCAAGAAGCTGATGGCAATTAATTGATGGCTGGTGGTGCAAGAGCCTCACATTCCTCAGGAATGTGACCCGAGAGGCTGCACATGCAGCAGACGGTCCTGCACCCATGCACACACAGGCAAGCACTCTAGGGCTAAAAACCTAAGCACCTGAAGTTGGGAGGAGAAAGTAATTAAGAGAGAGGGGCGGAGCTGGAGGGGAGGGAGTGGGTGGATTTCATCAAAACACATGATATGCACGTGTGATAGTCTCCACTCTAAAACAATTAGTTTAGAAAGAATAAGGGTAAAGGTTGCCAAGAATTTTTTTTTTTAATCTTTCTCTCTCTCTCTTTTCAATAAGATTGCTGGGTGGTTCCAGCGATGTCTTGGATAGAATTATAATCTAATAAGGTAGAACAGTATGTCGTTCGAGTTGTACATGCGGTTTAGTGCACGTCCCACCCCCACCCCCACCCCCGAGGAAATGGGGTTCCTTTGTGAGATTCCTAGAAGGCTGCAGGCTTGGACCTGGGAAGGGAGAAAGGCCTTGAGAATATGTTAATTGTGCTGATTTTTGCTTCCAGCTTCAGCTGGATTTTTGCAAAAGGGGCAGCCCTCGTTCATTTACTTATTTTTAAAGACATTATATTGCTGGTTGGTGGTGGCACATGCCTGTAATCACAACACTTGGGAGAAAGAGGCTACACAAAGAAAGCCCGTCTCGCCGGGTGTGGTGGCGCGCACCTTTAATCCCAGTACTTGGGTTGCAGAGGCAGGCGGATCACTGTGCATTCGAGGCCAGCCTGGTCTACAAAGAAAGTCTAGGATAGCCAAGGCTATGTATTTTTTTGGGTGGGTGGGGGGTTCGAGACAGGGTTTCTCTGGGTAGCCTTGGCTGTCCTAGACTCACTTTGTAGACCAGGCTGGCCTCCAACTCACAGTGATCCGCCTGCCTCTGCAACCCAAGTACTGGGATTAAAGGCGTGCGCCACCACTACCAGCTCCCTTATATATATATTTTTTTAAAGATTTATTTATTGTTAAGTATACAGTGTTTTGCCTGAATGTATGTCTGCACGTGAGAAGAGGGCACCAGAACTCATTATAGATGGCTGTGAGCCGTCATGTGGTTGCTGGGAATTGAGCTCAGGGCCTCTGGAAGAGCAGGCAGTGTTCTTAACCTCCGAGCCATCTCTCCAGCCCCAAAACCTTATATTTTTTAAAAGTACATGTAGTGTCTGTGAGCCTGTGTGGAGGATATGTACCATCACATGCATATAGGAGCCTCTGGAGGCCAGATGAGGAAGTGAGGTTCTTTTTTTTTCTTTTTTTCTTTTCTTTTTTTTTTTTTTTTTTTTTTTTGGTTTTTCGAGACAAGGTCTCTCTGTGTTACCCTTGGCTGTCCTGGACTCACTTTGTAGACCAGGCTGGCCTCGAACTCACAGCGATCCGCCTGCCTCTGCCTCCTGAGTGCTGGGATTGAAGGTGTGTGCTGCCACCGCCGCCGCCGCCGCCACCACCACCACCACCCTCACCCCCGGCTCTTCTTTTTCTTTTTTTAAAGACTTATTTATGGGGCTGGAGAGATGGGTCAGAGATTAAGAGCGCTGGCTGTTCTTCCAAAGGTCCTGAGTTCAATTCCCAGAAAGCACATGGTGGCTCACAACATGAGATCTGGTGCCCTCTTCTGGCATGGAGGCAGACTATTGAATAAATAATAAATAAATACATACATATTTTAAAAAAGACTTATTTATTTATTATGTATACAATGTTCTGCCTGCATGTAATGCCTGCATACCAGAAGAGGGCACCAGATGGTTGTGAGCCACAATGTGGTTGCTGATTATTGAACTCAGGACCTTTGGAAGTGAAGCTAGTGCTCCTAACCTCTGAGCCATCTCTCCAGCCCCCTCAACTACTTTTAAAAAGCAGTCAGTATTTTCAACCTCTGGATCAGCCAGCCAGCCTTCCCACCCCCCCTGCTTTTTTTGTTTGTTTGTTTGTTTTGTTTTGTTTTGCTTTTTTGAGACAGGGTTTCTCTGTGTAGCCTTGGCTATCCTGGACTCACTTTGTAGACCAGGATAGCCTTGCCTCAGAGATCAGCCTGCCTCTGCTTCCCGAGTGCATTGAAGTGCATTGAAGGGATTGAAGGCGTGCACCACTACGGCCGGCTTTATTAAAACATTTTAAATTACATTTTGTTTGTTTGTTTGTTTGTTTGTTTGCTTTTTGAGACAGGGTTTTCTGTGTAGCCAAGGCTGTCCTGGAAATCAGAGATCTGCTTGCCTCTGCCTGTGACTCTGCCTGTGCCTCTGCCTCTGCCTCTAGAGTGCTGGAATTATAGGTGGACACCACCACTGCCCTGCTAAATTACAGTTGTTTGTTTGTTTTACATTAATTAATTGATTAATTAATTAACTAGGTGGGGAGGCATGGTGTACATTAACACTGGGAAGACCACATGAAGCAAATAGGACATTCTCCTTCATCTATCCTCTCATTTTTTATCTTTTTTTTTTTTCCCCATCAGGCTCCACCCTTAGTCTCCGGTCCATACTCCCCCACTCTCCACTCATCTTCCGTTCTTTATCTTTTGTGCTAGCGACCTCTTGTCCGTTTTCCCTCTCCCTCAAACCTGCCCTCCACAGCCTGGCTCAGGACTCAACTCCTTCAGCCCTCTCTGTCCATCCCAGTTGGCAGTGCCCACTCCCGCTGAGTTCATGCTGAAGGTGCGGGGAAGACAGAAATAAACGATGCTAATGCCTGTTGGCACATGTGCTGTGGCCTTCCGCTTCTACCTGATGGCAGAGGCAGCATCTCCTGCCTCCTCCTGGGTGACAGAGCACGGTGATTTAGAGATGACTCGTGCTCCGTTCCTAGCTGTCACTTTCTCTCTGGTCGCGCGGCCTTGGCCGCTTCTCCAAGTCTCCTTTTTCCTCACGTGGAAAACAGGGGGTCACCAAGGCGTCACAGGGGCACAGAGATCAAATGATAAGATATGCGAACTACATCACCCAGCACCCAGCACGTGGTCCGTGTTCAATAAAAGGTAGAGATTACTCTAGTCCGTGGCATTCTTTCTGCATAGCCAAGCGGTGATTTGCATAGACTGTTATAGTTCACTCTATCCGCTTCTAAAACAGCTCTCTTCTCCCAAAGTTCCATTTTTTATAAATGGCATCACTGTTCCAAGGCTCCCAGGCACAAACCTTGGCAAAAGACTCTTTTTTTTTTCCTTCTGTTATTTCCTGGGCCAAACCCATTGGCACTTAACCATGGGCCAGCTCCAACTGTCCTGAGGATGTCTGGACTCCCCATGGGAACCATAAATGCCCGACACTGTCTTGGTGTCTATGATGTTAACACAGCGCAGTGTTTCTGAAAAGATTTCATCAACAGATTTACAGGGACAAGTGTGAAGAGGTGTGACAGGGTGAGAAGAGGACATGCTCCTCTGTTCTTGTAGACGTCCCTGCTCTCCCTCTGCGCCATGCAAGCAGTGCTACAATTCCGAAGCCGGCCATCGGGTTACTTCCCTCATTTCTGCTATGCGTGGCATTGCATGGGAATTTACCACAGCTCTTACACTAGACGTTGAAATGAGGTGTAAGTAATGTAGCCATGCCTGGCACGGTGAGTTTTTTCACTTCATTCCCACTTGTCAGAGGTAACAACTTCAAACATGTTTGTAGGCTTCCCTACGCACCTTTCTCTGTTACACTGGGAATTATCTTATGGAAAGACTGGATATGAACTCGGGAGGCAGAGGCAGGCGGATCGATGTGAGTTCAAGGCCAGCCTGGTCTACAAAGTGAGCCCAGGACAGCCAAGGCTACACAGAGAGACGCTGTTCTGAAAAAACAAAAAAGAAGACTGAATATGAAAATAGTATTTTTAAAGAGAGAGAATAATCTTTTCAAGACAGGGTTTCTCTGTGTAGCCTTGGCTTATTTATTTATTTTGGGTTTTTTTTTTTGTTGTTTTTTTGTTTTTTTTTTGGTTTTTCGAGACGGTGTCTCTGTGTAGCCTTGGCCGTCCTGGACTCACTTTGTAGACCAGGCTGGTCTCGAACTCACATCGATCCACCTACCTCTGCCTCCCGAGTGCTGGGATTAAAGGCGTGTGCCACCACGCCCTGGTTGGCTTATTTATTTATGTATTGTTTTTTTGAGACAAGGTCTCTCTGTGTAGCCCTGGCTATCCTCGACTCGCTTTGTAGACCAGGCTGGCCTCAGACTCACAGCGATCCACCTGCCTCTGCCTCCCGAGTGCTGGGATTAAAGGCGTGCGCCACCACTGCCCAGCTTGATGCTAGTTTTTAACGCTATTTTATTTGGGGCAGTTAAGCCTCTACCTCCATTCCACCAACTCCTTAATCCTAGGTAAGAGAGAGAGAAGGTTAGTGGGGAGAAGGAGCATAAACCACTCAACTTCTCCGGGCTGTTTAGGGTCAACTGAGGCATCTCTCTATCTTTGGGAGCACCGTCCTCCAAATGTTCCTCTCACAGTCCTCTCTCCATCTGTCCTCTCCAAGCCGCCACACTTTCTCTCTCTCTGGGCTCTTGTATTTATACCATCTCAGTCCTCAGAATTAAACTAACTGCAGCAGGGAAAGACGACATCCCTCTCCATGCCACAGGAGGTAGGCCATTACCAGCTGGCAAAGACCATGACCCACACAAGGCAGTTACCAGCTGTGGACAAACTAAATCCCACACTTGGGATTAAAACAAAAACATGTTCACTGAGGTTTTAAAGAAACCAAAACTTCATTACAGGGGTGGTAACATAGGGGTGCATAAAGTCTTGGGGTACCAACTATCAACTACATCAAAGCCAAGAGATTTCAGTATAGTTATCTTTCCACTGGATCTAAACAGTAAAACTAATCACCGCTAGTGTTTTTCATATCAGTAGCAGGAACATTGTGGAGATAGAAAAAATAAGTCAACGAATATGGCAAGAATTGGCAAGTGTTGTGGCTTGGGCTGGAGAGATGGTTCAGAGGTTAAGAGCACTGGCTGCTCTTCCAGAGGTCCTGAGTTCAATTCCCAGCAAACACATGGTGGCTCACAACCATCTATAATGAGATCTGGTGCCCTTTTCTGGCAGGAAGGCACATGTACAGGCAGGAGATTGTATTCATAATAAATAAATAAATAAATCTTTTAAAAAAATGTTATAGCTTACACTTACTTGTAATCCCAGGATATAGGAGGCTGAGGTGGGAGGATTGACTGTCCAAGGCCAACATGGGCTACATACTAAAACCCATCTCTGGGGGCTGGAGAGATGGCTCAGTAGTTAAGAGCACTGTCTGCTCTTCCAGAGGTCCTGAGTTCAATTCCCAGCAACCACGTGGCGGCTCACAACCATCTATAATGAGATCTGGTGCCCTTTTCTGGTGTGCAGGTGTACATGCAAGCAGAACATTTACATATAATAAATAAATCTTTTTAAAAAACAAAACCATCTCTAAATACATACATACATACATACATACATACATACATACATACATATATGCATACATAGAAATGAAGAGGGAAACCATTGAAGGACATCTGAAGAACTCTCCACCCTGTCTCTGTGAATGGTGATAATGAGGAAATTGAACTTATTTCCAATATCGAGCCCATGTTCCCTTTGCCACTGCCAACGCATTGCCATGGGTGATTCTTTGCTTGGTTAAGATAACCCAACCTTCATTTCCACAAGATTCAAGCTGTTATTGGGCCCCGTTTTTATTGCTTTGCTACAGCTTTACACCAACAGTTATTAGAATGGGAACACAGAGAGGCTCCCTGGTGAATTCGGTGGAAACAGACGGTTCTCTGTGTCCCTTCTGGTAATTGCAATCTAATTTCCACGTGATGATGAGGACCAATCACTCTGGCTAATATTGTAAACTCCTTTTCTACCATCGACTCAAGAGTAGACAAGCCCGAGATAACCAGGGGGAAGCTGAGCTTGTAAAACAGACAGGACCAATTTAATATGTGTTGTTTCCTGAAGGAAGCATTGCTCCTTTGGGAAATAGGCTCTTCAACCCACTAAACAGAAAGTTGCAAGGACAGAAAACCCTGTCTGGAAAAGAAGGGGGCGTCAAAGCCCTTTGGAGGTACAGGTGATTGTGAAGTGCTGGGCGTTAGGAACAGAGCTTCTGAAAGAGCAGCACATGCTCTTAAGCACTAAGCCATCTTTCTAAGCCCCATCTTTCGTTTTCACCACCCAAACCAAGAAAAGTATGAAGTCTCTTTCCTTCTGTAATTTTTTTTTCAGGTTATACAGGCAAGCCTTGGTCCAGGACAGTGTGTTTGCATTTTCCCATGTTATCCAGCATGCCACTTTCATTCATATTTTTTCTCTCTCTGCTTTGACCAGTACAGTGTACAGTGTGTCTGCCATACTATTTCAGCAATTTTCACAGACTTTTTTGTTGTGTTTGTTGTTTGTTTTTTGAGACAGAGTTTCTATGTGTAGCCTTGACTGTCCTGAACTCACTTTATAGACCAGGCTGGCCTTGAACTCACATCGATCAGCCTGTCTCTGCCTCTCAAGTGCTGGGATTAAAGGCATGTACCACTATGCTCAACTGCTTGTTTGGTTTTTCTTTTTCTTTCTTTTTCTTTTCTTTTTTTTTTTTTTTTGAGACAGGCTCCACCTGCCTCTGCCTCCTGAGTGCTGGGATTAAAGGCATGCACCACCATGCCCAGCACTGCTTAGTTGGTTTTTCAAGACAGGGTTTATCTATATAGCTTTGATTGCAGAGTTCTCTCTCTCTCTCTCTCTCTCTCTCTCTCTCTCTCTCTCTCTCTCTCTCTCAACCAGGCTACCCTAGAACTCAGACATTCACCAGCCTCTGCCTTCTGAGTGCTGGGATTTAAGGAATGGACCACCATCATCACCAGTCAAGAAAGAAGTCTTTTTCTCCACTATATGAGTGCTCTATCTGTATGCATGCCTGCAGGCCAGAAGAGGACATCAGATCCAAGTATAGAGATGGCTGTGAGCCACCATGTGGTTGCTGGGAATTGAACTCAGGACCTCTGGAAGAACAAACAGTGCTCTTAAACCATGAGTCAACCCTCCAGCCCCCAAGAAAGAAGTATTAATTGCTTGATTTGAACTCTAGCATATAAGTTAATAGTTTCAGAATTAATCAGCTCATTAAAGCTGACTTGAGTTTTTGTTTTGTTTTGTTTTTGTTTTTGTTTTTTTGAGACAGGGTCTCTCTGTGTAGCCTTGGCTGTCCTGGACTTGCTTTGTAGACCAGGCTGGCTTCAAACTCACAGCGATCCACCTGCCTCTGCCTCCCAAGTGCTGGGATTAAAGGCGTGCCCCACCACCGCCCGGCTTGACTTGAGTTTTTATGAATTGTGATTATATTTCATAGGATATTGAAAGTATTGTATAAAAAAATCATGAGACTGTGGTGGTCTGTGCCTTTAATCCCTGCACAGAAGAGGCAGATCTCCATGAGTTCCAGGCTAGCCTGGTCTACATAGCTAGTTACACAGAGAGACCCTGTCCATAACCAACCATACAGTATCTCAGAAATGAGCACCAGGGGCGTGGACCCCAGCTGAGATTGTTATAAAAACCTGTGTGACTCCACAGAGGCCCCGAGGGAAATCCTGCCTAAAAGGAGTGCAGACTCTCGAACAGATGAGTGCTCTGCTGGCTCAGTCTGGCCGGTATCCAAAGGAAGCTGGGGGACGCTGGTACCCAGAGCATATTTGAAGTCACAATCCTCAGATTCAGTGGCCTCATGTGGGGCTGGAAGGGGCCACTGTGAAGCAAGATGGGGTCTTCTAGCTGTGTTTGACCGTGCGCATGCAGCATCCACCACACCTGTGTGCTGAAGCACCAGGATCAGGGCAGGTGTCGAGCCAAAGCCCTTCCTTGTCTGCTGTGTAGCAGGAAGTGAACTGACTCCTCCCTTTGCTCTTCATACGTGGGTGGCTGCCCAGGTCTCCTGCAGAGGAAACACCGTGATGATGAACCAGGGATGTCGAGGGACCATTGATATAATAGGGAGGCGTCAGCCCATTCCTCCCTTCTTTGGTCTGTGCATCCATCTAGTTTTCCAGTCAGACAATAAAATAGGATCAATACCTTAGGGGCATGGGGGGGGGCAGAGAGGGGGAGACACACATATCTCAGAATCCCTAGTGTCCTAATGAGCTTGTCTTGGGAAAACGCAGTGAAACCCAAGAAACACAACCCGTTGCCGATAAGCTAGCCCTTGTGACTGCGTGTCCCTGGAGGTCAGGGTGGAATCAACCAGCCAGTCCCATCCTTTGTCAAACAGATACTCTGAAAGTCCAATTAAAATTCTCGAGGGCTGTCAAGATTGGTCACTGGGTAAAGGCGTTTGTTGTCAAGGCTGATGATTGAGTCCAGTACCCGAAACCTACATGCTGGGAGGGTAGAAACAACTCTCGCAAGTTGTCCTCTGACTGCTACATGCATACCGAGATGCCAGAACATGCGCATGCGTATAACTGAGTGTGTTTGTTTTTAAAAGCTTTCCCTTACCATCCCCCAGCACTGCGGGCCTGGATCTTCAGTGGCTCTCAGGAGACGCAGGGGGCTTTTCAGGCAGGCCGCTTCCAACACTGAACATTCACATCTTCATTTCCCCTCCTGTGCGCCCTTCATTGCGTTAGGGAGAATGGAGATGGTGAGCCAGTGCGTTTTGCTTTTTTACACCCTGAGTCTGGTGTGTCAGGCTTGGGGTTCCGAGATGACGACTGACCTGAGGAGGTTAGGGAGATGCAGCTGAGAGTTGGGCAGGCCCTGAACCATCATTCGGCTGCCGAGAAACCTTTGAACGCCTTTCCCGTGCACGCTCAAGAGGCTTATAAAAATAAAGTCAAATCAACTTAAACGGATTTCCTTTTAAATCGAAGGGCTATCCCTCAGATCCTGACACGCTGTGGTACGCCTGAGTCCTCTCGCTGGCCGCCTTCTC
The DNA here is from genome assembly GCF_964271855.1 of Acomys minous. NCBI lineage: Eukaryota > Metazoa > Chordata > Mammalia > Rodentia > Muridae > Acomys > Acomys minous. Next base: position 105,633,084 of record NC_140487.1, on the reverse strand, counting down.
TCCTCTCTTTAGTCCCGCTCTCTTTTATCTCTTCCATTTCTCCCCCTTTAGTGCTAGGAATGAAGCCAACAGCCTCACACATGCCACCGCTACCACTGACTGCGTTCCCAGGCCTTGTTTCCTTTGTCCATTTTGTATGTACCCATGTGTGTTTCTGTATGCATGAGTGTGTTTCATATGTACTCTGTTCACGTGCCAGTGTGGGAACGTGTAGGAGTGGGTGTGCACCCAAGCGTGTGCATGCAGGTGTGGGGACTATAGAGGTTCACACTGGGTGTCTCCCTCTATTCTTCTCCACCTATTTTTTGGGGGGGGGTTGTTTTGTTTTGTTTTGTTTTGTTTGAGACAGGGTTTCTCTGTGTAGGCTTGGCTGTCCTGGACTTGCTTTGTAGACCAGGCTGGCCTTGAACTCACAGAGACCCACCAGCCTCTGCCTCCCGAGGGCTGGGATTACAGGCGAGTGCCACCATGCCCGGCTAGACATAGTCTCTTAGTGAATCTGAGGCTCATAGAGCTGCACAGACCACCTGGCCAGCCCCCAGGATCCTCCTGCCCCGCCTCCCCAGTACTAAAATGACAGGCGTACTTCACAGCGCTGAGCTTTTGCAAGGATGCTGGGGCTTGAACTCAGGTCCTCACTATCACAGAGAAAACATTACCGACCCAGTCATCTTCCCAGCGCCTCCGACCTTTAAGTTACATATGCTTATTTATTATGTATTTGTGCGAGGGCACGAGTGCTGTCACGTGCACGTGGAAGCTACAGGACAACTTGTGCGAGTCAGTTCTCTCCCTCTACCCCGTGGGTTCTGACACTCAAACTCAGGTTGTCCAGCTTGGTGGCCGGGACCTTCGCCTCACCAGCCTCTCTACTTTTTGTTTGCGAGCAAGGTCTTGCTAAGTTGCTTGGGCTGGCTGTGTACTCCCTGTGTAGTCCAGGCAGGCCTTACGCTTCATCGTGCCAGGTGCTGGGATGGCAGGAGGCCTGTGCCGCCATGCCTGGCTGGCAAGCTTTCTCCAGGGAGCACGTCTGGATCCTGAGGACTGGGTTAGGTCATAATCATTTGGGAGCTGGGAACTCCCCTTGTGTCCTCTGTGTGTCCTCTGTGTTCCTGTGACCCATCAAGTGTTCCTAAGAGCTGAGTCATCTCCCCGGGCCCCTATTCCTGATTTTCACTCTGGCACATACCATACTGAGTAATTCACAGTTGCGGGGTTACTTACGTGTGTCCCCATCGCCATCAGTAGCCTGGATACTACTATCCCACATAGTGCGGCCATCAGAAACCCGTAGAGTGTTTAGTTTCACCATTGTATTTGTAGCATGTAGCACACTTGTGGAACATATGATATACTCAGTAAACATCTTATTATAACAGCCTCCTAGTTGATCTTCAGGACTCAGCTTCTTCGCCTTCACACAGCTTACATGGCCACACAGAGTCTCTTTATTTGTCTCCTCTACCTCATTGCTGCCAGCACCCCCTTTGCTCACTGAATTCTCAGCTGCGTGTTTCTCTCTCTCTCTCTCTCTCTCTCTCTCTCTCTCTCTCTCTCTCTCTCCCATATTTTTCTTGTATCTATATACCATGTTCATGCCTGGTTCCCAGAGGCCAGAAGACGACATCAAATGCTCTGGAAATGGAGTTACAGATTACTGCACCCTGCTGGGGATTGAACTGAGCCACCTCTCCAGTCCTTATATTTCCCCACTTCTAATTCACTTAACCAGCTCCCGATTCAGAGCTCTTGTATACACTATTGCTTTTCTTCAGCCTGTCTTTCCACTAGCACCTGTGACGGCTGGAAGCTGCTCCAGCAGGGCCCCTCGGAGGCTTTCCTGGACCAGCTGCGGAAGCTAGGCAGTCCCACCTCTTCTCAGGCGCTCCCCAACCGTTTCCTGCTTTATTGTCTTTCTGAAGCTTTTACCCTGTTTGTTTACTTGGAGTTGGATTTTTTTTTTCCCCCTGCAGAGAAAACAGCACAAGTCACAGAAACATCCTGAACACACACCTGTTTAGGGAAGTGTTCAAGGAATATGTATTGAAGGACACATATGTGTGAACATGGGAAACACCAAGTGCTAGTTCTGTGGGTAGCTGTGCCCAGTTTTGTCCTGACAGTGTCACCATTGCTCAGAAGTACTTTGGAATCTCATCCTTTAGAAAGAACATCCATGCTGTGTTTGTAACCCCAGCACTTTGAAGGCTGAGGCTGGAGGGATTTAGATTCAAAGCTTCTGGTGCGTACTGAGTTGGAGGCCATTCTGTGAGCTCCGACCAGACTGTCTGTCAGTCTTCTTTGTGACCATATTCCCAGTTCCCAGTGCAGTGTCTGCCACATAGTATTTAAAATGATATTTCCTGCCAGATGTGATGGTGCATACCTTTCATCCCAGCACTTGGGAGGCAGAGGCAGGTGGATCACTGTGAGTTTGAGGCCAGTCTGGTCTACAAAGCCAGTCTAGGACAGCCAGGGCTAAACAGAGAAACCCTACTTTGAAAAAAAACAAAAACAAACAAGAAACAAATTAAACTATTTCCCACTGTAATTACTACATTTTTTTTCCTCCATTAAATTGCCTAAGTTGGGCTGAAGAGATGGCTCAGAGGTTAAGAGCACTGTTTGCTCTTCCAAAGGTCCTGAGTTCAATTCCCAGCAACCACATGGTGGCTCACAACCATCTACAATAAGATCTGATGTGCTCTTCTGGCCTGTTGGCTCAAATGCAGGCCAAATATTGTATAAGTAATAAATAAATAAATAAATAAATCTTTTTAAAAATTGCCTAAATTATTTCAATGGCCTCCCTTGCTCCAACCTCGGTGTAAATATTCGTACCTGTAATCCCAGGACTCACAGACTGGCCAGCAGGGTTCCAGGCCACCATTAGCTACAGTGTGAGACCCAGTTTCAAAGTAAATAAATGAGCTGGGCACGGTAGCCTGTGTATTTAAAGCCAGCATTTTGGAAGCAGAGACAAAAGGATATCTGTGAATTCGAGGCTGGCCTGGTCTGAAAAGAAAGTTCTAGACCAGCTGGGGCTACACAGTGAGACCCTCTTGAAAGATCCCAGAAGGGAGACCCTCACTCAAGCCTCGGGATGGCACGCACCCAAAGACACACAAAAGACCGTCTTGCTGTAAACACATGAGGCAGTTTATTGGCGGAGCTCCGGGTCGACACGTATCTCACGCAGGAGACAGAGGGGTCGACCCAGAAGCCCAGGGGTTAGGGGTTTATATGGGCAAGGGTCGGGGGGAGTGGGAAGTTTTGGCACGGCCACACACGATTGGTTGTTTCAAACATTTGAACATCAGCAAATTGCATAGGCAGATCTGGGGTAAGGTCAGACTTAATCACATGGGTACAGTCCTTGGTTCCTGTCTTTCTTGGAACCCGAGGGTAGATGTTTATCTGAGCTAATGACACATCTGGTTAAACTCAAACCTGGAACATTGTGTGCGGGCCTCAAGGGGGGGATTAAGCAGACACCATAAGATCGGATGAGGGGTCTTGGCTCATTACTCACTCGACCATGTCCGGTACCTGTTTCTCTCAGGAATTTGTCCTTGTGTATTCTCCCTATCTTTTATGGCCAGCCGGTCCCTGGAACACTCAGTAGGCCTTTGTCTCCTATCTCCGCATTCTTTGTGACTTATCATCTGGGACCTTGGGCTAGCATACCTGTAGACCTGCACTTATGAGTTAGAGAGCTCTGCTGTTCTGGTTGCCTTAATGCTAATTAAAAAATTTTCCTTTCACTCTCTCAAGCAAAAAGTTATTCCTGGACTCCATTTCCTATGTAGAAAATACAGCAGTGTCATTTTTATCTTTCTGAGGCATAACAGAAAGATGGGGGTGGGCTGGGCCCAGAAAGAATTATCTTATTTAAATTCCAGTCGGATTTCCTACTTTGCTCTTCTTCTTCCTCCTCCTCCTCTTCTTCTTCTTCTTCTTTGTTTTTGTTTTTTGTTTCTGAGACAACGTTTCTCTGTGTAGCCTTGACTGTCCTGGACTCACTTTGTAGACCAGGATGGCCTTGAACTCACAGCGATCCGCCTGCCTCTGCCTCCTGGGTGCTGGCATTAAAGGTGTGTGCCACCACGCCTGGCTTTTGCTCTTCTCATGGAGCCCAAATAAAAGTTCTAATGGCAGAAGATGGGTCCCATCCACTGATCGTAAGGCTGGCTGCCTGAGGCCAGGCTGAGCAAACCCAAAGGCAGTGTCTAGGTGTCTTCACCTTGAATATGAACTCCTTTTTTCTTTCTAGGTGCTCTGGTTGCCACTGCCTTTAGCTTGCATCCTCTTCCAGTCTCTTTTTTTGATCCCATATTAGAATGGTCCCTCTAGAACAGGGTCACTAATTCAAATGCTTAAGGACATAGTTTGATCATGAGATGGTCTGGTGAACTGGAGACAGTTGCCATCCACAGGCCTAAGGTGTATAGTAGGCCCCAGTGTTTCCTAACCTTCAAGAAAAACTACTAGACTTTGTTGTGGGAGCGGAAGGGGATAAGAAAGGATGATGGGGGTACGTAAAAACAAAATTCACTTAGATATGGATGAAACTGTCAAAGAATTGAAAAGAAAAAGCAGTAGGTGAGAACGCAGGTCCGTAGCAGAGAGCTTTGCTTAGCACAGGGAGGGCTATGAGCACACATAACAATGTGCTGAGCTGCCCTGCCCTTGGATGTATGAGGAACCCCTCCCGGAGAAGAGGGGTGTGTGTGTGTGTGTGTGTGTGTGTGTGTGTGTGTGTGTGTGTGTGTGTGTGTCTGAAGGGCAGGATGAGTACCAGGGCAGGGCTGAGTTGGATGGGGAAGGGAAGAGAGAGACTGGGTTTTAGGCTAGGGAGCCAGTGTGTGTGCAGTCTGAGGCAGGCAGGTGGCTGGCCTGATTAAGGAAGTGAAAAAAAGCCAGGGTTGCGGAACAAGGCAACTGAGAAGCTTACTGGCAGGAAGTAAGCAAGGTAGGCAGGGGCAGCCATGCTGGCTGAACAAGATCAAACACGTTATGCCAGGAAAAGGAAGAGAGAGAGAGAGAGAGAGAGAGAGAGAGAGAGAGAGAGAGAGAAACAGAACTGAAGGGGTGGGAAAATGGTTCAGTTGGGAAAAATGGTTCAGTGCTTCCCATGTGAGCACGAGCACCCGAGTTCAGATCCCTAGCACCCACACAAAATGTCAAGCACAGGGACACATGTCTGGTCCCCAGCTCTCAGAGGAAGGGGCAGGAGGATCCCTGGGGCTTAGTGGACAGCCAGTCCAGCCAGCCCCGGAGCTCCAGGTTCAGTGAGAGACATTATCTATTATCTCAGCAAATTAGGAGGGAACAATTGAGGAGGACAGAGACAATGCTGTCTTCTGTCGCGCGTGCACGCACACACACACACACACACCTGCAAACACATGCACACACATGCAAACACATACACACACACACACACACTAAGGAGAGTGAAAGATATAATCGGGTGTGCATTTTGAATATTGTTCTGGCTAGTTTTGTGTCAGTTTGACCCAAGCTAAAGTTATCTGAGAGAAGGGAACCTTAGCTGAAAAACAAACAAACCAAACCAAACATGATCTGTAAGGTCAGGTGGTAGGCGAGCCTATAGAAAATTTTCTTCATTAGTAAATGGTGCGGGAGGGCCCCAACCCACTGTAGGTAGGCACATCCCTGGGCTGGTGGTCCTGGGTTCTATAAGAAAGTAGGCTGGGCAGTGGTGGCACATGCCTTTAATCCCAGGACTTGGGAGGCAGATGCAGGCGGATCTCTGTGAGTTTGAGGCCAGCCTGGTCTACAGAGCGAGTTCCAGGACAGCCAGAACTGTTACACAGAGAAACCCTGTCTTGAGAGAAAGAAAGAAAGAAAGAAAGAAAGAAAGAAAGAAAGAAAGAAAGAAAGAAAGAAAGAAGCCGGGCGTGGTGGCGCACGCCTTTAATCCCAGCACTCGGGAGGCAGAGGCAGGCGGATCGCTGTGAGTTCGAGGCCAGCCTGGTCTACAAAGTGAGTCCAGGACAGTCAAGGCTACACAGAGAAACCCTGTCTCGAAAAACCAAAAAAAAAAAAAAAAAGAAAGAAAGAAAGAAAGAAAGAAAGAAAAGCAAGTAGGCTGAGAAAGCCACGAGGAGCGAGGCAGTAAGCAGCACTCCTCTGTGCGCTCTGCATCAGCCCCTGCCTCCAGATTCCCGCTTCATTGAAGTTCCTGCTCTGGCTTCCCTCAGTGGACTGTGACTCAGGATATGTAAACCAAATAAACCTTTTCTTCCCCCAGTTGCTTTTGCTCATGATGTTTTATCACAGCAATAGTAACCTGAGCTGAAACAAATATTTTTGTTTTGTTTTAAACCAGGGTCCTACTTTGCAGCCCAGGCTATCCCGGAATTTAAATGCAGGTCTAAACTCCTGTCTTAGCCTCCTAAGTGCTAGACTTACATGTGTGAGCTAATAGGCCCAATTCTCAGACTTGCACTTTGAAAACAGTGTGCTAAATTCTGGGCTGAGAATAATGAACAAAGAGTGGGAAATGGCTAGAGACTTAGAGACCTAAATAACGGCTCCTCAAATAGAGACCGAAATCTGAGTGGGATTTATCATACTATGGGGTCAACAATAGGGTTTAATACTATAGGGGTAGGGCTGGGCAAAGTGGCACATGCCTTTGATTCCAGCACTCAGGAGGCAGAGGCAGGTGCATCTCTGTGAGTTCAAGGCCAGCCTGTTCTATTTAGTGAGTTCCAGGACAGCCAAGGCTACATAATGAAACACTGTCTCAAAAAACAAAACAAAAGACTAAGGGGGTAGCCAGGGTGTGGTAGTATATGCTTTTAATCTCTGCAAAGGCAGAGGCAGGAGGATTTCTGGGAATTGGAGGCTTGCCAGGTCTAGAGTTGGTGAAATGGTGAGGTGTGGAAAAATGTCAGGACAACTCAGGTTTGCAACATGTGCAGTGGATTGGAAGTATTGTCCCTGTCAGGCACATGTGCAGCAATAGGATCATACGTGTAATAATAACCCTCAGACAGCTGAGGTGGAAGGGTTACATGTTTAAGACAGACAGGGGTCAGCCGGGCGTGGTGGCGCACGCCTTTAGTCCCAGCACTCGGGAGGCAGAGGCAGGTGGATCACTGTGAGTTCGAGGCCAGCCTGGTCTACAAAGTGAGTCCAGGACAGCCAAGGCTACACAGAGAGACCCTGTCTCGAAAAACCAAAAAAAAAAAAAAAAAAAAAAAAAGACAGACAGGGGTCTGTCACAAAAGCAAAGCGAAATAACTCAGCTATCATGCAGGCCCCAGAGGTCTATAGGTTCCAGCAAAGCCACATAAACATTGTTCTTTAGTGTCCTTAGCTCTTGATGCTGCAATGTCCCTTTAAGTACTTAGGGGTTGTCTAAGGATCTGTGAATGCATGCGATAGAGGCACCATGGTCATATATTACTTAGAATTTTAGTGACCGTATATTAGAATTTCCAACTCTTATTAGAAATATAACCATGGAGCCAGGCATGGTGGCGCATGCTTTTAATCCCAGCACCCAGCACCCGGGAGGCAGAGGCAGGCGGATTGCTGTGAGTTTGAGGCCAGCCTGGTCCATAAAGCAAGTCCAGCATAGTCAAGGCTACACAGAGAAACCCTGTCTCAAAACAAACAAACAAAAAACAAAAAACAAAACAAAAGAAATATAACCATGGAGCTATCGAGATGGTTCAGAGGTTAAGAGCACTGACTGCTCTTCCAGAGGTCTTGAGTTCAATTCCCAGCAACCACATGGTGGCTCACAACCATCTACAATGTGATCTGATGCCCTCTTCTGGCCTGCAGGTGCACATGCAGGCAGAGTACTGTATATATAATAATAAATTAATTATTTTTTTAAAAGAAAAGAAATATAACCATAACATGGATTAAAGGTTTAATGTAATTTATTATTGTCATTTTAAAAGGTTTTTGGTTTTTGTTGTTGTTGTTTTGTTTTTCGAGACAGGGTTTCTCTGTGTAGCCTTGGCTGTCCTGGACTCACTTTGTAGACCAGGCTGGCCTGAAACTCACAGAGATCCACTTGCTTCTGCCTCCCTACCGCTGGTATTAAAGGTGTGTACCATCATGCCTGGCTAAAGATTTAATTATTTGTTTATTTATTTTTGGTTTTTCAAGACAGGGTTTCTTTTGTAGTTCTGGCTGTCCTAGACTCACTTGTAGACCAGGTTGGCCTCGAACTCAAAGTGATCCACCTGCCTCTGCCTTCCTGGTGCTGGGATTAAAGGTGTGTACCATCACGCCTGGCTAAAGATTTAATTTTTTAAAAAAATGTGTGGGTTTGTGTGTCCACACAAGAGTAGGTACCCACTGAGCTCAGAAGAGAGTGTAAAATCCCCTGGAGCCAGAGCTACAGTTGTAAGCTATCCAATGTGGGTGCTGGGAACTGCAACAGCCCAGCCCTAACTTATTATATGACCACACACTAATAGTTCCACTTGTTTATTTTGTGTTTTGTCAGCCTCACTATGTAACCTTAATGGCCTGGAACCAGATACGTAGGAGCAGGCTGGCTTCTCACTCCACAGAGACGCACCTGCTTCAGCCTTCTGGGGTACACACCCAGGTCAAAGTTCCGGATTTTAACTTATATAAACACTGAGGCCAGACATGGTGGCACACACCTTTCATCTCTTCTCTGCTGCCTCTGCCCACTGCTCCTGTCAAGGCTGGCTTCGGTGAGGACTCAGGGAGACAAGCAAGGAGCAGGCCCTGAAGGTGAGCTGGCTCAGCACGCACTCTCCTTAGATGAGACACTGCAGCAGGCCTGGTACTGGAAAAACTTCACAGTAAAACTCCAGGAAATTATCTGTGCCCTGAAAAAGCACTGCTAGTCACTAGAGTTGGTGTTCTCCTGGGGAAACTGAGTCTCAAGGGCTCCTGAGACACCCGATGACAGGGATACAACTGGCTTCTGGGTTTGGGATTCCTAAAATTTGAGCTAGGGATATAAATTCCAGAGCTGACAGCGCCCCCAAGGGAACCTAGTATGGGACCGAACTATGCTGGAGGCAAAATATGAAAACGTGCCAGGTGTGGTGGCACAAGCCTTTGATCCCAGCACTCGGGAGGCAGAGGCAGGTGGATGCAGGTGGATTGCTGTGAGTTTGAGGCCAGCCTGGTCTACTAAGTAAGTCCAGGACAGCCAGGGCTACACAGAGAAACACTGTCTCAAGAAAAAACAACAACAACAACAAAAAAAACCAAAAAACAAAGCAACCAACCAAACAAAACAGGGAAATGCCCTTCCCTCTCCTACCTGGCAAGTTCCCTAACTTCTAGGCAGAGTTTGGTTGGCCCCTCCTCCCTTTGTGGTCTCACAGCTCTCGCTGTACACCTTTATCAGTACTGCCCTGTTGGGATGTTGGCCTAGTGCTATGTATTCTAACGCTAATTACCGACCTCCTAGATCTGACTGCTGCCCTCACCTACACTAGTCTTGGCTGTGCAAACTTTGCTCTACCTAACTGAAGGTTAATCGATTAATAGCTAGAAGTTTGCAGCTTTAAGTGAGGAGACAGGGCTTCAGTTCCCAGGCTTGGGGTCAGAGAGGAACCACAAGGTCGGGGGTGGGGGTGCGGGTGGGGATGGGGGGGAGGGGGAGAGGAAGCTGGGGAGAGGGAAATCCCCGTGGGGCGGTGTGAAGTGTGAGCATGTGGCTATGAGGGCTGTGCTGATTGACAGGCGCAATTAAGGTAAGTGACACACGGTGTGTAGCTGGGAAATAGCTACACCTGGCTAGTTGACGCCTGCCCAGTTCCTGTGCTTTAAAGCTCTTATAAATCTGAGGTCTCTGTCTCAATTATTTGGAACTAGCCGGGGTAGAGAGGCTGTCTACAGTCTAATGTCCCCCCCCCCATAACACCCCCCCCATTGCCCCTCACCCTGCTGTAGTGCTCAAAACAAGCCCTGGGGTCTTAAGCACGGTGGGCAAGTCTTCTGTCACTTGTCCGTATCCCCTGTCCGCCCCCACTTTTTATTTCATTTTTATATTTTGCTTACTCATTTTTGTTGTTTTAGACTTTGCTACGTAGCTCAGGTTAGCCTGCAACTCACTAGGTAAACTTAGCTGTCCTGAAACTTTCAATCTTCCCGTTTCAGCTTCCAGAGCGCTGAGATCACAAATGCGAGCGCCATGCCTGGCGTGGTTTACAGTCTGTCTCCTCTGTGAGGACAGGGCTTCTCTTAAATCAATGTCCACTTTCCATGTCCCCTGCCTTCTCATGCCGCAGATTTGACACCACGGAGACACTGAAGACTGAACAGAGGAAGGCCTCCATTGGAAGAGAACTTCTGTAGAGCCGTTTCTGTCTCAGGAACTTGCTGAAAAGAAGAGGAAGTAACAGGGCACACACCCCCACCACCAGGAAGATCGCAGAGGTCAAGCAATTATGGTGAACAGTAAGGACCCAAGAGAAAGGTAAAGTCTGCTCGGAATGTGGGGGGGGGGGGGAGGGGGGAGTGGGGGAGGGGGCAGTGGCAGCGGTGGAGGCAGAGGAGGAGGCAGTGGTGCACACCTTTGATGCTAGCACTTGAGAGGCAAAGGCGGGTGGATCTCTGTGAGTCTGAAGCCAGCCTGGTCTACAGAGTCTGTTCCAGGACAGCCATGGTTACACAGAGAAATCCTGTCTCAAAAACCAAGCAAACAAATAAATAATGCGTGGATTCACCCAGCAGACAAGCAGCAGGCCCTGATTCCATCCCAATATCCATGCTCTCTGTCTCACTGTATTCCACCTCTGAGGAGGAAATAGGATAGAAGCCAGACAAAGCAAGGCAAAACAAAACAAAACAAAAAACAAAAACGGGGGCTGGGGAGATGGCTCAGTCGTTAAGAGCACTGCTTGCTCTTCCAAAGGACCTGGGTTCAATTCCCAGCACCCACATGGCAGCTCACAACTGTCTGTAACTCCAAGATCTGACACCCTCACACCAATGCACATAAATTAAAATTAAATGAAAAAAATTAAACAAAACAAACAAACAAAAAACGGGCTTCTTAGAACATCCCCACCTCTAAAGCACAGCCTAATTTAAAACCAGTGAAAAAGATGGAGGCTACAGGCTTGTCCACCCACAAGCAACATGAAGCTCCCTGGACGCTTCATTGGGCTCTAACAGTATATGTGGGCAGAAGCATTGGTGATTTTTCTATGGCTGTGATACACCACCACGACAAAGGCAACTTAGAGGAGGAAAAGTTTCTTTCTTTCTTTTAGTTTTTTGTTTTGTTTTGTTTTTGTTGTTTGTTTTTTGAGACACAGTTTCTCTGTGTAGCCTTGACTGTCCTGGACTCACTTTGTAGACCAGGCTGGCCTCGAACTCACAGCGATCTGCCTGTCTCTGCCTCCCAAGTGCTGGGATTAAATGCCTGCGCCACCACCGCCCAGCTTCTTTAGTTTTTTGAGACAGGGCTTCTCTGTATTATCTTGGCTGGCCTGGACTCACTTTGTGGACCAGGCTAGCCTGGAACTCATTGCGTTCCACCTGTCTCTGACTCCCGAGTGCTGGGATTACAGGAATGCGCCACCATGCCTGGTGAGGAAGAGTTTCTTTAGTGTTGGTTTTTTGTTTGTTTTAGCATTTATTTAGGTTTTCTTTCTGTTTTTGGTTTTTCAAGACAGGGTTTCTCTGTGTAGCCTTGACTGTCCTGTACTCGCTTTGTAGACCAGGCTGGCCTGGAACTCACAGTGCCTCTGCACCCCCCCCTCCCCCGGGTTCTGAGTGATTTAAGTTTGTGTTCTTGCTCAGAAAAAGACCTCTTGTGGCCCCCTCGATTCTACTCTCAAAGTAAAGACATGGCATAAAGTAAAGACACCTGGGCCGTGTCTTAGTTTTTCTCTTAACTGTATACATTTGAACGCACTGCATGGTGTTCTGATTTCCATATGCGATAACTAGCGATGCCAGCCTTGAAAACCCACAGACAGCTCCGCTCAGCTCCTTCCCAGCCACGTCTTTATCAACAGTTTCATCAGCCTCAGCTCAAGGTTCCTCTATCTGGGCATCTCATTATAGAGCAAGGACACTCCAGCCATCTGTAACTGCAGCACCGGAGCCGGACTGTCATGGACGGAGGCAAGCAGGAATTGCAAGGGGCCCATAAATCCTCCTCTCGCTTTCCCCTCCTCCTGGATTTGCTCTCTCAACCTACTTACCAATCCTCTGCTCTGAAACTGGATCCCTCCCGTTCCCTGACAGCAACTCTTACATTTCACCTCTGCTCACTTATTCACAGCTCCTCTCTCCAGATCTTATTCTCCTCTGATGAAAATCTACCTTCTGCTTTGAACCCCAATAGCAATTAATTTTCACCTACGTTTTGGCACTTGTCACAATACATTCTTTATTAAAATTATCAGAAACCACTCTTTTAGAAGGGAGCACTCATTCTATTATATGGAATAAGGTGTTGCCTGACTCTAGGACCACAAATAAAAGCCAATTTAGAGTCTTATATTTCCAAAGGCACCCCCACATATGCATACATTATTAAAATAAAAAAATAGATCTTAGGGGCTGGAGAGATGTCTCAGCCATTAAGAACACATACTGTTTTTTATTTTGTTTTGTTTTATTTATTTATTTTGGTTTTTCGAGACAGGCTTTCTCCTGCAGTCCTGGCTGTCCTGCCTCGCTTTATAGGCCAGGCTGGCCTCGAACTCAGAGATCCACCTGCCTCTGCCTCTGCTGGTATTAGAGGTGAGCACCACCACGTCTGGCCATACACTGTTCTTGCAGAAGACCCAAATTCAGTTCCCAGAACCCACATAGGGCGCCTTACACACAGGGCAGCTTCTAACTCTAACTCCAGGGGCTCCCACTCCCTCTTCTGGCCTCTGAGGGCACTGTATTTATGTGCTCAAAGCTACACACTGACACACACACACACATGATTAAAAACAACAAATTAAAAATATATTATTTAAGCTGGATGTGGTGGCATACACTTTTAGTTCCAACACCTGAGAGGCAGAGGCAGGCTGATCTGTGTGAGTTCTAAACCAATCTGGTCTACATTGCAAGTTCCAAGCAAGGTAGGGCTATAGAGTGAGACCCAGCCTAAAAAAACAAACAAAAAAACAAAAACAAAAACAAAAAAGCAGTCAAGACAGAAATGTGGCTACTACAGGGTCTCATAGGGAACCGTTTGTCCGGCCAGCCAACTAGTGGCGATCCAGGCTGACAGCGGCAGTGAAGAGCATGAGAACTCCGGCGCTCTTTTTGACGTGCTGGGCATAGAACCCAGGGCTAGGATGGAAGCACGAATTCAAGCACTCTCCCCTGAGCTCTATTTCCAGCCCCTCTTTGTTTCCTCTTCCTAGGGGACAATATTGGCTAGAAGGCCAAGAGCTCTCAGAGAGCAGAAGCTACAGCCTGACCGGTGCAGGCCAGACGTTGAGATGCATGAGAGTGCTCAACAGCGACCCTTGCGTGGAGGATGAGCTGGACATGGGGGACTTAGCATACGTCAGCCATCAGCTGTAAGATGCAAGGTTTTTCCATACCTGTCCTTGCTCTGAATGACGACACGGGAGACCTTTTAATTTTATTATCAGCTCCAGGCACTGTAGCTCGGCAGACACTTAGCTATTCTTACCCGCCAACAGTGGCCTGGCCACATGGCCTGTTGTCTGCCATCTTAGCCTAGCTGTTCTTTCTTCATTTGAGTACTGATAACAGCTCTCCATCTGAGACCCCTCACTTCCCCCCCAACTCCTCACCTCCCTACCCCCCACCCCACCCCCCACCCCACCCCCCACCCCACCCCCCACAAGTCCAGCCTTATCTTCTCCTGCCCGGCTTCTGGCTGATCAGCTCTTCATTTAAGCACCCAGAAGGCAGTAAGAACAATGTTCATAAAATACGAAGGCAGGATGCTCTCCAGGTACAGAAATCAGCATTTGAACACAAAGTGCACAAAAACATCCCCAGTCAGCCTCATGAAAACATTCACACTCGGGAGGCAGAGGCAGGTGGATCGCTGTGAGTTCGAGGCCAGCCTGGTCTACAGAGCAAGTCCAGGACAGCCAAGGCTACACAGAGAAACCCTGTCTCGAAAAACAAACAAACAAAAAAAAAAAAAAAAAAAAAAAAAAAGGAAAACATTCACAGGCCTGGAGAGATACCTCAGTGTTGAGAGGGCTTCCTGCTCTATCAGACAACAGGAGTTCAGATCCCAGAACCCACGGTGAGCGGCTCCCAAATGCCGTTGACTCCAGCTCCAAGGACTCAGATGACCCCTTCTGGACTCTAGGGGCACTTGTGCATATACATGTACACACATACAATAAAATAGATTCTTCTTTTTTTAGATAGGATCTATGAAGCCTTGGCTGTCCTGGAACTCACCATGTAGACCAGGTTGGCCTCGAACTCATAGAGATCCGCTTGTCTCCACCTCTAGAATCCTGGGATTAAAGGTGCTTATCACGTGGGTTTGTGGAGGCATGTCTTGAGTGGATGTAACAACTGTCAATAGAGCCCTGTTAGGCCAGGCGTGGTGGCGCTCGCCTTTAATGCCAGAACTCGGGAGGCAGAGGCAGGCAGATCGCTGTGAGTTCGAGGCCAGCCTGAGCTACAGAGTGAGTCTAGTACAGCCAAGGCTACACAGAGAAAGCCTGTCTCAAAAAATTAAAAAATTTAAAAAGCGGTATTTAGCCAGTCAGATGGGCAGAAGGACAGGAAGTGGAAAGCGGGACTTCCTGGAGAGTGGGAGGAGCGTAGAATTGACAGTTGGCAGGGAGAGAGGATGGTTGACAGTTAATAGGAAAGGAGGAAGACGCGTTGGAGGATCAGATTGGCAAGTGATTGGGATGTATGTATGTTATGAGGTTTAGAATAGTTTATTTTAGTTTACGAGTAGATTAAAATCAGTTTAGATTCTGCCCGGGGTACTGCTGGCAGCTTTAAAGTAGTTTCAGACTCTGTGTCTGTCATTGGCTTCCTAGGCCAAACCGATACAATTTACTGTAACAAATTGGCACCCAACATATTTAGGATATCCACACCCTTAAAAAAAGGATACTTTTGTTATGGTTTGCAGGGGGGGTAGGGGGGAGAATAGCTCCTGTGGAGCTAAGTCTCTATGGCAGAAGCCTCCTGGATCATTTTTGGGTTTTTTTTTTTGTTTTGTTTTTTTGGTTTTTTTTTTTTTTTTGCTTTTGTTGTTCAGGGAGAAAGGCAGAAAGCTGAGAGATGCCAGGCTGAGTTACCAACAATGAGAAGGGAAGAAGGTACCAAACTCCTTTCCATAGAGTTGATAGTGGCTGAAATTCAGAGCTTATTAGCTGCAAGGTGTTTGTCAGCTCTCTGG
Organism: Acomys minous; assembly: GCF_964271855.1. Classification (NCBI taxonomy): domain Eukaryota; kingdom Metazoa; phylum Chordata; class Mammalia; order Rodentia; family Muridae; genus Acomys; species Acomys minous. The sequence continues at coordinate 105,617,729 of NC_140487.1, read as the reverse complement.
AAAGGGTCCACTTATGGGAATTAGCAACAGCTAAAATCAGAAGAACGGTGGACAGGGCTTCACTTACTGAAGCCTAAATTGGTGCAACTGACCCAAGACTTTAGAATTTTTTGTTAACTCTTGAATATTACTTGAGATTTTTGTAGATTTTGACTGGAATTGAGATGAAATATTTGTGCAGGGCGGTGGTGGCACACACCCTTAATCTTAACACAACGGAGAAAAAGACAGGTGGATCTCTGTGAGTTCTAGACCAGCCTGGTCTCCACAGTAAGTCAGGGGATGACCCCCTACTGATAAGTTACTTGCAGAGACAGCCTAGGATTTAAACTGAAAACTTTTCCTTAAATTTACTAAGTATGCTCCTTTGTCTTAACAATGGATTATTTGTCCTTACTAATCTAAAGGATGGATTACACGTCAACCTCAGGTTTATGTAAGGAAAATGTCACTGCTCTAAAAAGGCCAGCCAATCTTCTTTAAAGTGGAGCTTCCATTGGGAGGACTGGTGCCAAAGGGTAATTGGCCTAGGAGACATAGTCTGTTGGTCTATGTTAGGACCATGGTTGGGCAGGAGACAGACACGCAAGCTGCACGCCTCCCATGTGGAAAAGCTTTTGTATGCTGAGTTGAGGTGTCACTGCTCTGGCAGCCGGCTTATCCTTCTAAACGTGAGCTATTTTCATGGGGGACAGGTGGGAGTCACACCAGATGCAAAAAGACACCGAAGACTTACAGGTGACAAAGCACATGTCAGCCTAGTTAGGTCCCAAAACTCAAAGACTAAACTTCATATAATTAAAAGGGTAACCTTAGTGCCTTTTCTTTGCTCAGGGCAACAGACTTGTCTCTAAAACGGGATACATTTTCTCAGGAGACAGGTGTCGGCCTGGCCTATACATCAGGCGCCACAGAGCCTAGAGAAGGATGGTTTAAAAGGTGGGAGTGTCCACCCCTATGGAGAGGAGGTGAGACAGAAACACCTGCAACAAATGTAAAAACCCAGGTACAAGATGCCTAGGGTGTGCATAAGGTTATTTAAGGCTTAATGCCTCTTCTTTTGCTCAGGCAACAGGCTTGTCTCTAAAACGGGATACGTTTTCTTGGGAGACAGGTAGCGGCCTGGCCATACATCAGGTGCCACAGAGCCTAGAGAAGGACATATTTAAAAAAATTTTTTATTAATTTATTCTTGTTACATCTCAATGGTTATCCCATCCCTTGTATCCTCTCATTCTTCCCTCCCTCCCATTTTCCCCTTATTCCCCTTCCCTATGACTGTTCCTGAGGGGGATTTCCTCTCCCTGTATATGCTCATAGGGTATCAAGTCTCTTCTTGGGAGAAGGACATTTAGAACTATACAATCCTGTTTTGATTTCAATTAAATAATGATTGCATATTCTTTAGTAATGGTAATATTTACTTCCTCTTTGAAAGAGGTCAACATGAAACAGACCCGGATGAAAGGGAGACTGCTGACTGAAATCAGTCTGTACGTACATGAACTCAAACTACAGAACCAGCCTCGATTGTTCTGGGCATCCTGCACACCTCCTGCATTTATAGATTTAGATCTGTATAATGCTCGTGAGAAATTATATTTTTTCAGAACAAAAGTACCAGACACTGATGCTGGATCAGACCTGACAGGATTCATCCTCCAGCATGCTGAGATGCTGACATCCTGTGTTCCTCATGTTCCATCCACAAGTGCTTCGGTTGCTGTTCTCATCAGAACAGAACCTCTCCCAGGACAGCTTTGAAGAAAGCTCCTGATTCCAATTGGTCCAGCATTTCAGACTGTTCCACACAGACTTTTATTAAGCCTGAATTTCTCAACATCTAGAGACTGGACCACAAATGCTATCTCTAGCTTGTTCAACCATTTTCCCAGTTTTATTTGGGCCCCTACATAGGTATTATTCATCCCAAATCAGCTTAAAGAAGCCTTAAAAAAGCTGGGCGTGGTGACGCACGCCTGTAATTTCAGCACTTGGGAGGCAGAGGCAGGCAGACTGGTGTGAGTTCAAGGCCAGCCTGGTCTACAAAGTGACTCTAGGACAGCCAAGGCTACACAGAGAGACCTTGTCTCGAAAAAACAAACAAACAACAACAACAAAAAAGAAGCCTTAAAAAGAGAACACCATCCCATTTCCCTTAAAGGGGGGTTGGGTAAGGTTTTGGGCTATGGATGTTTATTTTCACTGGGAATTGGTTATGTTATTATTGGTCTTACTCAGAGAGAGAACAAGATTGGACTCATGGATTTTTCTCTGAGAATATAGAAATATATAGGAATGATAGGACAAAAGGTAGATTATTGAATCTACTCTTCAACTTAAGGCTTTTATGTTTGTTTGTTTGTTTGTTTGTTTGTTTTTCAAGATGAGGTCTCTCTGTGTAGCCTTAGCGGTCCTGGACTCACTTTGTAGACCAGGCTGGCATGGAACTCACAGTGATCTGCCTGCCTCTGTCTCTCCTCCTGAGTGCTGGGATTAAAGGCATGTGCCACCACTCCTGGCTTTCAACTTAAGGCCTTAATTGTTACTCACATAGCTATTTTTAACTAATTGGTATAGAATTATATATTGATATAAAATAAGTTTATTTCTAATTTATTGTACTGTTCAATTTTATCACAAGAATATACATCATAGGTTCAATAGATAGGTAAGGTAAAATTATTCAGATAAGGTCTTCAAAAACCTCAGAGACCTACAGAATATGGAATTTAGAGAATTTTTTATTGTTTTGAGGATTCTTTGAAAATGAGACAGGTTGACTCCAGGCAACAGCCAGCCTGCCTCAAAGAAGGTAATGAGTCATCGAGGAACTTCCTTATGGAGATGGCTTCAGATGTGGCAAACCAGCCACTGGGAAAAAATGTCCTTGTTTTCTGTCACAGACAGAATTCTCCCTGAAATGGGCAGGCCTGGATGTAGGTGGAGTTGATGGCCTAGCTCTGCCACGACAGGGTAGGCAAGTCCTCAATAGTCCCTGCTTCACAAACATGTCTGTCAGATATATTGAGCCAGAAGGCTGAAGATGATGTTCCAATGTGTTAGAGAGTTCTGAGTGACTGTTCAGGCAGCAAAGTGTCCTGTCGTTTTTTCATTTTGGAAGCAGCTAACCTGTACTTCCTATTTACTCAGGTAATTAATTTTATTCCTTCTCAAGTCTCTGATGGGGTTGAAGACAACAAAACATTATGAGTATAACATAAATATAATAACTGTTTTGTGGGTTTTTTTCCCCGAGACAGGGTCTCTCTGTGTAGCCTTGACTGTCCTGGACTCACTTTGTAGATCAGCCTGGCCTCGAACTCACAGCAACCCTCTACCTCCCAAGTACTGAGATTGTCTAGTGGTTCTTGTGTATGTATATTGTACGTTGGTGTAATAATATAAATGTATAAGTAAAAGGTTTTTTATTTTATTATTAGACTAAAAAGGGAAAATTGTGGAGGAATGTCTTAAGTGGATGTAACAACTGTCAATAAAGCGCTGTTTAGCCAATCAGCTGGGCAGAAGGATAGGAAGTGGAAGGTAGGACTTCCTGGAGAGGGGGAGGAAACCACTGACAGTTGACAGTTGGCAGGAAAGGAGGAAGAAAGAAGCATCCAAGCATCAGATTGCCAAGTGCTTGGGATATATGTATGTTATGAGGTTTGGAGTGGTTTATTTTACAAGTAGATTAGAATCAGCTTAGATTCTGCCTAGTGTAGTGCTGGCAGCTTTAAAGTACGTTTCAGACTCTGTGTCAGTTATTGGTGAGATGGCTCAGAGGTTAAGAGCACTGGCTGCTCTTGCTGAGGTCTGGAGTTCAATTCCCTGCAACCACATGGTAGCTCACAACCATCTATAATATGATCTGGTGCCCTCTTCTGGCCTGCAGGTGTACATGCAGGCAGAACACTGTATACATAATAAATCCTAAAAAAAAAAAAAAAAAAGGCTCCCTTGACTTACAGGTGCAGGGATGGTATGGTCTCAGTAGGAGTGGCCCCCACCACTCATGTTTGAATGGCTGGCCGTAAGGAGTGGCCTTGTTGGAGAAAGTATGTCACTGGGGTGGCTTTGAGGTTTCAGGTGCTGAAGCCAGGTCCAGCGTCACTCTTTCTTCCTGTCTGCCGATGATAATGGACTAAACCTCTGAACTCTAAGGCAGCCCAAATTAATTGTTTTCCTTTATAAGAGTTGCCTTGGTCATAGTGTCTCTTCATAGCAATAAAACTCTAAAACAAGTGGCTATTATGGTTAAAGGGTAAAGTGGTAGCATCAATGATTTGGGGGGAAGAACTTGGGGGTGCCTAGAAGAGTGAGTAAAGGCCAGGGGGCGACTTGTGCATATTATCCTTGTACTCGGGACACACTGGCAGGAAGGCAGGTTCATGGCCAGCAGGATCTTGCAGTGAGGTTCTGTCTCAAAAACTAAAACCGGATTTGGAGATACGGCGTAGTGGTCTAGAGTACTTGCTGTTCTTCCAGAGAACCTGACTTCCTTTCCTAGCGTGAACTTTGAGCAGCTCACAGTCTCTTTCACAATCTAACTCCAGCTCCAGAGGGTCCTGATGTTACCTTCTTCTGGTTTCCCAGGCACCTGTACCTCTCCTTGTCTCTGTCTCTCTCACACACACAAAGATAAATATTAAGCCCAAAGATTCCCAGTACCACCAAAGCAAGCTGTGGTCATGCAGGAGTGTAATCCTATCTATGCAGATGGGAGACAGAAGATTCAAGATCATCCTTGGCTACATAGTGCATTGAAGACCTGCCTGGGACAAATGAAGCCCTGTCTAGAAAAAAAAAGTTTGTCTCTGTGTGGGGAAGTCCCTCCTCCTATGATAAAAGTTCCTGGTAGAACTCCTGGGGAAGAGAGTTGATGACAAGGGAGTTCTTATTGAAGGATTTGTCTTTTGACAGATAAGGGAAATTCATAAAGTATTAAACCAACTGCCTATTTTTTGAAAAATATTTATTTATTTTATGTATATGAGTACACTGTCTTCATGCACACCAGGGCATGAGGGCATCAGATCTCATTAAAGATGGCTGTGAGCCACCATGTGGTTGCTGGGAATTGAACTCAGGACTTCTGGAAAATCAGCTAGTGCTCGTAACCGCCGAGCCATCTCTCCAGCCCTACCAATTGCCTATTTGTCTGTCTGTCTGTTTTCAAGACAAGATTTCTCTGTGTAGCCCTGGCTCTCCTGGATTCACTTTGTAGACCAGGCTAAACTTGAAATCATAGAGATTCACCTGCGTCTGCCTCCCCAGTGCTGGGATCAAAGTCTTACACCACCACACCCAGCTCCAATCGCCTATTTGTAATCAATATATCAAAACAAAATATTTGGGGGTGGCCTTTTTTGAATGCTTTCACTGGCTGCTAGCTTTAATGAGTGATTCAAGCACATGCTAAAGACAAGTAATTAAGTGACTATAAATGAGATAAAAATTTACAAATTAGCCAGGCATGGTGATGTACACCTTTAATTCCAGCACTCAGGGGGCAGAGGTGGGTGGATCTTTTTGAGTTCTAGGCCAGCCTGGTCTATAAATCGAGTTCAGGACAGCCAACCTACACAGAGAAACCCTGTCTCAAAAAAACAAAAAGAGCTTTCTGGACCTGGCCGAGCTGGAGGCGCCATCATGGGTGTTGAAATTCGTCACAATAAGGACCGAAAGGTTCGCCGCAAGGAGCCCAAGAGCCAGGACATCTACCTGCGGCTGCTAGTCAAGCTGTACAGGTTTCTGGCCAGACGAACCAATTCCACTTTCAATCAGGTTGTGCTGAAGAGGTTATTCATGAGTCGCACCAACCGGCCACCTCTGTCCCTGTCACGCATGATCTGAAAGATGAAGCTTCCTGGCCGAGAAAACAAAACCACTGTGGTTGTGGGGACAGTCACGGATGACGTGAGGATCCTGGAAGCGCCCAAGCTGAAGGTGTGTGCGCTGTGGGTGAGCAACCGGGCCCGAAGTCGCATCCTCAAGGCTGGGGGTAAAATCCTCACCTTCGACCAGCTGGCCCTGGGGTCTCCCAAAGGCCGAGGCACCGTGCTCCTGTCTGGTCCTCGGAAGGGCCGAGAAGTGTACCGGCATTTTGGCAAGGCCCCAGGGACCCCACACAGCCACACCAAACCGTATGTCCACTCCAAGGGCTGGAAATTCGAGTGTGCCAGAGGCCGAAGGGCCAGCCGAGGCTACAAGAACTAACCCTGGATCTGTTATTAAAAAGCTTTGGATGTTGAAAAAAAATACAAATTAATGTTTTATCAATCTGTTGCAGGTTACTATGGTAGCACATGCCTTTAATCCTGGCAGAGGCAGGGGCAGAGGGGCAAAGGCATGTGGATTTCTGAGAGTTGGAGGTTGGACTGGCCTACATATCAAGTCCAGGCTAGCCAGGGCTACATAGTAAGACTGCCTCAAAAACAATGGCAAAAGAAAAAAATCAAAATCCAAGCCAGAAAAAGAAAGCCTCCGACTTTATAGTAAGTTGACATCTGAAAACTGTATTAAGTGATTTATTTATAAAAATTGCAAATTTTGCTTAGATCTTATTTGTATGTGTGTGTGTATATAAGCTCTTGTGTCACAGCACACATGTGGACAACCTTTGAGAGTCAAGTTTTCTCTTTCCACCATGTGTCTTGGAGATTGAACTCAGATCATCAGGCCTGACAAGAAGCTAAGGAGCTTAGCCATCTTGACATCTCTGCCCCAGATTATTAATGGGAGAGATTTGGGCTCCATCTGCATGTAGCACTTCAGGATGAAGGGATTGCCTTGGACACTATATGCCCTGGTCTTTATTGCATTATTAGGTGTCTGACTCATGGTAATTCATGTCTGCTATCCCAGTATTCTGAAGATTAAGACTGAATTGCTATGAGTTCAAAGCCACCCTGGCCTACAGAGGGAATACCAGGCCAGCCAAGACTCTTCAGCAAAAATATGTTAAGGGAAAAAAAAAAACCAAAAAAGGCTGTCTTTTCTAGTGCAAAGTGAAGGACCCAACAGCTGCTGGACCAGCATCCATACCAGCAGCAGGAGCCATGAGACCTACAAGGCCAACATGGATTAAGGACTGGGCCTGTAGTCACCATTTTACAGAATAAATGGAATAAAATTGTTGGGAGATGGTCTGGTGTATTTTGATGCTAATTACTGCTTACTGTCACTGTGACCAATCTTTTGCTTATTAAAAAGCCATCCCACCTGTGCAGGGCAAAGGAGATAGGTGGGGCTAAGAGAGAGAGGAACTCTGGGAAGAGAGGACTGTCAAGAGGAGAAAGGAGACCGGAAGGACGAGGGGAAGGCCACCAACGGTTAGATGGAGGAGAAGCACATGGCAGGCGTGGATGGAGAATCCGGCCCAGATGAAGGACATTAGCAAGTATTTGGGATTATGGGTGGGAGGTAGCTTGATAGAAGTTATTAGAAGCAGATGGCATGGGATTGAGGCAGGGATCCCATGCCTGCCCCACTATGGGAGGTAGTTTAGAGAATTGATATCTGCCCTGCCCCAGGTTAACTAAGGCTATTTTAAAATATAACAAGTGTCTGTGTCTTGATTGACTGCTAGCCGGGCCTACAGATAATACATGTAATTAAAAAAACAATAATGGTGCCCAACGTGGGGCAGGTATCTACACTCTTAAAAATCATTATTTTGTCATAGTATGAAAGGGGAAAATAGCTCCCTGCACGCAAGCCAGAGACACCTAGGGACCCGACCCGAGGAACGGATACCAGAAGGTTCACTCTTGTTTCCCTTTAACCTTTTTTCCTTCTTGTGTAAGATAGTCAGGTTGTATAATAAAGTTTAATTGTTAAGAAACAGAGCCAACAGAAAGTAACAAAATGTATAAGCTAAAATGCCTGTCTCACCAGTGTTAGGACTGCCATTTACTTATTCTAACTAAAATGCCTCTTGGTTTGTTTTGGGGGGACAGGGTGTCTCTTGAATACCCTAGGTTGCCCGGAGCTCCCTATGTAGACTAGGCTTGTCTCAAACTTGTAGTAATTCTCCTGTTTCTTCCTCCTCACTGCACAACGATGCCTCTTAACCGTGCCCCACCCCACCCCCACCGTTATGGGACCACAGGAATGCCACTGCGTGCATCTAGAGGTCAGACAACTTGTCAGAGCAGGTTCTCGCCTTCCACTATTTAGGGCCTGGGGCTAGAACTCAGGTGACAAGCAGTGTTACCTGCTGATCCGCCCCCAAACCTATCTTTCAAAAAACAAATTTTCTCACAAATTTTGAACCTGCTCTAATGGAAGTCTTGGTATCTGACTTCCTGGATGCCCTACTTGAGTCTGGAGCCCTTTTCTTCTGTCCTCTGATAGACCTTTCTGAGCTTCGGCCCTGTAATAAAAGAGCATTTAGTCTTCTCTTTCTCCCTCCAGACTCTGTCTTACTCACACCCACCACTTATGTCTGGGTCAGCCTTTCCCAGTGCTCCCATCTCGCCGTCCGGTTCGCGCAGTCTATCCCTCTTTTCCAGCCTCACATTGCTGTAACCCTCCTTTCCCTCTCCAGGTCTCCAGGAGAAGCGTTCCTTTCATTTCCTGGCTGGAGAGGCGGCGCCCGCCCTTGCATCCTGCCCCCCACTTCCCCCCCATTCCACTCAGCACCTCTCTCTCTCTCGGGACCTCCAGAGGCTCGGCCGTTGGAGGAGGCGTGGCCCGTGAATAACAGGTCCCCTGCCCCACACTCCGCGGGCCCGCGCGCAGACAAAGACATTCCACAGCGCTGGCCTCTCCGCGCACTCCGCCTGAAATGGGGGGGGGCAGGCAGGGGGAGGGCGGGGACACGTGTACCGCTAGCTCCGAGTCACGTGGAAAAGAAAAAAAAAAAAGATCGAAGGCGGCGGGCACCTGCGCAGGCGCAATAAACTCGGAGCCCAAGCTAGGGGGGGCAAGGACTTTAGTCGGCGCAGGCGCCGTGGCCCGACTGGGGGACTTTGTTCTCCGCGGAGAAACTCAAGGGCGGTGCCGGTAGACGCCTGCGCATGCGCGCCGCCTCATTTCCGGTGCTCTCTCGCTGGGTCGCTCGGGTCGGCTTCGGTCGCTCCCGCTCCCGCTCTTCCACCCCCGCCAACCGCCGCTTGGGCCTCCGCTGCCGCCTCGTCGCATCCTCGCTCGCTCGCCACACATCCTCCCCGATGCAGCGCCGGGACGACCCTGCCGTGCGCCTCACCCGGTCCTCGGGCCGCAGCGGCTCCATGGACCCGTCAGGTGTCCAGCCCTCGGTGCGTCAGACCCTGTCTCGGCCGTTGCCGCTGCCTCACCGGTCCCGGGGAGGCGGAGGTGGGCCCAAAGGGGGCGCTCGGGCCTCGCCAGCCACGCAGCCGCCGCCGCTGCTGCCTCCGTCGGCCACAGGTCCCGACGGGTCCGTGGTGGGTTCCGCGCCGACCCCGCTGCTGCCCCCGTCGGCCACCGCCGCGGCCAAGATGGAGCCGGAGAATAAGTACCTGCCTGAACTCATGGCCGAGAAGGACTCGCTCGATCCGTCCTTTACTCACGCCATGCAGCTGCTGTCCGTAGGTAAGCGGGGCCGGGCGTACCTCCGGGTCTCGGTAACTGGCAGTGGGGTGGCCGCCGCTTTGTTCCTCTTGCTCCCGCCCCCTCGGAGCCCGGGCTTCGAGAGTTCTCGTCTCGGCCTGACCTCCGAGGACCTGCACCCACAGTTCCACCCCGGCTCGGGGTGTAGGGGAAGATTTCTGAGCCCCGGAAAGGGCTCGGAGAGGAGTCGCGATCTCCGAGCACGGAGCGGTTGATGGATAGTACCGTGCTCCCGCCCCCTTACCGACCATGTCTCCTCCTCCTTCCCCCGCGCGCCGAGGACCAGCTCTTTCCAGAAATGGACCTATCTCTCTCTCTCTCCCAGCTTTCCCAAAGAGAAAGCATCTATTTTTGTTTGCTTATTTATTTATTTATTTTTGGATCGCGGGTGGTAGAGATTCGGAGTGTAAGAGGTAAAAAGACTGCCAGAACGCCGGCCGCGCGCGGCGCCTCTCCGGAACGATGCGGGATTTAGCGGGAACTCGGATTTAAGTTACTCAGAGGTGGCAGCGAGGGAGCTGAGGTTTTTCTCAAGCCGAGTTTTTCCCCATTTCGGCATGTCGAGTAAGCATTGCTGCAGACCCGTTTGGGTTTTCTCCGTTATTTTAGAATGTGCCTTTGCAATTAGGCAAAAGTAGGGGAAAGTTAGCCCAGGAGGCCGTGGAAATATTAGAGGGAGGTAAGGGGCTGCAGGTTCTTTTGGGTGAGATGAACGAGAAATTAAGTCTTTTTGTGTTCGTTTCTGCTTGAGTAGAGATAGTTTAAGAATGGTAGCCTTTGTTCTCCGCTTGTAGACTGTCAACTCTTTTCTTTAGTGAATTAGTTTTCTAATTCAAACCGTGTGTTTGACCCTCACTTGTAGTTAACATGGTGTTTTGGTTTTGTTTTTTTTGTTTTTTTTGTTTTTTTTTTTTTGAGACAGGGTTTCTCTATGTACCCGTGGCAGTCTTGCACTCTAGACTGGGCTGGCCTCGAGCTCAAAGAAATCTGCCTGCCTCTGCCTTCATTTTTACAAGCATGTGCCACTGCACCTGTATAAAACATGGTTTTAATAAATATTTTTATGGTATCTAAATCTTAAGCATGTAAGACCCCACAGTCTTCTCACCAGAGAAAAGCCCTGCCTCCGGGGGGGAGAAGAATGACATAAAAATGGTTTTCTTTATAGTTAGATATAAACACAGCAAGTAAGGGTCTTAAAGCACAGTAAACAAGACCTGTGGCCAGTAAATACAAATATCAATAGTTTGCATTTCAGCTTAGTCCTAAGAGCATACTTAGAGGCTTATGGTTTTGTTCATTATGTTCTGACAACTTATTCGCTGGTAAAGATTTTAATTTCCTTTTTTTTTTTTTTTTTAAATTTGAGACAGGTCTCAAGTAGCTGAGGCAGGGTTGGCACTCGTTGTGGCCCAGTGATGACCTTGAACTTCTATTCCTCCTTTCCCTACCTCCAGAGTTTGGAGGTGTGCTCCACCACACTCAGTTTGTACAGCGCCTAGGATCAAACATAATACTGTAGTAACTGATGTACATCTTCAGGTCATTGTCTTTTATATTTATCTCATTATGGCTTGCAAATACCAAACGCCAATGTTCCGTTGACTGAGAACTTGCAGACTAAAGACTGTCACTATGGTAAAGGCTTACTTGGTAGTATTATTTCTTTTTTTAAAAAAATATTTTATTTTTGTACATAAGGTAGTATTATTTTTATTCCTCAAATCTTTATAACATGTCAAATTAATTGCAGGAGCATTAATACCAGTTTTAAGATGTTAACTTTGGAAACTGGCCCTTAACTAGATACTTGATCTTGTGAAACGTTAAATCTCAGCAATTTAGTCAGGCATGGTGGCGCACGCCTTTAATCCCAGCACTTGGGAGGCAGAGGCAGGAGGATCTCTGTAAGTTCAAGACCAGCCTGGTCTACAAATTGAGTCCAGGACAGCTAAGACTACACAGAGAAACCTTGTCTTGAAAAACAAAACAAAAACAAAACCAAGAAACAAAACAAAATAAATCTCAGCAGCTTTACCTGTAAACTGGTGTGAGGACTGAGTTATGGAAAATCAACCAGCTTCCTTTGACCTATACTCACCACAATTTTCTTCTGGTTATAAAGTTCTGTATACAGTGGCAGGCAGATCTCTGAGTTCCAGGACAGCCAAGGCTACACAGAGAAACCTTGTCTCAAAAAAAGAAAAAAAAAAGTCCTGTAATGAATAAATTAATAAAATATGTTTTTTTAAAAAGTCCTGTATACACAAGGTATATTTTGGCTTTTCTAACTTCAAGTGCTGGTGATCATCCTCTTTTAAAAGATGGTTTTCTGAGTTAACCAAAATTTTAAACTTTTTTTTTTCCTTTTATTTCTAAATGTTACTTTTAACTTTGCAGTCCCAGTTTAATTTTTGTGTGGTTACTAAGAGAGAACACTTTAGGTTTTTTTTTTCCTTTTCTTTTTGTTTTTATTTGTTTGTTTTGGTTTTTCGAGACAGGGTTTCTTTATGTAGTCCTGGCTGTGCTGAACTCACTTTGTAGACCAGGCTGGCCTCCAACTCACAGCAATCCACCTGCCTCTTCCTCCCAAGTGCTGGGATTAAGGCGTGCACCACCGCCGCCCAGCAACTTTAATTTTTTTTTTTTTTTTTAAGTTTTTAAATTTTATTTTGTGCTGTGGTCTCACTGTGTAGACCAACCAGGCTGGCCTTGAACTCACAGGGATCTGCCATGCCCTTTCGCTGTTTTTCTTTTTTCCTTAAAAATGGTTTTACTTTCTGTATATGGGGTGTTTTGCCTATGTGCTCTGGCTTGTGGGCCTGTGGCCTGGGGGTGCCCAGTAGAGAGAGCATCAGTTTTCCTGGAAACTGGAACTAAAGTTATGGGTGTCATATGCTGCCTTCTGGGTGCTGAGAATTGAACCTGGGTCTTCTGGTGAGCCATTTCCCCAGCCCCCTTCCTTTGGCTTTTTGAGGCAGGGTCTCAGATAACCCAGGTTGGCTTCCAACTCTGTATGGACCTTGACATGATCTATTTCCCTAGTGCTAGAATTACATTTGTGCACAACCGTTTCCACTGGAGAAAGGGGATCATGGTAAATGTTGCCTCGCTGAGGCAACCAGAATTGGGATGTGTGGAGATCTTTCTTAGTATGAATTGTAATTAACTTTAAGACAGGGTTTTGCCATATGGCCCTGTCTGGCCTTGAAATTGCTATATGTCCCCAATTGCTTATAGCACTAATCCTGGCTCAATTTTTCTTTTTCGGGTTTTTGAGACAGGGTTTCTCTGTATAGACCTTGCTGTCCCGGGGTTCTGCTGACAAAGCTAGCCTTGGAAGTCACAAAGAGCCACCTGTCTCTGCCTCCTGTGAGCTGGGATTAAAGGCATGCACCACAGCTGCCCAGTTTGGCTCAGATTTTTCAATTATGTCCATTCTTCTCCCCTTAGCTGGTGACTGAATGTTGGGTTTTGTGTCTTGTGCATGCTGAGCCACCACTCTACCACGCTACCTTGCTTTTTAACTTTTTCCCCCCCAGGTGAATCATGGTAGTACATACCTTTAATCCCAGCACTCTTGAGGCAGATCTTTGAGTTCCAGACCAGCCAGGTGACGTGTCCTGGCCCGTGGGACAATTCGAATCAGGGTTCACCTGAAAGAGGGAATGGGGATTGAAAGTAGGGTACAGAGATGCAAGAAATGAGTCAAGTGACAAGTAAGGTCAATATGATCTATTCTCCCTAGGTCCCAGGCAAGAAGACCACAATAGCCTGAGTAGCTCTCTGTAGGAACTTCCTGAATTCTCTGGGTGTCTCTCAGTAGGGATTTCTCTACTTCTTTCAGAGGTAAATAGTCCAAGGATAGCCTGGAACACAAAGACTTGGTCGTCAAAGCTCAGCAACTGTAAGGTCACAGTGTGCAGCCTAAGCACGGGATTTCTGGCATGGCAGAATTTAGCTCCCCACACCAGGTCTACAGAGTGCGACCCTGTCTCAAAAACTCAAAACAAGTGGGCTGTGGTGGCGCACGCCTTTTAATCCCAGTACTTGGGAGGCAGAGGCAGGTGAGTTCAAGACCAGCCTGGTCTACAGAGCAAGTCCCGGGACGGCTGGAGCTGATACACAGAGAAACAAAACAAAACAAAAAACTCAAAACAACAAAATTTCTTCTTATATTTGTTTGTGTGAGGGAAAGGGGCATGCCATGATGGGCCTATGGAAGTCAGAGGACAACAAAGGGGTGTCATTTCCTCTACCATGCTGGTGTAGGGGCTGGAGAGATGACCCAGTGGTTGCAGAGGACCTAGGTTGGATGCCCAGTACCCACATGGTGACTCAGCCACTGGTAACTTGAGTTGTAGGAAATCCAACTCCCTTTTCTGAATTCTGAGTACCAGGCATACATGCAAGCAAAACACTAATATATTACAAATTTTTATTTATTTCTTTTTCCGGAGGCAGGGCTTCTCTTGTGGTCCTGGCTGTCCTGGAACTTGATCTATAAGACCAGGTTTTCCCTGAACTCAGATCTGCCTGCCTCTGCCTGGGGGCAGATAATCTTATTACCATCAGAGTTGAGATCAAGGCACACAGATAAATGTTGGCTTAGCTAACAAAATTAGCAACATAAACGGGATTTACATTCAGTCTGCATTTGATTCACACACTAGACTTTTTCTGTCCAACAGCTAAAAGTTTTCCCCTCTGTCCTTCATTATATACTGCCTGCTACAAATTGAACTTTTAAAAAGTAAAATCTAATTGGATGAAATAAAAAAGGCACGGTAAAGTCTAGAGCGTTAGTACAGAAGTGAAGATGAAGAAGCTGAAATAACGAACACTGGAGATGAGAGCCCGACACTCAGCCTTTTCTCTGCATCTCCGTCCATTTCCTGAAGAGTGCATGAGATCCAGACCGCCATTCCCGGTACCACCATACAGCCCTCCCTAACCCTTGCCCAGGTTATTTTGTATTTATTATCTTCTGGTGCACTATGTACGCTGTGTATATGTGTATGTACTTGGGGTGGTATGAGACAGGGTCTGTCTTTGCATAGTGCTAGGTGTCCTGGAACTAACTGTGTAGACCAGGCCGGCCTCAAACTCAAAAGAGATCACCTGCCTCGTCTCATGAGTTGGGTTAGGCACCATGCCTGGCTATAATTCTGTCTTTGTTGAGCATCCCCCTTCTTCATGGCTATGTTGTCAGATCCACAATTTGCAGTGATCTTTTCTTTTTTGTTGTTGTTTTTTAATTTCGAGACAGGGTTTCTTTGTGTAACCTTGGCTGTCCTGGCCTAGCTTCCTTTTGTAGACCAGGCTGGCCTCGAACTCACAGCGATCTGCCTGCCTCTGCCTCCTAAGTGCTGAGATTAAAAGCCTGTACCACCACCACCACCTCAACACTCCCCCACCCCACCCCAACCCCCTGGCTTTGCAATGATCTTTTGTCTCTTTTTTTTTTTTCCACCATCGTATTCCTCTGTCTTGGAAGGGTGCTTTCCAGAATGGCCTAATACATTGTTATAAGTTACTTTGATGGGAAGATACTGACAGGATTCTGAGGAGAGTAGGGCTTGGTTTGTTTGTTTTTTAAGAAGGAATATAGATTTTCTACATAGACTCACTGCTTTTGGCCAAATTGATGTTGGACTGTGATGATACAGTGCAGCTACGCAAAGACAGTCTCCTAGCCATGTTAGACTTTTTGAGACAGGGAAATTTATATAAAAATACTCTTCTGTTAGCACTTACATGTAGTAGAAGATTTGTGTGCCATGTCCTCGGAGAGGAGGGAGACTAAAGCTATAGCAAAGACTTTTATTAACCTGTTTCTTGGATTTTGTAAACTAATTCCAACTAGATTTAGTTTTCCATCTTGAAGGCCTGGAGTGTAGTCTGTTGCAGAAGGCTTGTTTGACATGTGGAAGAGCCTAGGTTTGATGCAGTGCAAAGGATTTTTGGGTGTTAGAAGGGGAGAAAAATTTTTTGCCTAGATAAGTTGAGTATAAAGTAGCTCAAAGAGTAAATGAATGCAAATGGCTAAAAGCCTTTAGAGTCAGGAAGGCAGTAAAGGTGCGATGCGTGGACAGGTTTAAGGCCAGGAAATGGGGCTGAGACCCTGTGTTAGAAGGAGTTTCCACACATTGCTGGTAATTGGCACAAGCATTCTGGATAACAGTTTGACATTTCATTTGGAAGCGGAACACTCAAATTCCTTAAAGCTCAGCAACAAAACTCAGCCTGTTCATACAAGCCTGTAATCCCAGGTACTCAGAAGGCCAAGGAAAATAAATCTCAAATTCAAGGCGTGCTAGAGCTACAGAGTGCAGGGCCAACTTGGGAATTTAGTGAGACCTTGTCTCAAAATGAAAATGAGCTGAGCCTAAAGGCATGTGTGCTACCGTGCAGCATTTACTTTTTCCTTTCTTTCTTAGGATTGATTTATTATTTATACAGTATTCTGCCTGCATGTGTGCCTGCGGGCCAGAAGAGGGCAACAGATTTTATAGATGGTTATGAGCCACCATGTGGTTGTTGGGAGTTGAACTCAGGACCTTTGGGAGAACAGCCAGGGCTCTTATCCTCTAAGCCATCTCTCCAGCCCAATTTTTGCTTGGGCTGGCCTTGAACTTGTGAATTTAATGTGCTAAGTCTCTTGAGTAGTACCATATTTGACTCTAGTATTCTTGGGGGAAAAACAGTAAGGATGGAAAACAGATTGGTGTTTATTTGATGGTTAGGGAAGAAAGTGATGATGAAACCTTTAAATTGGGTAACAATGGGATTGAAAGATTGCCCAGCATTTAAAAGCACTTACTGTTTTTAGAGAGCACTTTGGTTAGTTCGAAGCATCAATGTTTTGCTCATAACTGCCTGTAACTATAGTTGCAGAGCATCTGATGATGCCTTCTTCTGGTTTCCCTGAATACTAGGCTTGTGTGAGATATACATAGACACAGGCGGGCAGAATGTGGTTGGAGCAGTATCTGGGTAACTAATTGAGCATTGGTTGGTTACCTTTCCAAAGGACCTGAGTTCAGTTGTAAGCACCCATATGGTGGCTCATAGCTGTTTGTAACTCAAGTTCCAGGGGATCTGATGCTCTTTTCTGGTATACACTGTCCCCAGGCATACACGTGGTGCATAGATATGCATTCATGTAAAACACCTATACACATAAAATAAAACATTTTTGAAAAGAAAGAGCCCATATAAATAACAGATTTTTTTCCTTTAAAAATATTAATTTATTTTTGGGTGTTTTTGTTTTGTTGTTTGTTTGTTTTGGTTTTGTTTTTTGTGACAGGGTCTCTCTGTGTTAGCCTGGGCTGTCCTGGACTCACCTTGTAGACCAGGCTGGCCTCAAACGCACAGCGATCCACCAGCCTCTGCCTCCCGAGTGCTGGGATTAAAGGTGTGCGCCACCACCACCCAGCAAAAATATTAACTTAAAAAGAAAGTTACTGGGGCTGGAGAGATGGCTCAGCAGTTAAGAGCACTGTCTGCTCTTCCAGAGATCCTGAGTTCAATTCCCAGCAACCACATGGTGACTCACAGCCATCTGGGTTCTGATGTCCTCTTCTGGCATGCAGGTGTGCATATAGATATTCCACTCATATACGTAAAGTAAATAAATTTTTGTTGTTGTTGTTGTTCTTTATTTTGTTGTTTTCGGTTTTTGAGACAGGGTTTCTCTGTGTAGCCCTGGCTGTCCTGGACTCACTTTGCAGACCAGTCTGGCCTGGAACTCACAGTGATCCACCTGCCTCTGCCTCCCAAGTGCTGAGATTAAAGGCGTGCGCCACCAATGCCAGGCTTTTTTGAGACAGGGCTTCTCTGTGTAGCCTTGGCTATCCTGGACTCCTTTGTAGACCAATCTGGCCTCTGATCTGCCTGCCTCTGCCTCCCAAGTGCTAGGGTTAAAAGCCTGCACCACCATGCCTGACTGAAAAAAAAAAAAATTTATATAAAGCCATAAGTTTGCTGGGCATGGTAACACACACCTTTAGTCCCAGCACTGGAGACGCAGAAGCAGGCTGATCTCTGTGAGTTCGAGGTCAACCTGGTCTACAAAATCTAGTCCAGGACAGCCAGTTCTAAAAGAGAAACCCTGTCTCGAAAAAACTCAAAAAAGAAAAAAAAAGTCATAAGTTAATTCAATTTACTATGGCAAAAACAATGAGTTGGTGCAAGTATTCTGTCATTAGTTTGGTGGAAATTTTCCATAACACTTCAAGTTTTTTTGCCTGTTAAATTGGGATAGTATTGGTTATAATGAGTAATCCAAAACTCCTGACAAATCAAAGCCACTGGATAAGATGTTATAATTGCTAGGCCAACAAACAGATGGGGCACATCTCTGTGTTGTTTATACCTTAGCTTTTCTTCCTTTGGCTCTTGGGACATCAAAGATCTCCAGAGGCCCATGTGAACATCATCTGAAGGAGTCGGTTTTAGAAATGTTGTTTAGAAAGTGCCTGAGGGTAAGACATCTTTTTAGTTGTTGTTCTTTCCTCTTTCTTTCTTTCCTTCTTTCTTTCCTTCTTTCTTTTCTTTTCTTTTTTTAATGTTGTAGAGGTGTTTATTAAATGACCATTAAAGGAAAGGAGGGAGGGGTACCAGAGAAAGAGAGAGACAGAGACACAGACAGAGAGACACACACACAGACATCGAGACTCTTTTTTTTTTTTTTTAAATTTTAAACAAGTTCCTAATGTATCTCAGATTGGCTTTAAACTCACAGAAGTCCTCTTGAGTGCTAGGATCACAGGCATATGCATTTGGTTTAGGGTAAGCCAGGCAAGCTTCCTTTTCAGATTATTTTTTTTTCTTTGGGGGAGGGGCAAAACTGTGTGCCTAGAACTCACTATGTAATCCTCCTGCCTCAGCTTTCCAAGTGCTGAGATTAAGGGTTTGTTCCCACACACAGGTATAAATTATAGTCTGTAAAGCGTTGTAAAAGTTAGCGCTTCATTACTAAAGTGTCCTCTGTTGTCCACTAAGAGAACACAAGAAAATGTCCAGTGGTTTTTGTTCCTGTTTTTTGAAACAGGGTTTCTCTTACATAGCCTTGGCTGTCCTAAACTCACCTTGTAGACTAGGCTGGCCTTGAACTCACAACTCACAGCGATATGCTTACCTATGCCTGGCGTGTCTGTGTGTTTGTGTGTGTGTTTAATATGTATACAGTGTTCTGCTTGCATGTGTATCTGCACACCAGAAGAGGGCACCAAATCTCATTATAGAAGCCTGTGAGCCACTATGTGGTTATTGGGAATTGAACTCAGGACCTTTGGGAAAGCAGCAGTGCTTTTAACCTCTGAACTATCTCTCCAGCCCCTTTGTTTGTTAAGATTTATTTTTATGGCCAGGCTGTGGTGGCACATTCCTTTATTTCCAGCACACGGGGGCAGACGCGCTTGGATCTTTGTGAGTTCAAGGCTACACAGAGAAACTCTGTCTTAAAAACAAAACAAAGCCGGGCGTGGTGGCACACACCTGTAATCCCAGCACTCGGGAGGCAGAGGCAGGTGGATCGCTGTGAGTTCGAGGCCAGCCTGGTCTACAACGTGACTCCAGGACAGGCAAGGCTATACAGAGAAACCCTGTCCCAAAAAACCAAAAAAAAAAAAACAAAAACAAAAAACAAAACAAAAAAAGACACCCCCACAAAAGATTTGTTTTTATTTTATGTGTATGAGTGTTAGGCCTACAGGTATATATGTGCATCGTGTGTTTGCCTGGTGCTCATGGAGACCAAAAGAGCATCTGGGTCCTTTGGAACTGGAGTTAAAGATGATTATGAGCTGTCATGTGGGCACTGGGAACTGAAGCAGTGTTCTGTACAAGAGCAATGAATATTCTTAACCCCTGAGCTGTATCTCCAGCCTGAAGTCTAGGTTTTAGTCTGTTTTCTGGTACTTTAGCAGTTTGTGACCTAAAAGTAATTAACCTCTGCTGTTTTCAGTTTCTCACTTTTAAAATGGGGGTGCATACCAACAATTCTACTGAACTGTTCTGAGGGAGAATTATGTAATATTTGTTATGGTTTTTGAATACATGTTCAATTCCTTCTAATTCTAAATATGGTGAGGGCTCAGGCTGTTTGCTACCTTTGCTTCCTAGGCTATTCAGACTCCTTTGCACGTATGTATGGAAACCAAAGCCAACGTCTGCTGTCTTCCTCAGCTCTTCTCTACCCTGTTTATTATTTGTTTTATTTTACTTGCTACCTTATTGTTTGTTTTAAATATATTTTATTAATTTATTCATACTGCACCTCAGTTGCTATCCCATCCCTTGTGTCCTCCCATTCCTCCCTCCCTCCCATTTTCCCCCTACTCCCCTCTCCTATGACTGTGACTGAGGGGGACCTCTTCCCCCTGTATATGCTCATAGGGTATCAAGTCTCTTCTTGGTAGCCTGCTATCCTTCCTCTGAGTGCCACCAGGCTTCCCCATCCAGGGGACGTGGTCAAATATGGGGCACCAGAGTTCGTGTGAAAGTCAGTGTTGTTTTTGTTTGTTTGTTTGTTTGTTTGTTTGTTTGTTTTTGGTTTTTCAAGATGGGGTTTCTCTGTGTAAGAGTTCTCGCTGTACTGGAACTCTCTCTAGACCAGGCTGGCCTCGAACTCACAGAGATCCTCCTGCCTCTGCCTCTCAAGAGCTAGGATTAAAGGCATGTGCCAACACTGCCCAGCTTCTTTTTCTTTTTTAAATAAGATTTTTTTTTTTTTATGTATACAGTCTGCCTGCATGTACACATGCTGGCCAGATCTCATTATGGTTGTAAGCCATTGAATTCAGGACCTCTGGAAGAGTAGCCAGTGCTCTTAACCTCTGAGCCACCTCTCCAGCCTGCTGCCTTATTTCTTAAGATAGTCTTTCATTGAATCTGGAGCTCACTGATTCAGACTTCTGGCCAGCAAGCTCAGGATCCTCCTGTCTCAATAATCCCAAAGTCTAGGTTACAGGTGGCACTTGGACTGTGCGTTTGTGTGGGGGTGGGGGGGTTGTGTTCATATTGCCATCTTTGTTTGTTCAGCAAGTACAGATGACTGAGACATCTCCCCAGCTCTACTCCAAGTTGAAGTTTTATTTCATCAGTCACTATTTGAATTTTCTAAAATGCTTTACATTATTTATTTATTTACTTTTGGTTTTTTGAGACAGGGTTTCTCTGTAGCCTTGGCTGTCCTGAATTCACTTTGTAGACCAGGCTGGCCTCGAACTCAGAGCAATCCGCCTGCCTCTGCCTCCCGAGTGCTGGGATTAAAGGCATGCGCAACCATGCCTGGCTGCTTTATACTATTTTAAAAATTGTGGAACAGTAGGAAAAGGATTCTAAGATCCTATAACTAGTTCAAAATGCAGCAGAGTAATTCTGTGTCATAGGGAGGCCCTACATTTTTGGGTTACATTACATTGCGTATAAACAAAGCTTTCTTGTACTAGTAAAATAAAGTTTCTGCTAAGTGGTATAAGCTACAGTTGAAGGGCCTAGCTATCTCAGTAGTTAAGAAATACAGAGGGGTCCTGGGTTTAAGGGATGGTAAACAGGAGGATCAGGAATTCCCATCTCAGTGGGGTGGTGGTAGTGCACACCCCGTAATCCAAGTCCAGGACAGTCAAGGCTACACAGAGAAACCCTGTCTTGTAAAACGAGAGGGGGCAGGAGTTCCCTTCTTGATGAAACTGCAAATTCAAAAAGTACCTAGTTCTGATGATTATGTCTGTGGCCTTGGGGCTATGGTGGTGTCGGGGTTGTATGTTATCTGTAGGCTTCTTATTGTATATACTATGTATAGTATTTTTGTCCCAGACAAGTTTTCCTAAATGTATGGATGTAAGTGTTTTGCCTATGTGTATAGATTTAGCTGAGGAGACCAGAAGAGCGCATTTAGAGTCTCCTCAAACTAGATTTACAGATGGTTGTGAACCACCATGTGGGTGCTGGGAAATGATCTTTTCGGGTTCTTTACAAGAGTGGCAAGTGCTCTAAACCACAGAGGTATCATTCCAGCCCTCCCTGTAGTTATTTTTAAATTACTGTTTGTGTTTCTTGTTTTCGACATTGAGTTTCGTCTAGATAATAACTATGTATTACCCACGTACTAAGAACTTTGATCTTGAATACATATTATTTTGTCTTTTTAGTTGGTTTGGCTTTGGTTTGTTTATTTTAGAAAAGATCTCATTTATCCCAGGCTATTTCTTTTCTTTCTTTCTTTCCTTTTTCCTTTTTCTTTTTTCTTTTTCCCTTTTCTTTCTTTTTCTTGCCTATCCTGGACTCGATTTGTAGACCAGGCTGGCCTTGAACTCACAGAGATCCTCCTGCCTCTGCCTCCCTGAGTGTACCACCATGCCTGGCTTATCCCAAAGCTATTTTCAAATGCTAATGATCCTCCTGGATGGGAAAACAAATATGCAGAACAGTTAAATGACTTTCTAAGTTGACAACTACTGATATATGACAGAACAAGAAGAAGAGCATTCGCTGGGCAGTGGTAGAGGACATCTTTAATCCCAGTACTCTGGAGGTTGAGACAGGTGGATCTTTTTGAGTTCGAAGCCAGCCTGGTCTATACAGAGAGTTCCAGGACAGCCAGGGGTACACAGAGAAACCCTGTCTTGGAAAAACAAAAAAAGACAAAACAAACTAACAAAACCATGATCTTTCAAACTCTTTAAGTTTGAAAGGAAAACAAAAACATTATTTATTGCTATAATAAAATGGCAATTAAGCTGTCTGTTATACTTAAACATATATATATATATATTCTTTTTCTTGGCTGTCCTGGACTCACTTTGTAGATCAGGCTGGCCTTGAACTCACAGCCTCTGCCTCCTGAGTGCTGGGATTAAAGGCATGTACCTACACGCCGGCTCTTGTTTTTTGCTTTGTTTTAATGTTTGTTTCTTTTTTAAAAAAATTATTTATTATGTGTACAGTGTTCCACCTGAATGTACGCCTGCACACCAGAAAAGGGCACCAGATCTCATTATAGATGGTTGTGAGCCACCATGTGGTTGCTGGGAATTGAACTCAGGATCTTTGAAAGAGTAGCTGGTGGTTTTAACCTCAGAGCCATCTCTGCCGTCCTAATTTTTGTTTCTTTATTGGTAGACTTCTCTTTCTTTAGCTGGTCAGGTGAAACAGTGGGAGTAGAGACGAAACATCTGTAATTAGTTGTGATCGGTTAGCTGGAAACAACCGCTGTGCCCAGCCTTTATGGAAAAAAAACTTTTGTCTTGTTTTAGTTTTAATTTTCATATGTATTTATCAGTACCTATGGAGTCCAGAAGACTGCTTTGAATCCTGGAGTATTAGAGGTGCTTGAAAGTCACTCTGTACCGGGTCCTGAGCTTAAGACTTCTCAGTGCAGTGTGGGCTCCTCATGGCTGAGACATCTCTCTAATTCCCTTTCTATTTTTTTCCTTCCTGAAGATTTTGATTTGTTCTAATTTTTGTTTTGTTCTTTGTTTTTAGGTTTTTTGAGAAGGGTTTCTCTGTGTAACAGTCCTGGCTGTCCTGGACTTGCTTTTTTAGAGCAGGCTGACCTCGAACTCACAGGGATCCTCCTGCCTCTGCCTCAGAGTGCTAGGATTAAAGACATGGGCCACCACGCCTGGCTTGCATGTACTCTTAAGTAAAGAAACATGTGAACGGATGTCATAGACACTTCAGATGAGGGTGGGAAACAGGATTCTGGTTCCACAGTCAACCTCTTAAAGCTCTGGGTGCCTCACCCAGAATACCTAAAATTAGCACATTCATCTGAACTGTTTGGTCTTTTTTTTTTTTTTTTTTTTTAAACACAGTACTCTACAATACTGCTTTAAGCAGTCTTGCCAAATGCCTTTATTTAAAAGTACAAAAATTAAGTTCTGTTTTTCTTATTCAGAAATTGAGAAGATTCAGAAAGGAGATTCAAAAAAAGACGATGAGGAGAATTACTTGGATTTATTTTCTCATAAGAACATGAAGCTGAAAGAGCGGGTACTAATACCGGTCAAGCAGTATCCAAAGGTAAGTGTGAAAGTGGCTCGGTTCTGTGAGTTACTGTTGTGGGTTGGGGAATGGTGGCTGTGATGAGGCCGTGCAGTGGCCGTGCGTGCATCTACCTGTAAAGCTTCTCTGTGTTTGACGTACCTGTTTCTGGAAGTTACAATCTCAAAGTCCAGAACTAATAGCACAGTTTTAGTCAAGAAGGAAACACAGGTACTTATAGTAATCAAAATTAATTTCTTTTTCATATGTTTTGCTCAGGCACTAGGCCCAAAGTATTATTCTGGATCCCTGAAGCATTGCTCTTTGTCTAAAGATTGACTTAGGACTTACTTTATGTGTATGTGTGAGGCCTGCATGTATATCGTATGTGCACCATTCGCATGCTTTGTGCTTAAGGAAGCCAGAAGAGTGTATCAGGTCTCCCTGGGACTGGGGCTGCAGACAGTTGTGAACTGCTCTGTGGGTGCTGGGGACAGAACCTACGTCTTCTGCAAGAGCAGCAAGTAATTTTAACCACGAGTCATTTTTCTGCCCCTGACTTAAAATGTATGACAAATAAAATATAACACATGTTCTCAAATGGGATGAACTTGATTTTATTTTAATTTAATGCATGTGAATATTTTGTCTGAATGTGTGTATGTGCAACATGTGTGGACAGTTCCTGAGAAAGGCAGAAGAAGGGTGTAGGATCCATCGGAACTGGAATCACAGATGGTTATAAGTGTTTTTAACCCCGAGCCATCTCTCTAGCCTTTTAGAATTTGCTTTTTAAAAAACCCCTTCTAGGGGCTGGAGAGATGGCTCAGAGGTTAAGAGCACTGTCTGTTCTTCCAAAGGTCCTGAGTTCAACTCCCAGCAACCACATGGTGGCTCACAACCATCTATAATGAGATCTGGTGCCCTCTTCTGGCCTGCAGGCACACATGGGGTCAGAGTACTGTATAAATAATAAATAAATAAATTCTTTGAAAAAAGAAAAAGCTGGGCGGTTGTGGCGCACGCCTGTAATCCCAGCATTTGGGAGGCAGAGGCAGGTGGATCGCTGTGAGTTCAAGGCCAGCCTGGTCTACAAAGAGAGTCCAGGACAATCAGGGCTACACAGAGAAGCCCTGTCTTGAAAAACCAAAACCAAAACAAACCAAAAAAGCTACTTCTAGAGACAAAGGCAGGTAGCTAGATGTCTGATTTTGAGGACTGCCAGGCCTACACAGAGAAGTCCTGTCTCAGGCGGAAAAAGAGTTGCAATGATTTGTACAAGGAGTACCAGGGTTATCAGCCACCCAAGTTCAGTCTAGGAACCGCCCCTTCTAGTTAGCATGCACGGCGAGGCTCTGTCTCAGCCCTTCCAGCTCTGCCCCCGAGTAAAATGGGGATTTCATATATGTTTATATATAAAGATTCTTACTCTATAGGGTTGTTGAAGATCAAATATTTATTTAGAATTCTGACTTTAAATTTTCTGTCAGTTCAATTTTGTGGGGAAGATTCTTGGACCGCAAGGAAATACAATCAAAAGACTGCAGGAAGAGACTGGTGCAAAGATCTCTGTCTTGGGGAAAGGTTCAATGAGAGACAAAGCCAAGGTAAGTTCATAATGGGCAAAATAAAGTCCTAGTGCTTTCTACTTGCCTAGGGTCTGATACAAGTGCTTTATGCAAGCAAACATTTTGGGGCTTGTTAAGGGGCGGGGTTGGAAGGGGGTTGAGTCAGTGTCTCATTGTGTAGCTTTGACTGGCCTGGAACGTGCTATGTAAGCCAGGTTGATCTCAAAGATCTGCCTGTCTCTGTCTCCCACATGCTAGGATTAAAGATATGTACTATCTTTGCCCTTCCAGCATTCAAAATATGACTGTTGTATGCTTTCATTGCATCGAAGCACTCACTGGTACTGTTGGGAAGAACTTAGGTATATCCTAATGATATTTTTTTTCCTTTTTATTTATAAAAAGATATGTGTTTATTTTATGTGTATGCCCTCTGCATACTGAAAGAGGGCAACAGATCCTATAGGACTACAGTTAATAGACAGTTAGGAGCTACTATGTGGGTACGGGGATTTGAGCTCAGGACCTCTGGAAGAACAGCCAGAGCTTTTAACTGCTAAGCTATCTGTCCAGCCTGATTTTCCCCCTCCCCCCATTTTGCCTGTGTTATATTATGATATAACTAACATTGTTACTTTGATAAACTTACCTCTGAAAACCTGAAATGAGAACTGGGTATACTAAACTTAACCAGATTGAAGACACTAAAATGTGAACAGCATACCCAATTTTCCAGTGACAGGAAATAATGAGACCATTGATGTTAGTGTTGATGAGTTTGGGGTTAGATCATTTGATTTCTAGCCAACAGGAATGCAAGACCTGCTAAAAGAGTAGATTCCAAAAGGAAACATGACTCATCCGGACAAATAGAACCTATCTAAGCCCCACCCCGTCTTGCATTCCATAGCATCTTACATAGTGTGCTATTAGTTCACAAGAAACTTCTTAACTACACATAATGGTTTTTTCAGCTTTTTAGATAAGACTTACCTGATAAATCTAGAAATTTGTCTTTTGAGGGTCTAACTAGGTAGTTTAAGTGTTAGATCTTGTTTTCTTAGTCTTTTTCTTTTGTCTTTTAACATTTTTCACTAGATGCACAGAATGAATCTGAAATCTGTTGTTTTAGTTAATGAGATTTCTAAGCGATTTTCTTCGCTGTCCTAACTCTGTTCCTCCCTTGGAACTCCTGGACAGTAAAAACACATGAACAGGGCTGGTGGAAATAGAGCTCTAACAGATTGAAAAACTAATGCATGTATACACTAAGTACTGAGCAAACAACTGTTAATCTGAATAGATTCTAAAACTAAGCTGTAACATGCTGTTCCTAAGTCACTGCAGTGAAATGCTCCAGTAGTTTAAGGGAACAGTTAACCAAATATAGTTTAAGTGGGAAGTATAAGTTAGTTTCTAGGACTTGGTTTACTTCCCTTAAGAGTTCATTTTTTTAGCCAACCATGGTGGCACAGGCCTTTAATCCCAGCAGAGGCATGTGGATCTCGGAGTTTGAGCCCAGCTTGGTCTACAAAGTGAATCCAGGACAGCCAAGGCCACACAGAGAAACCTTGTCTCAAAAAATGGGTTGGGGGGTGGGTGGGAGAGAAGGGATTCATTTTAAAAAATTTACTTCTTGCTCTCCTTTTGGCCTAGAGGTAACAGTATTGCTTTCTTTTAGTCTGTATATGATATGGTGTTCTTTGCATTCTCTCATAGGAGGAAGAGTTGCGCAAGGGTGGAGACCCGAAATATGCCCATTTGAATATGGATCTGCATGTCTTCATTGAAGTCTTTGGACCCCCATGTGAGGCTTATGCCCTTATGGCCCACGCCATGGAGGAAGTCAAGAAATTCCTAGTACCAGTAAGGAAATACATATTTTTTTTTTCATCTATGCAAGGGAAAGAGTATGGTTGTAAAGGCTAGAATTCTTGACTAGAGTCTGTGCTTTGTTCATTTTTCCAAAGTTTCCCACTACTTACACCTCATTCTCAAAGCACTGTACTCCAAGGTGTCCTTGCTGAATGTGGCTTCATTAATGTGCGCTAGTATGTGCTGTCATCAGTCTCCTGCATCTCTGATGTGTTACCCAAGATTTAATGACATCTTCATTCAGTTCAGTATTCTGGTACTACTCTGGATCTAGGAAGTAGTATTAAGAAAGTTACTTAAAGCTGGGCGTGGTGGCATGTGCCTTTAACCCAATACTTGGGAGGCAGAGGCAGGTGGATCACTGTGAGTTCAAGCCCAGCCTGTTCTACAAAGGGAGTGCAGGACAGCCAGAGCTAATACAGAAAGACCCTGTCTCAAAAAACCAGAGAGAGAGAGAGGGAGGGAGGGAGGAAATTACTTAAGGCAAGTCTGCACTTAAAGAGTTTGTATGCTAGCTAGACTTCTTGGATCTAGAGTTGACATGGGAAAGTTTACAGCATCCAGTGTTGAGAAATTAAAATTTTTTTTTATTATAACTTACTCACATTACATCCTGATTGTAATTCCCTTGCTTTTTTTTTTTTTTTTTTAAAGATTTATTTATAACATACAGTGGTTTGCCTACATGTATGCATGCCTGTACACCAGAAGAGGGCACCAGATCACATTATAGATGGCCGTGAGCCACCATGTGGTTGCTGGAAACCTCGAGGTTGCTGGAGGTTCAGGACCTCCAGAAGAGCAGACAGTGCTCTTAACAGCTGAGCTATCTCTCCAGCCTCACTAAATTAATTTCTAATGTGGCACACAGAAGGGTTCTTGTGATAGAGTTTTTATTCAGAGTCTGATTTCTAAGAGGTGTGTGCTACAGACTGACTACTGATGACATGTAATTTTCTTTTTTTCTTTTTGTTCTTTTGAGACAGGGTCTCACTATATATCCATGCTTGGCCTGGAACTCAATATGTAAACCAGGCTGGTCTCCAGCTTGCAGAGGTCTGTCTACCTCTTCCTCCCAACTGCTAGGATTAGAGATGGGTTCCACCATGCCTAGAAAATACTGTGTAATTCTCACTATAGAACAGGTTATATATCAGTTATCTTAACTGTTCTGAAATGTTTGGGAATCATCCTCCCTCCAGATTTTGGAGTTTTTCCAAATATATAATAAGGTATCTGGAGTCTGGGACTGCAGCCTACATAAAACACTTTGTTTTGTTGAAACTTTCAAGTTGTCCAGCGTGGCCTTAAATTCATTGATCCTCATGCCCCTCAGTTGCTGTTATTAAAGGCATGCACTGCCACACCTGATACAATGTATTGTTAGGGATCCAACCCAGGGCTTGTTCATACATATTAAGCAAACATCCTATCATTTAAGCTATGTCTCCAGCTCCCCAAAATTCATTTATATTTATTAAACACTTTATAACTAAAATTACATCAGATTGATGTTTCTTGTGGGAAATGGGAGGAGTGCATGCCCTGTAAGTGGGTAAAAAGCATTTGACACAGAAGCTGAATAACCTGGGTTCAGTCCTCAGTTACTTGGCTTGAGACATCATCTAGGTCTTCGAGGCTGTTCTTTTTGGGAGTGGTATTTTGAGACAGCGTCTCATCTCACCTGTGTAGCTCTGGCTATTGTAGAACTCAAAACTATGTAGACCAGGCTGGCCTCAGTCTCACAGAGATCTGCTTGTGTCTGTTTCCAGGGGTGTTGGGATCAAAGATATGTGCCACTATTCCCAGCTTCAAGGCTGTTCTTTAAGATCATGTGAATTTTAGAAAACAAAGATGTTACACATATTCTTTGTCGTTTTTAATTCCCAGGATATGATGGATGATATCTGCCAGGAGCAATTTCTAGAATTGTCCTACTTGAATGGAGTTCCTGAACCCTCCCGGGGTCGTGGGGTACCTGTGAGAGGACGAGGAGCTGCCCCACCTCCGCCACCTGTTCCCAGGTAAAAAATTAGTTGAAAGGAGAAATAAATTTGACTGCTGGTGTCTATTACCTCTAACTCAAGAGTAATCTGAGGGTTTGTATGATATATCAAGTAGAGAATTCTAGTCAAGTGTTTCCTACTGAAACTTTGAAGCTTTTAATTATGGATGATTCTAGCATTTTTAAAAAAATTATTTATTTGTGAGCTTTGGTGGGTGGGTGTTCACCCACACTCCCTGCACACACATGCATGCATGCATTTTGAAGGACAATATGGTAGGAACTCAGATTGTTGGGCCCAATCAGCTTGTGTGTTTACCCACTAAACCATCTCATTGACCTCCTGGGTGTCTTTTTTTTTTTTTTTTTTAATATTTATTTATTTACTCTGCATACAGTGCTCTGCTTGCATGTACACCTGCACGCCAGAAGAGGACACTAGATCTCATTATAGGTGGTCGTGAGCCACCATGTGGTTGCTGGGAATTAAACTCAGGCCCTCTGGAAGCGCAGTCAGTGCTCTTAACCTCTGAGCCATCTCTCCAGCCCTTATGCTTGCTTTTTTAAAAAAAGAGTATCTATCACTCACTATGTATGTAGCCCTGAATGACCTAGAACTTGTTACATAGACCAGTTCAGTCTCAAACTCAAAAGAGATCCACCTGCTACTGCCTCCCAAGTGCTGTTACTAAAGTCATAAGCCATCAAGCTTGGCTATATGGTATGACTTCAGAATTTTAGCTTTTGTGGTTAACATTCATGTAATATTCAGACAGCCTAGACCTGCCTGAGGTGCTCTGATCCTTAGTTGAGCCAAGAGAATCTCCTAGTTGACGTCCCTTATATGGATATTATTCTGTGCTTTAAAGTCTGTTTTAGGATTAGAGATGTGCCTCAATTGGTAAGAGTGCTTGCCTAGCACGTATAAACTCCTGGGTTTGATGCTTGCACTGCACAAACCAGTGTATTGTGACACATAATTATAATCTAAGAACTTAGAAAGTAAAGGCTTGATGTACAAGGTTATCCTTGGCTACATAGTGAGTTCAAGGCCAGACTGAGAGCCAGGCTTGGTGGCGCACACTTTTAATCCTAGCACTCAGGAGGCAGAGGCAGGTGGATCATTGTGAGTTCAAGGACAGCCAAGGGTACACAGAGAAACCTTGTCTCAGAGGAAAAACAAAACAAGACCAGACTAGGTTTTATGAACCCCTGTCTTTAAAAAACAAACAAACAAACAAAAAAACCAAAAAGGGCAAGCAGTATAGACTTTAGCTGGGCATGGTAGCTCATGCCTTTAATCTCAGCACTCAGGTAGAGGCAGGAGGACTTCTGTAAATTCCAGGCCAGCCTGGCCTACAAAGTGAATACCAGGATAGCCAAGGCTACACAGAGAAAATTTATCTTGGAAAAAACAAAACAAACACACACAAAAAAACGAGGATACCAACAAAAAGACAGGGGCTAGAGAGGAGATGGCTCAGTGGTTAAAAACACTGACTGCTATTCCAGAGGACCTGAATTAAATTCCTAGCAACTATATTATGGTTCACAATCATCTGTGATTCCAGTTCTGGAGGACCCAACGACACCTTCTGGCCTCTGGGCACAAGCACACATAGTACACAGAGACGTGTGCATACAAAATACCCATATACATAAAATAAAAAATCCTAACAAGGGGCTGGAGAGATGCCTCAGAGGTTAAGAGCACTGCCTGTTTTTCCAAAGGTTCAGAGTTCAATTCCCAGCAACCACATGGTGACATATAACCATCTATAATGAGAATCTGGTGCCCTCTTCTGGTATGCAGGCGGAATACTATATACATAATAAACAAATATTTTTTTAATCTTAACAAAACAAAAACTATACATGCATATACACTGAACTTTTTTAAATTAAATGTAGGGATACAGATGGCATATGCCTTTAATCCCAGCATTCAGGAGACAGAGTCAGGTGGATCTTTGTGAGTTTGAGGCCACCCTGGTTCCAGGACAGAAACCCTGTCTTGAAAACAAACAAACTCCCCAAAAAACAAAGTTAAGATTAGCTGGGTGTGGTGGTAGATACCTTTAACCCCAACATGTGAGCAGAGGCAGTGGCATGTGGATTTTTATGAGTTCCAAGCCACTAGAGCTACACAGGGGGTCCTTGTCTCAAAAAAGTAAGTACTTGAAAAATATAAAATGATTCTAGCTTCAGAATTTATGAACAACCCTTAGCATGCATATAGATGTATTATTAAGATCTCTGTATAAATTTTCTTTTTGTAGAGGTCGTGGTGTTGGACCTCCTCGAGGGGCTTTGGTTCGTGGAACCCCAGTGAGAGGCTCTATTACCAGAGGTGCCACTGTGACTCGAGGAGTGCCACCCCCACCAACTGTGAGGGGTGCTCCAACACCCAGAACCCGGACAGCAGGCATCCAGAGAATACCTTTGCCTCCACCACCTGCACCAGAAACATATGAAGATTATGTAAGAACGTTTTGAACAATGTATCATTTCTTCCATACCTAGGTTGCCACAGAAAGTTGAGTGAAAAGAGTCTTATTGCTGGGTGTAGGTAGAAAATGTTACTTTAAAGTTTGGAATCTGGCTGGGCATGTGGGCAGATCAGTGTGAGTTTATGAGGCCAGCCTGGTCTACAAAGCGAGTCCAGGACAGCCAAAGCTACACAGAGAAACGGTTTCTGTCAAAAAAAAAAAAAAAAAAAAGAGGAGGAGGAGGATTTGGAAGCTGAGGCCAGGCACAGTAACTCATGCTATTATTTTCAACACAAAGCAGATAGATCTCTGTGAGACCAGCCTAGTCTACAGAGTGAGTCCAGGATGGCCAAGGCTGCTAACACAAAGAAAAGCCCTGTCTCAAAATAACAACAACAACAACAACAAAAAAAGATTTGGAGTCTGCATTCTTGTTCAGTTGATTTTGACTATGAGATGATTTTTCTTCTGTTTTAAGGCATTATTACTATCTCTGTATTATTTAAATGAAAAGTAAGCTGTAGTTCAACATACAGAATTGTACTAAGCTTCTAATACTAAAACATACTTGATATTTATCTTTATTCACTGTTCTACAGTGGGTATTAATATTTCTGAGAAAGTTTTCATGTCCTGTTTATTGAGAAGCCCATGATGCCCCCCATGGGTTGCATTTACTATTCTATGCAGTTCTGACCTTCTAACTTGTCTGTTCCAGGGATATGATGATACATATGCAGAGCAGAGTTATGAAGGGTATGAAGGCTATTACAGCCAGAGCCAAGGGTGAGTCATGTACTGTGTAGTGTCCTAGATGGATGGGAGATGGACGTGGAGGGCAAACACCAACCTAAGGAGTCTGACTTAACATTTTTAAGGTATCTGCTCTGCTTTTCATGACTTGCAGGCATATCCATGGGCCTGAAAATTTGGATAACTGAATTTTATATTATAATTTAGGTCTGAGGCTAATTTTTGAAAAATCCCTGAGCTATGAATAACCTTGCTCAGGTCTTGGAGGAAGTATCATAAGTTAGTAGAGTGCTTGCCTAGCTTTCATGAAGTCCTGAGTTTGATCTCAGCAAGGGATCAGGAGTTCAAGAACAGCTGTAGACACAAGGAGGCTTTCTCTCATGGCATTCAGTCAACTCATCCCATCACATTGGAGATGCCTGTGATTTTAAGAACATACTAGAAGCTTAACCTAGTTTGTTTGTTCGTTTGTTTTTTAATTTATCTTAAAGTAGCTTTGACTGTGTCTATGTATTTGTGTGTGTGTGTGTGTGTTTGCGAATGCACACGCTTGTAAAAGAGTCTCAGATATTTGTAATAGGCACAAAACATGTCTTTTCCTGTTTGTTCTCTTCTGGTGAGCTATATGAATATATATATATATATATATAATAATTATAGTTTAAGAACCTCAATTTAGGGCTGGGCATGGTGGCACACGCCTTTAATCCCAGCACTTGAGAGGCAGAGGCAGGTGGATCACTGTGAGTTCAAGGACAGCCAGAGCTGTTACACAGAGAAACCCTTTCTCGAAACCTTTTAAAAAGATTTTAAAAAAAAAAATATATATATATCTCAATTTAGATTGTGGTTTCCCCCATTGTATGATACTTGTTTTGTTGTTTTTTTGGGGGTTGTTGTTTTTTCCCCCCTTGCTATACTTAATCAGACTTCTTAGTAAATATATGGTTTATACATGTTTTGAAACTCTTGGGGTGATTAGGGAATGAACAGAACAAATATTTCTCCTATTTTATAAATAATAAAATGTCTGAGATGTAGAATATTGAAGGAATGGTAAAACTAATGCTTTTTAATGTTCTATTTTTTGCTTTCCAGGGAGTCAGAATATTATGACTATGGACATGGGGAGGTTCAAGATTCTTATGAAGCCTATGGTATGTTTTTATTTCTATGGTGGGGTAAAATGTGCAAGTTAACGTCTGGAAAAATACTGGTTGATGGATTCTTGGAAACCAGGCAGTCACATACCTGAGGAGAAGCCTTCAGAAGACTGCTGTGCTGATAGATGTAACTTTGAGAGTTCTGCTCTTAAACCCTATGGCGTATGTGTCTCCAGGGCTCAGGGCCTGCCTACCTGGACTGGGGGCACTTCTCAGGTGATGCTGATTGGTTCTGTTGGGCAGCACATGCCTAGTCCCACAGCTGGTTTGGACCTTTTGCTACTGATAGGTTGGCCATGTTGGTAGATAGTAAGAGCTTACTTGTCTAGCTGTATCCCTCCCTTATTTAAAGGTAAAAAAAAATTGGAAGTCACTAAAAACAATATCATTGCAGGAAAAAAAAAGTCTTCTGAAAGCAGCTTATTACAGTTGATAGAAGGTAAAAATAGTACCTGTTAGAATCAAATCAAAGCCTTCAGTAGTAGCACCAAGCTCCTTTCTAGTTGGGAGACACCTCAAGTCAAGTTTCTTCCTTTTTAAAAAGTTTTATTCTAGCCAGGTGGTGGTGGTGCACACCTTTAATCCCAGCACTCAGGAGGCAGAGGCAGGCAGAAGATCTCTTTGTGTTTGATGCCAGCCTAGTCTACAGAGTGAGTTCCAGGACACCCAGAACAAGTTTTATTCTTACTGTGTTTCACATACCTCAGGTTGGTCTGAACTATACAGCTGGTGATGGCTTTGGTTTTCTGATTTCTTCTAGGATTACAGCATGTCCGGTTTTATGTGGTACCTAGGGATAGAGCTCGGGACTGCTTGTCTACTAGACAAGTACTCTTCCCCAATCCTCAGCAGTTATTTATCTCATAAAGTAGCTTAGGCTTGGAAAGTAGCAAAACCCAGCTGCCTTCCCTGATTCAAAACACATTGCTCAGGTGTGTCCTTAGGAGCTAAGTATGGTTTCTGTTAATGGCTCTCTGAGGGTATGTCATGTAACCCTGCATGCAGAGAGAGTAGCTGTTTTAAACATAGGTGTTCAGCATCCCTGAGGAGTTCCCTGCTGTTAACAGTTCGTCTTAAGATATTCTACAGAGAGAGTTAGAAAAGGAATCCAATGGGTCCTACCATAAGAAACTAAGCATAACCCATTGGCATGATACAGCCAATCAGCTCTTGACACACACGCACCCAATTAGTTTTAGCTAAATAGTACTGCAGTGTTGCCATAGTAACATTGCAGCTCTCCATTCATGTGTCAGTGTTTAGAAGGAGCGGTGGTTGTAGTTCAGCACTTCCCTCTGTCAGTGAGGCATGACACAAGAGTTTCTCTATGTGTTTGGCAAAACTGCATTTCTGTTTTTCTGGAAAAATACGCATTGTACCACTTTGAAAATGGAGACAGGAAGATCTGAATTTGAGAGCAGCATAAGCTACAAGAGATCCTGATTCAAAAAAAGAAAGAGATGCAGATTAAGGTAGTAATAAGATTATGAGTTTGAAACCAGGTTAAGCTACATACTGAGTTCAGGTCTATGCTAAGTTGAGACACACAATGAGCCCCTACTTCCAGAAACAGAGGGCAGGGCTATTAATTGTGTTCCTGGTGTACTGTTGCCATTATCAGTATGTTCTGGTATCTGCCTTTCTTTCTCTCTCTCTCTCTTTTTGTTTTTTAGTTTTTTGTTTTTGTTTTGTTTTTGTTTTTCGAGCCAGGGTTTCTCTGTGTAGCCTTGGCTGTCCTGGACTCACTTTGTAGACCAGGCTGTCCTCGAACTCAGCTATCCACCTGCCTCTGCCTCCCGAGTGCTGGGATTAAAGGGGTGTGCCACCACCGCCCAGCTGTATCTGCCTTTCTAAAGAGAATTAGAAAAGTAAACTTTTTTGGTATCCAGGAGCATCTTGAGAAGTGGGTGGGCCTTGCATATTGTACTAGTGAGACTTGTGGTAGTGGTAGCTAGTATCTAAGGGAGGCATGAATTTACCAATGGTGATGGTGGGAATTAGTGGGAAGAGTAAGTTTTAAGCCCAGTTTATCTTCCTAAGAGGTCATCTGTAGAATTAAATGATCATCTCAGGCTTTGCTGTCATAAAAGAAAACCTTTTGAGAGTGCTAGCTGGCTTGTTAGGGCTGTCGCCATGAGAATGGAACTAAGAAATTCTCAACACTTACATAATGCAGCATTTGAGTATACTTTTATCCTTTATGGTTTGAGTACCATGTTATGGTGGAAGGTCTCGTTTAATTTGGCCTTTGTTTCTAGAGAACAGAACACATTTTTCCACTTGCTCTTGCCTTAAAAGAGGCTACCTGCAAAGTGAAAAACTTAAAAGATGTTTGCCATCCTAGCTGAGGCTGATAGCAAATGTAGACTCCCTGCTTCAAGCAAGGTGTTGATTTATCCAGGTTTTGGTACTGGGTATCAGTCATGCTGCTTATGGAGACTGTTGCTGCTCAAGAGAATTGTTCAGTTCTGAATTGTTCCCTTTTGTCTTCTACTCAAAATTGTGGGAGATTTACTCACGCTGATCAAGGAGGGCCAAAGATAGAGGAAAGCGAGGAACACTTGCAATGTATCAAGATTGCAATGTATCAAGAAGATAAATAGTATTGTTGGTGACATACACTTGATGTTGTCCATCCATGATTGTCCCAAAGAAACACTGGCACATGGTTTATGAACTTCTGCTTTTCCCACAGGACAAGATGACTGGAATGGGACCAGGCCATCACTGAAGGCCCCCCCAGCTAGGCCAGTGAAGGGAGCCTACAGAGAGCACCCATATGGACGTTATTAAAAAGACAGGAGGGGAAAATAGCAGTTATGACAAAGTTGTTACTGATTTCTTGTACCCCAGGATTCCTGTTGCTTTACCCACAACAGACAAGTAATTGTCTAAGTGTTTTTCTTCGTGGTCCCTTTCTTTTCCCCCACCTTCCTCCATTCTTAACTCTGCATTCTGGCTTCTGTATGTAGTATTTTAAAATGAGTTCAAATAGATTTAGGAGTATCGAATTAATTTTTTAAGTGTGTAGATGCTTTTTTTTCTTTGTTGTTTAAATATAAACAGTGTACCTTTTATAATAAAAAAAGTTGAAAAAAACCACAAACATGTTAGTTTCAAAAGTGGCATTGCTTGCTTAAAGGTTCTGAAGTAAAGGCTTGTTAACTTTTTCTTAGTTTTGATTTGAGGCACCCCGTAAAGTCATAGTTGCAGAATCCCAAACTAGGCTACATTTCAAAATTCAGGGCTGCTTAAGATGTAAAATCACAATGTTAACGGCAGTAGGTGCCACCATGTAAAAGTAAGCTCAGATGTCTCTAAAAACATTTCCTTTAAAAGCACATGGCGGTTGAATCTTAAGGTTAAATTTTAATATGAAAGATCCTCATGAATTAAATAGTTGATGCAATTTTTAACGTTAATTGACTTAAAACAACAGCAAAATTAGGTTTGTAAAACTGACTTTTTCATTATGTGGGTTTTGAAATCTAGCCCCAGACATACAGTGTTGAGAGATACTTAGTGGGGTGGGGTGGGGTTTGAATAAGACTGATGGCAGAGAGAAACTGGCCACCTAAATGGAATTTGATGGAGTACTTTTAGCCGTAATCGTCTCAGTTATAGTACTAGTAATCAAATTTTCAGTATTTAAAATGTAAAAGTATTTGTCCATCTGAGATTCTGCACTCCATGAAAAACTCACTTGGACACTGGGGCCAAAAGCTGATGATGTTCATTAACTTGACCATTGTCAATTTTGGGCTATTCCCAAGGTAGTCAAGTATGTCTCAACACTAGCATGATATAAAAAGGGACACTGCAGCTGAATGAAAAAGGAATCAAAATCCACTTTGTACATAAGTTAAAGTCCTAATGGATTTGTACCGTCCTCCCATTTTGTTCTCGGAAGATTAAATGCTACATGTGTAAGTCTGCCTAAATAGGTAGCTTAAACTTATGTCAAAATGTCTGCAGCAGTTTGTCAATAAAGTTTAGTCCTTTTTTAATCAAAGTAAATGTGATGAATTGTCATTTTTGGGGGTGGACAATAAAATAGTTTTCTCTTTCACATAAACTTAAATTAACTCTAAAGTTAATGGGCTTGTTAAAAGTTTGGAGACATTCTTAAAAGTGGTGGTGGGGGTTTTATTTTAAGTTTACCAAAAAAAAGTTTATGAGTTGTTAAGTTTTAGTTAAAAAGAACCAAAGCTTTTTCACCCCCTGGAAGTTGTTGAAAGCAGTTTTATTCTGTCCTATCAAAAAAATTTGTAATTTTCAGAAAGAAAAACCCAACTGACTAAAACACAGATTGCATTTCATGTGAAGGTATAGGTACCTCCAGTGCCAGCCACGCTAGCCTGCACCCTCTGTAGAGCCCCTAGGTAGCTGTAAAGAGTAGCACCAAATCTGTGGGCTCAGTCATTGATTTCACTGGTGTTCAGAAACCACAATTCAGCAAAACCTGAGTGCCCTTGAAGGTTTCCCCGTACAAGTCTAAAGATTGAGCTGGCCCGGGGCAGGCGCTGGTATGGTAGGCTGGTCCTGAACTTCCTCCCGAGAAAGCAAGGGAATTGGTTGGCCTTATTTCCACTCTTAATTCCCAGGGACCTCATTCCTTCCCTAAGAGCCACCTAAACTGCTCGGGGGTGAAAAATCCTCTTGTGTGAAGTGCCAAGCTGCTTGTAGCAGTGCATGATGGGCATTTTTTTTTCTTTTTAAAACACACCAACAAAAAATGTATTTATAGATTGTGATAAAGTGTAAATAACTGAATTTTCAACCATGGTTTGAAGTCAGCTTTCAGGGCATTATGTCTTGTTTTGATGAAAAGAGATCACTGTATACCCCCCTTTTTAAAGGAAAATTATCGCAAGAGAATCAGGATGTGTAAAGCTAACATGCATCGCAAAAAACCAAAGGTAACCTAAATGTCTGATTTTAATAGCACATATTTCTCTTTTTATATAAACTGTGACAGCAACTTGCATAAACAATTCTTTAGTTGTTAATTTTAATGTTAAAACTTTGCAAAACTGGTTTAATAAAAATAGCTGTAAAAAAAATCCATATGCTGCCGCATAAATGATCCATAACTCTTAATAATCCTGCCCATCACGACTGAGCTGTAACGTAACCTGGGCACAAAGTCTGACCTTAGATGACACACTGTAAAATTTCCGTGGCTGTAGACAAGAAGACCTGCTGCACCCCAGAGTAGAGCTTTCTGCTCAGCTGTTTTAAAATGTACAAGGACGAGCCCCCCGAGACAACGTATTGATACTCACAATGCAATGTTTTTGAATTTTCTGAAAAGTTGCATGTTTCTTTCCTGTAATGTGTAATTGCATGCAGAATCTCTCTATCTTATTTTGTTTGTCTTTAAAGTTTCTTCCAAAGACTCATTGCTTATTTCTCAATTTTCAGGTGACTGAAAACTCCTGAGGCTTTTCCTGGAATAGAATGGGTATTGAAGACCCATGTCAGGTATGTTAAGGTAGTTTCCGTTAAGGACATAGATGTGTCCTGATGGTAAAGCAGTAGTGCTAGGAGGTGGTTAACAGGCTAGTTGACCCTAAACTCACTTTTACCCTGTTTAATCACACTTCTGTGTCAATTTACATTGAGTATTAAGTTTATGTGTAATAGTTATAGCAGCTAGTGTCAACTTACATCTGAAGTGTGCCTTATTCTACCGGTAATCCACTGAAGCAGTGTTTAATCTGGTGTTGATTGTTGGCAAGCAACAAAGTGGCTAATAGAAATAATAATAATAAAATAAAAAAAAGAACAAGGCGTGGTGGTGCACTCTTTCCATCCCAGTACTTGGGAGGCAGAGGCAGGCGGAAGGCTGTTGAGGTCCAGGCCAGCCTGGTCTACAAAGCGAGTCCAGGACAGCCAGGCCTACACAAAGAAACCCTGTCTCAAAAAACCAAAAAATAGGGCTGGAGAGATGGCTCAGAGGTTGAGAGCACTGTTTGCTCTTCCAGAAGTCCAGAATTCCCAGCAACCACGTGGTGGCTCACAGCCATCTATAATGAGATCTGGTGCCATCTTCTGGCATGCAGGCAGAATACTGTGTACATAATAGAGAAATAAATCAATATTTAAAAACATAAACAAATGAAATAATAAAAGTGCATTTACTGGATGTTTAGGGAGGCATAGGCTGCAGAGACTAGAGGATCTGCTTTGGACGGGTCATTGAACCACGCCCTGGTCAGGATGACTAGAAAGGTAAGCTCTTCCCTGTGTTTGGCTTCTTTCCCCTTCCACCAGACATTCAAGTTCTATAGAAGGAATCTCAGAGTTTTCTTGAGTTAGCTGCCTTTATTTTAACACTCTTTTTTAAGAAAGAATTAATTCCTCAGAAATGAAATGAAATCAGAATGTTACCTCAGCCCTCAAGAG
Organism: Acomys minous; assembly: GCF_964271855.1. Taxonomy (NCBI): domain Eukaryota; kingdom Metazoa; phylum Chordata; class Mammalia; order Rodentia; family Muridae; genus Acomys; species Acomys minous. Next base: position 105,577,897 of record NC_140487.1, on the reverse strand, counting down.
TCCCAAGGCTTTGGAATTGCCACAAGTTCAAGACCAGCCTGGACTGTAGAGTGGAAGCTTGTCTAAACAAGAGTGGGTTGGGGGTGAGTTGTTGTTATTAGGAAAAGACAACTGTGTAGCAGTTACTATATTTTACAGAAGTAATGAATTTAAGCAACTTCTTAATGCTAATAAGCAAGCATTGGTTGCTGGCAGATTGCACAAGGTGTATAAGGAAATGGTATTTGTCACACTGAAGAGAAATTATGGTGGAAGGAACTTAGTAAGCCTGGGATTCCCACTCAACACAAGAGGCTAGAGCATCAGAAGTTCAAGGTCCTCTTCACCTTACAAAGCAGATTGACTGAGGCCAGCCTTGGCTGTACAAGACACTGTCTTTAAATACTGAGGACTAGACATGGAGCCTGGTAAACCTAGGAGCTGTCTGGGTTTATCTACCTGTCCAGAACAGTTACCTGTTTCACCATCTGGGAAAGGCAGCTGGTGATAGTAAATAGTGAGTATTGAAGGAAGAAGGAGTTCTGAAAGAATGTAAGGCTGGCACTGGGAGTGTAGCTGAGTAGGTAACGAATGCATTTTATTGTTATTTTGTTTTGTTGCACTGGAGTCAGGGTGGGGAACGTGGGGCTCAAGACGGTTTCTCTGTTTAACATCCCTAGTGTGCCAAAACTCAGACCAAGATAGCCTCAAACACACAGAGATGCACCTGCTGTCTCTGCCTCCAGGTTGCTGGGACTAAAGCCACGCACCAGCATGCCTAGCATTTGTATGGTCAGTTAAGTCCCTGTGTTAACAGCTCCATATACAAAGAAACTAAAATACATGTCAACCTACTCAATGTTACACATAATAAATATTAATTCTGCTTTAACTCCTTGGTTGAGTTGAGGACTTTTAGCTTTCCTGCTACTTACTAGAAGTCATTGAGATGTTACCTACCATATTTCCCCCCTGTTTCTAAATGCTTTCTTAGAGTGGTGCTGAGAGAAAGATTAGCTAGGCAAACCAAAGCTACATGTATGGCCTGGAGAGTGAAGTCTGCTTTTTTTTGTTTGTTTTTGTTTTTCCAGACCAGGTTTCTCTGTGTAGCCTTGGCTGTCCTGGACAGGCTGGCCTCAGACTCACAGTGATCCGCCTGTGTGATCCACCTGTGTCTGCCTCCCAAGTGCTGGGATTAAAGGCATGCACCACCATACCTGGCTGAAGTTTGGCTTCTTGGAGCTGTTTTTTCCAAACTCTTACCTCAGTGCCAGTAGTTTCTGAGATCAGCTTACAGAAGCCAACAGATACTGGGTGTTGTTCGGGCACCCTGAAGAAGTTATAAGTTTGATATTTCTCATATGAATGGCCAGGACCTTTAGATGAGGAATTCCTAATTGGGCGAATTGAGGGGCTAGAGATGTGGCTCAGCAGGTAAGAGCACATAGGTTCCCAGCACCATAGAGTTCATAGCCATCTGAAACTATGCCTCCAAGGGATCTGACACACTTGACCACCATGGGCATCACACAAGCAGTGCATACACACAGACAGACAAAACACTTAAATATAAAATTAAATGTAAAACTTTTATGTTAATCTTTATGGTAGTCTTCTGGCCTCCACAATATCAGGCATGCACATATGGTGCACATATGTGTATGTGGGCAAAACATTCATACACACAAAAATCTTGTCTAAAATGTTTTTGAAGTAGGTACTAGAGTCATACTTGGTAAATAATTTAGCTGATTGGGCTATTTTATCATCACTGAAAGCTTCTACATGATAAGAGTATTAGATGTTAGGTCAGTGGTTATGAGTCCTGTGAACTGCACTGCACTGCATGCTACTAAAGGAAGGAGGCTGTTCTAGCTGTGTTAACAGCTCCATGTACAAAGAAACTAAAATACATGTCAACCTACTCAGTGTTACACATAATAAATATTAATTCTGCTTTAACTCCTTGATTGAGTTGAGGACTTTTAGCTTTCAACATACCCAGTTAATGTTTGCATACATAATTTATATGGCATGTACAGGGACTTTAGGCAATGACAAGCAATACTCAGGACACACCTTTCCTTGTCTGGGGGTGCAGCAAATATCGAAAGAAACTTTGAGTTTATTCAGTTTTGCGCTCTCAGTTGCTGCCCACTGAAGTTAGGAATGCGTCAGCAGTGCTAGCCTGTTATGGTTCCCAACAGTAAAGCCAATTCAGACACTTTTCTGATTGAAAGAGAGTAGCTGGAGAGATGGCTTAGGGGTTAAGAGCACTGGCTGCTCTTCCAGAGGTCCTGAGTTCAATTCCCAGCAACCACATGCTGGCTCACAACCGCCTATAATTCAGATTCTGCAATGAAATCCGATTCCCTCTTCTGATTTGCATGAAGACCGAGCACTCATCCATATATACATAAAATACATGGATAAATATATCTTTAAAAAAAAAAAAACTCAGGCGTCTTTCATATAGGAATGGAGGATGAACCTGAGCCAAACAAATGGAGTTGTGGGAGTTAGACATGGTAAGAGATGCCTGACTTACAGCTTTTGGAACTCACTGGTGTGGTGGCGCACACCTTTAATCCCAGCACTTGGGAGGCAGAGCCAGGCGGATCACTGTAAATTCGAGGCCAGCCTGTTATACAAAGGGAGTCCAGGACAGCCAGGGCTACACAAAGAAATCCTGTCTCAAAAAAAAAAAAAAAAAAAAAGTTTTGGAACTCTGTGGCCTATGAGGTTTTGTCCAAAGAAGAAAGTGTGTAGAAGAAGGAAAAAAGAGGAAGAAAAGTATGGTTGCGTACACCTTTGATCCCAGTACTCGGGGGCAGAGAGAAGCGGATCTCTTGAGTTTGAAGCCAGGCTGCTCTACAAAGCAAGTTCCAGGACAGCCAGAGCTACACACAGAGAAACCCTGTCTCAAAAAAGAAAACAAAAAAGTAGGTAAGAGAACTCAATTTGAGTACCTACTGTGTCTACTTATATTTATAGCTGGTACAGGGAGAGACAAGATAATTTATACTGCGTCTATAGCAAGTTGACAGTGCAGCATACCAACACTGATACATGTCAAGAATCCATTCTCTGGAACGCCTGAACACTCTCAGAGTCTATTAAAGATGTATATTAAAAATTGCAAGCTGAGCCGGGCGTGGTGGCGCACAGCTTTAATCCCAGCACTTGGGAGGCAGAGGCAGGCGGGTTGCTGTGAGTTGGAGGCCAGCCTGGTCTACCAAAAAAAAAAAAAAATGAGTTCAGGCTACACAGCGAAACCCTGCCTGGATAAACAAACAAACAAAAAAGAGTGCAAGCTGAATAGCTGACCATGGTGGCACACACTGATAATCCCAGCACTCAGGGAGACAGGGCAGGCAGAGCTGTAAGTTTGAGGCCAGCCTGGCCTACAGAGCAAGTTCCATGACATCCATGATACACAGAAACTCTGTCTCAAAAAACAACCAAAAAGCCGGGCGTGGTAGCAGCCGCCTTTAATCCCAGCACTCACAAGGCAGGGACAGGCAGATCTCTTGAATTGGAGGCCAGCCTGGTCTCCGGAGTGAATCCTGGACAGCCAAGGCTACACAGAGAAAACCTGTCTTGGGGGGCTTGGGGTGAGGAGCAAGAAAAATAAAAATTTTAAGAGAATTTTTAAGGTCTTATGACTAGGAGCTTTTAGAGCCACATCTATTTTTGACAGTTGTACTACGGGAAAGAATGGGCCTTAAGTACTACCACTTCTTTGCTGGAGAATAAAAGGGATGGATCCTCCTTTCTCCCCACCCCACCCCCATCTTGCCCTCTTGTTGCCTGAAGGCCTTTTGCCTTTTTGTATTACAGGAAGGAAGCTCATTACTCTCACCAAGCATTTGGGCTGTGTAAGGATAGAGTCTTCACTTTACCACATGTTTTACAATCTTCTAGGGCAACATGTGTCTATTTTAAATTCTACATGCTAGTTGCTGATGGAGCCATCCCACCATCCCACTTAGTTGTCACAGCTGACTATGTGAGGCTAGGAGTTTTGCTGATATGTATCGTCCCACACTGTATCCTAGTTGAACATCCTTCCAATGTGTAGTGATTTAGAGGATTGTAGCATTAAAGAGGCAAAAATCCAGATTCAAGTCTTAGACTCCTACTTAACTGTTGCCTGTAGACTCTTATAATTGTTTGGGTAGCCAGAAGATCAGTTTACTGGAAAGTGCTCCCACTGAAAGGTGTTTAGAATTCATGTTTGTGACTTGCTTCTAGGTTCCGGAACTTAAAAGATTTTGATTCTTACAAATTTACAGCTTTTGTAGACTCACCCGTACTCTGGCATTGCAGATTAATAATCATCGCATACTTTAAGCCAGGACACATCTGATGAATATTTAATAGCATGGAACAGACAGGCTGGAAACAGCCTTGTGAGACAGCAGCTGTTGTGGGGAAGGGAGGAAGTGCCCTACGCTGCCTAATTACCCATTCTTTTGTTTCCAGGTCTGGAGAAAAAGGACTGGCTTTTCTAGGCCCTTTAGCAGCAAAGTTTAATGGTATGCATTGCACCCTGGACCAGTTGGGCCCAATGAGCAATGTTTCATACCCTGGGCTGGTGTCTTTCCTGTTGTTTAATATTTAGGGCCAAGCATGTATTCTCATCTAGTACTGTGCTAAGTGCATCTGCCACAGGGGAAAGGCTGTGTGTCGTCTCACAGCTGTAATCCCTAGCACTCAGTAGACAGAAGCAGGAGATGAAAGGCCAGGCTTTCCTACATAGCAAGTCAGAGTCAGATAGGCTGGCTGGCTGACAGCCTTGGTCTGGCAGGGACTTGAATTTCATAGGTACATGCCTGCGATCCAGCACTTAAGAAAGAAGCAGAGGCAATAGATGTTCAAGGTAGGCCCTCCTTATATAGCTAGCTCACAACCATCTATAATACTATCTGATGCCCTCTTCTGGCTTGTAGGCACACATGCAGGCAGAATACTGCATAAATAAATATTTGTTCAAAAGTATAATTACTTATGTAGGCTTTCGCATGATATCAGGCTGTTGTCCTATGTTCCAGGCATAAGATGTGTCCTGTATAGATAACCCTGAGCTTGGGGGGCAAGGCTGAACTCCTTTATACATTCAGATGATATGGACTCTTGAACCTAAAATTGAACTTTCTTACTCCTTTCCATGAGTTTTTTCCCCCCTCCGTTTTTCGAGACAGTGTTTCTCTGTGTAGCCTTGGCTGTCCTGGACTTCCTTCGTAGACCAGGCTGGCCTTGAACTCACAGCAATCCGCCTGCCTCTGCCTCCTAAGTTCTGGAATTAAAGGCATGCACCACCATGCCCGGCTCCTTTCCAAGAGTTTTAATAAACTCAAGATTTTTCATGTCTGGGAGAACCAATTTTCAAAAGCTGAAAATGGGGGCTGGAGAGATGGCTCAGTGGTTAAGAGCACTGTCTGCTCTTTCAATTCCCAGCCCACCACATGGCAGCTCACAACTAACTGTCTGTAATACCAGTTCCAATGGCAACACCCTCACACTAAAATAGAATTAAATAAATTATTTTTTTTAAAAAAGATCAAAAACTGAAAATGTTGGAGTGTGTTGGAATATACCTTTAATCTCAGAACTGCAGAGGTAGAGACAGATAACTGAGTTCAAGGCCAAGCCTGGTCTACATAGTGAGTTTCAGTTGGGCTTTATAGTGAGACTCTTAGTCTCAAAAAAACAAACAGCAATGACAACAAAAAAATCAACAGAGGGCTGGAGAGGTGGCTCAGCAGTTAAGAGGCTGCTCTTCCCAGAAGATTGATATTTAATTCCTAGCAACAACATGGCAGCTCACAACTGTCTGTTAAGTACAGTTCCAGGAGATCTAACACTTTCACACAGACATGAATGCAGACAAAGCATCAGTACAAGTAATAATAAAAATAATAAACCTGAGTGCAGAGTTAAAGCCTCAGAAGTTTGGTTTCTCTTCCCCCAGATCCTTCTCCTCATTCATATGCGTGGATAGGAGAGTGACAGGGTTTGAGACAACCTAGCTGCAAGAGATAGCTCACAGCCTGTGGGCTTGTCTTCTGCCCATCTCTGTGCCTAGAAACCTGCCTGCTGACGCAGCACCTGGAGCTTAGCTATGGAAAGGGAAGGTTGTAAGGGACAAAGCCCGACCAGGTGAAGCCTGGGAAGTCCCTGTGTCAGCCTCGAGTGTCTTAATTTTCCATTTTGTGTCTTTGCAGCCATCAGAAGACCCTGAATACCAGGAGCTACCTGCTGTATAGAGGCTGGCCTGGTACACTTGCTGAAACATAGAAACCCAGGAGAGGAGACCAACAGCTCTGTTTTCCCCACCTCTTGATCTGATTTACCCACAAAAAGCCAGCCAGGATCTTCTTAGGAGTCTTAGGCCCAGATGGAGTCCTTAAAGCTCCAGGGGGCTCATCACTAACAGCTCCACCTATTCAAGACATTGTAGTAGGAGGCGGGGTTTAACTTGGTGGTTCAGTACTTCGCTAGTATTTGTGCAGGATCTGAGCTCATTTTCCATCACCTAAAAAAATAAAAAATAAATTGAAATGCAACCAGGCGTAATGGCACACACCTTTAATCCCAGCACTTGGAAGGCAAAGGCAGAGGGGGGATCCTTGAGTTTGAGGCCAGCCTGGTCTACAGAGCAAGTTCTAGGACAGCCAGGACTAAACAGAAACCCTGTCTTGAAAAAACAAAAGGGGACTAGATCCCTGGCATGTCTCTTCAGGTTAGAACACACTCCACACTCGGCTCTGGTGCTGTTTCCAGGCTCTGATTCCCCCCGCACCACCACCACCACCACCACACACCCCCCCCCCCTCCCGGCTCCATAGGACATGTTGGAGAACACCTTTGTTGTGACCTTCCACCTGGGAGTCTGGGGCAGTTGCAGAGGACTCCCCAAAGAGATAGTCGCCCTCTCTGTAACAGGCTAAGGAGAGTCAAGAATACATTAGTTAGGCAGGTTATTTTAAGCTCTGAGCCTGTGTTTATCTTTGTTAGTACTTGTCCAGAGGTTCTGGAAGGGTAGGGCTGTTCTGCTTCGCCTGTACTGCATTTCTCAAGTGTCTGCCTCTGCACATGGAGTTCAATAAAGGCTTGGTCAAGTGATCAATGGTGAGTGGTTCTACTCAAATAGCTTCTGTCAGCTCTGGGAGAGAGCAAAGCCCCCCCCCCCCCCCCCTTTACTAGGTATCCTGGGCCACTATTTTGTCCTCAATTTTTCTCTTGAGAGAGGTCATCCACAATCTCTAGGTACAACGTGACCACTTGGGAATCATAATTTGACAGGAAAGCTCAGAACTGAGGTCAAACATCTGGATTCCCAAATTTCAGCTCGTTGCTTATGTATTTACCAAGGCCTGTTATTCCGTAAGTAATTCCTCCCCACTGAATGGGACCTGAGAAACAAATGCATTTTAAATCTGAGAAACTGGGTCTGGACAAAATGCTGTTGAGCGTTCAAGTTTCTGTCCTCCAGGCTTAATCTTGGAAGTCCTGTCACACCTCCCATTACCATTTAGAGCCCTAGGGAATCTTTTGTTTTGGCCCACCCACCCAGCTGCCCTGCTTGTCAGTCACCTGCAAGCTGAGAAGGATGACATCAGCTTTCCCCAAGCCTCTGGACTGCTCTGAGCCATAAATATTTGAGAAGGGCCTTTCTGTAGCTGTTGCCACGGTGATGGACTCTCAGGGGACTGGGGTGGGAGTGTGGAGGACGGCTCTAGAGGGCTGAGGATGAGGCCTGGCTGTGAGCCAGGCCTACGAGCTGAAGGCCCTTTCTCTGCCTGCATGCCTTCCCTTGAGCCCTTTAGCTGTTGTGTTGCTTTCAAGCCCATCTTTGGTCTTAGGTAAGCTGTGGGATTTTTCTGGGCCTTTGTTTTAGTATCTCTAGAGGTGGGGTGGCGGAATCTTCATCTGTTCAGGTAAGTGGAAAATAAAGATTCTAAATCTGTGATTCTGTGCTTTGCTAGTAAATCGTGATTAGAAGAACTAAACCCCATTACTTTTTTTATTTGTTGGGGAAGGGAGGACACAATCCCATCTGGCTTCAGCCTCCTGACTGCTGGGATTGCAGGCACACACTAGCACCATGGCTGCCCTTGTCCTGGTTGTCTGATGCTGAGGCTAGAATCCTAATGCCCCATGGATAATACTGCTCCCACAGAGAGACATGTTCTCTCTCCTCTTCATACAGTAACTCCAGCATGTGCTCGCGTGTGTGTGTGTGTGTTCTGTTGAGACAGGGTCCCACTTTAGTTCAGGCTGGCCTTGAGTCCTGGCTCTGGCTCCAGCTCTTATTAAAAATCCCTATCTGGCCTGGCGCGGCCTGAGCCTCGTACTCAGATTTGCCTGCCTCTGCCTCTCAAGTGTTGGAATCAAAGGTATGTACCACCACCATGGCTGTTCCAAGCTCTGTTCTCATGTCTAGTGAGGCTATCTAGATAACACAGGATCCAAGTTGGGCCTAGAATTTAGAAACAGTTCATGGGTGTTATGGCCTAAGATACAAAAATCTGTAAAACACACACGCCTAGCCTTTAGACTTACATCGCCTGGTTGTCTCTTAGACAGTATTCCCAACCTCTTAGCCTGAGAAGAAAGCAGACAGCTCTGAGCTCCCAGCGCTCATTGCCTTGCAAAGTCCTGTTTCTTTGTATGTGGCTCCCTCTAGTGGGATGTAGGTAGAGGAGAGGGAAGAACAGGCATGAGACACTGCGACCAATCTGAGGGACCACGCTGTCTCTGCTGTCTGCTCTCTGTTAATCCCCACAATAAGGAATAGGAATCAATCCTAGTTTTCAGATTGGATAGGTTTGAAGACATAGACTCAAACTGAAACTCCTTGTGGCGTTTAGGGTCCTCAGGTGATCCTACCAGTGTTTTCTAGCTTCAGTTATCTCAGATTTGTTTCCTATTGATGTAAGGAAGCACGTTGGGGAGAGAGTTTATTTATCTCACATAGTTCCAGATTACAGACCACAGGAAAATCAAGTCATCAGGAACTTGAAGCAGCTAGTCATATCCACAGTCGGCAGCAAAAAGAATGGGTGCTTACCCTCCTCACTTACTCTTCAGTCCAGGACCCCACACCCAGCGCATGAGTAAATGTTGTCCGTACCCCCACCCACCCACCCCCCATTCCTTAACATGAAGACAATCGCTACAAACTAACCTGATCTAGAAAATGCTGCACTGAGATTCTTCCACAGTTACTCCAGGTTGTGTGTCAGGTCGACAAAACTAATCACAATTATTCTGGAGCCTAATAGACTTTTGGAACAGAGCTTAGCCAGAACCTTTGCTCTCTACTTGCCCACTGCAGACGACAGGCCTACCAAAACAATATGAGGCCTTTGTTTATCTTGACTCTGTTTGGGCAGGGCATGCTGGCGCGTACCTTTAATCCCAGAAGAGGCAGATGTATTTCGGAGGCTGGAGGCCAGCCAGGTCTCCAAATTGAAACTCTATCTTTAAAAAAAAATCCCAGTAGCTTGCTGTATTCTCTAACGCATATGAAATGTGAAGTGTGACAAGAACATAGTGGCCGTGAAGCATGAGGGCTGATGTATGGAAGGGCTAATTATACATGGAACAAAAATGGCGCAAGAGATTAGAGCACGAACATGAAGACCTGAACGTTCTTGTATTGGAAGTCAGCTCTAAGGGCTGGAGAGATGGCTCAGCAATTAAGAGCACTGCCTCCTCTTCCAGGTCCTGAGTTCAATTCCCAGCAACCACATGGTGGCTCACACCCATCTCTAATGTGATCTAATGCCCTCTTCTGGCCTACAGGTGTACATGAAGGCAGAAAACTATATGTAATAAATCTTAAAAAAAAAAAAAAAAAAAACAAGGTTGAAAGTGTCTTTCTAGTAGACCTTGGGAACTGGGGTGGCTCCAGGTGACATTTCTTCAATGCCTTTGCTTTGATAAGCCATCACAAGGAGATCTCAAGATTCTTTCCTCATAGTCTAGCAAATATACTATGAAAATACCTCATTTTACCTTGGGTCACTGCTTCTTATTCCAGACAAGCTCCCTCACTTGTCTGGAGTAGCAGGAATCTTGGCACGCTTTCATTTGCCAGTCATTGCTGCTTGGAATTGCAAGAAAGCTGGCTCAATGACATTCAAGGAAAGGACATGCCTGTGATGGCCTTGGCGGTCCTGGACTCGCTTTGTAGACCAAGCTGGCCTTGAACTCACAGAATGCTGGGGTTAAAGGCGTGTGCCACCACTGAGGAGCAGAGAATCAGTTTTCTTACTGACGAGGAATAGACATGCAGCGCGCAGTCATACAAAGTCAATTGGAGTCCTGAGTCCCCTTGCTTTCCCACACTTGAGTTGTACATATGCCAAGTCAGTTCAGTAAATATTTCCTGGGAAAGTCACTGCCAAGGTCTAGCATCTTCTACATTACAGATTCATAGAAAGGCATTTTCCTACCAACTCCTCAGGCAGTTTTGTGCTATATAGGACACATTAAAAACCTCAGCGGAAAAAATTAAAACCTCAGGGAGTCAGGGCTATCTGAGTACATACCACCTTACTAAACTATTCAGGAGTAAAGACACTTGGGTAAACAAAAACTTAGGCTGGAGAGATGGCTCAGAGGTTAAGAGTACCATCTGTTCCTCCAAAGGCCTTGAGTTCAATTCCCGGCAGCCACATGGTAGCTCATAACCATCCATAATGAGATCTGGTGCCCTCTTCTAGCCTGCTGGCTCACATGCAGGCAGAGTACTGTATAAATAACAAATATTTAATTAAAAACAAAACAAAAAACAAAAAAACCTCAGGGTCTTACCCACAACAGAGAGGCACTGGACCCTCGATCAAAACCCCTGAGCTGTAGCAAGGCTATTTCTCAGAAGTCAGGTCTGACCCCTCTATGAAGTTGTTTCCATACTACCCTCTGCCTGCCTCTGAATTACATATGCTATACAATAACTATACTTCATTAATAGTAGCAAATTATCATCTGTGTCCCCAGCATATACCAGTAACTAAAAATGTTGCCAGGTCTCTCACACATACACATTTCCAGGAATGACCTGGCTTCAGTGCATGCCTGGTGCTTGAAGACCAGAGGAGGCCATCAGATAGATCCCCTAGAACTGGAGGTACAGACAGATGTGGGTGCTGGGAAGTGAGTCTGGGTCTTCTAGAAGAATCCCAAGTTGTGCAAACCCATCATCTCTCCTGGATCCTAGTCTAGTCAGGTTTCTGTTGCTGTGATAAACACCATGACCAAAAGCATGGTGAGGACATGATTTATTTTATCTTAGAATTGTAGTCCATCATGAAAAGAAATCAGGGCAGGAACTACCCTATACAACCCAGGACCACCTACCTGCCCAGGGGTAGTATCGCCCACAGTGGTCTGAGCCCTCTCACATCAATCAAGAAAATGCCCCACATGCTTGCCTATGGGGCCAATCTGCTGGATGCAATTGTCATTTTCTCATATGTGACCCTGGCTTATGTCAAGTGCACACTGGGATGCTGAACTTATGGGTCTTCTGCAAAAGCAATATATGCTTCTGTCCCCCTCCCTTTGGTCTTTTGAGACAAGGTTTCCCTGTGTAGCCTTGGCTGTCGTGGACTCACTTTTTAGATCAGGCTGGCCTCAAACTCACAGAGATCCACTTGCCTCTGCCTTCTGAGTGCTGCAGTTAAAGGCATGTGCCATCACATCCAGCTTTCCTTGTTACCTCTTAAATGCATTAGGCTGAGTGCCCTTGCACTGTTCCTCTGTCTAGAATCTTCTCTCTCTTTGGATACTTCCTCTGGCTAACTCATGTCAGTGAAACCTGCTTTGCTCATCCTATTTAAACTTGCACCCAAAGAGCCTGTTAGCACAGTAGGTTGTGTGTTAGTCTCATAAACTTGCACTCAGACACCCTTTCCTGGTTTTCGTTTAACATTCTCTTCTAACATACTACAGAATGTACTAACTTTGTCCCATAATTTAAACTCTGTAGAAATCTATTAATATTTTATAATTCATTTTATTAATATGTACCAACCATTGTGATAACCAGTGAAGTCACAAGATGATTAAGATTGCTTGTGAGGGGCTGGAGAGATGGTTCAGAGGTTAAGAACACTGTCTGTTCTTCCAAAGGACTGGGGTTCAATTCCCAGCACCCACATGGCAGCTCACAACTGTCTGTAACTCCAAGATCTGACACTTTCACACCAGTGCACACAGATTAAAACTAAATAAAATATTAAACAAACAAAAAAAAGATTGCTTGTGAGGGGCTGGAGATGGTTCAGAGGTTAAGAGCACCATCTGTTCTTCCAAAGGTCCTGAACATGGTGGCTTATAACCATCCATAATGAGATCTGCTGCCCTCTTCTGGCCTGCAGGCATACATGCAGGCAGAATATTGTATAAGTAAACAAATGCCTGACACCTATAATCCCAGCATTTGGGGAGGTGTGGCAGTCGGATCTCTATGAGTTCAAGGCCAACCTGGTCTAGAAAGCGAGTCCAGGACAGTCAAGGCTACACAGAGAAACCCTATCTTGTGAGGGTGGGTGGGTGAGTGGGGTTGCTTATGAGGTTGGGCATAGAGCTAAGTTATACAACACACGCCTAGCATGTGGTTGGCCCTAGTTTCAACGCCCCTACCCTACCCCCATGTATTGCTTATCAGTCTTGCAAGGGAAGAAATGGGACAGAGTGGCCTTTATAGACTTGCTTCCTCTGTTAAATGTTGCCAAAACATAATGATGGCTAACACTGATTAAAACAGGTACTACGGCCCGGCATGGTGGCGTACCCTTTTAATCCCAGAGCTCGGGAGGCAGAGGCAGGTGGATCGCTGTGAGTTCGAGGCCAGCCTGTTCTACAAAGCGAGTCCAAGCCAGCCAAGGCTACATAGAGAAACCCTGTCTAAAAAAACAAAAACAAAAACAAAAACACACCACCAACAACAAACAAAAAAATAGGTACCACATGGATTACCTCACTTCACCTTCAACATCTATGAGGTAAACTGTGCTTGCACTAGGATTGCTTTCCGGCTCTGCATAAACCTGTCATAGCAGGAGTAATAAATCTGACACTCTGAAGCAGAAGGCTCACACATTAAAGGTATTCCTCCAATCCATAGCAAGCTCAAGGCCATCTGTCTGGGCTATCAGAGTCCTCATCTCAAAAACCAAAGTCAAAGGGCTGGCAAAATGGCTCAGCGAGTAACGGTTCTTGCTTCCAAGCCCGACAACCTTAGATTGATTCCTGGGAACCTACATGGTAGACACACCCCACTCCTCCAGGCTGTCCGTCCTCCCATCTCCACTGCATGCACACCCCGACCCAGCACACCAAACCTTAAAATGTTAAAATGGAAATCTAATAAGTGATTATTATTAATACCCAAGAATATAATTTCAAATCTTGAAAATGGCAGGCACAGCCGAGCGGTGGCGGTACACACCTTTAATCTCAGCACTCGGGAGGCAGAGGCAGGTGGATCACTGTGAGTTCGAGGCCAGCCTGGTCTACAAAGTGAGTCCAGGACAGCCAAGGCTACACAGAGAAACCCTGTCTCGAAAATACACACACACACACACACACACACACACACACACACACACACAGATAATAAAGAAAAAAGCTGGGCGTGGTGGCGCACGCCCTTAATCACAGCACTTGGGAGGTAGAGGCAGGCGGATCGCTGTGAGTTCAAGGCCAGCCTGGCCTACAAAGTGAGAAAAGAAAAGAAAAAAAAAAGAAAGGAAGAGAAAGAAAAAGGCACAGGGCTCTAAGTTAAGGTGGTGGCAGTGAAATGAACAATGGGATAATCATGAAAAATGCCTAGAATTTAGGGACAGCAAGACTAGGTCAAAGACTGGATACAGAGTTTTGAAGTGAAAGGGACCATGACTCCCAGGTTTTGACGGGTGTGAGTCAAAGTACAATAAAACCAGAGAGTACGCGCCGAGTATGAGGTGACTATTGCTCAAGAATAGGATTTCAGCGGAAGGCCGCTCTGGTGTCCTCCTTTAGCCAGTACATGGTGGAGAAACACAGGCGGTGGGCTTGCCTGCTCCAGAATCATCTCTTCAGCAGCAGCTGCAGGAAAGGCATGGGGAAGGCAAGACAAAGAGAGCAAGCACAGCCTTTGTCCAGACGGCCCCTTTAAGAAGCGCGCTCCCGACTCCCAGCCCGCCTAGTATGCAAATTAAGCAGCCGGCGGGAGCGCGCGGCTGATACTCGGCCTGTGCTGCTGTGGTTAGTCCTCTCCCGGCCGCCGTCGCCTCCGACATATTGCCCGCAGGAGCTGCGGCGGCGAGCGGAGAGCGCCGGGGGAAGGAGATGGGTGAGCTGAGCTGGCTGGGCTCTTCCGAGGTCGCGGGATAGGGGCGTCTTGGCTGCTAACCGCCGACCCACGCGGGTCGGAGCCCCGGGTTGGGGGAGGGGAAGGGACACAGCGCAGGCGGGACCCCGCCCCTCCGGTCCTGAAGGGGCGGGTCACTGCGTAGTGGGCGGAGCTTCCAAAACGGAGAGGGCCCCGAGGGGCTCAAGGCTCGCTCGGGCTTCCTCTGGGGACCCAGTTCTCCCAGCTGGAAACGGGGGCCGGGCACCCTGGTGGGCGGGGCTGCGAGCTAAGGGTGTGGCCTTAGGCTTGTAGTCGACAACGTAGGAGAGAACCTTCTGGACTATAGTGGCTTACACTGAGGGCGGTGGGGCTGGAGGGAGTCCTAGCCCACCTAGGAAGCCCATTCTGAGGCAAGCTTCTAGTCCTAGAGAGCGTTGACTGGCTTGTGGGCGGGGTCTTTGGGCTGACAGTTGTGTGTGGGCGGGGTTTCTGGGCCGAGGGACTTTTTGTGGGTGCAGAGCTTCTAAAAGAGAGTGGGCGTGGGCAGAGTTCCTGGGCTGAGGGAGCGTGTGGGGGGTTTCCATGCCAAATAAAACATTGTGTGAATATAGCTTCCCGTCTAGGGGCTTAAGGTCAGAGGTTTGGACCGTGCACTTTGAAGATCTGTCAGAAAACCTTCAGAGCTAGGGAAGCCTGGGCACAGTGTGTATGAATAAGTCATTATAATTCATATTCTCTCTCTGTTGCCATGAGGAAGATGAACAAGTTATGCTGTCGATTAAGGGGGTTGGGAGCTATGTGTAAGATGCTGCCTCGGGACTTAGGCTAGAGCACTAAAGCTTAGGGATAGAGCTTTTGTAAAAATCTAGGTTTTGGGTTCTCAACGTCGGCACTCTCGAGGCCATCCTGATGTTATTAAGCTCAGACCTTGAGTCATTGAATTTGATCTCAGAGCCTTGGAGGAAAACCTTGTCACAAAGCTGGCCAGATTATAAGTTTCTGGAGACTCCTATCCAGAAGAAACACAGCAAATTCAGAGCTGAGAAGCTCAGTATTGGGAGCCTGCTGTTTACTGCCCCTGAGGTCGTATAAACTCGGTTTACTAATCTGAAAATCCTGCCGTTCATGAATTGCTCCATTCACTTATCAATGGAGACCCCAGTGAACTGGAAGTAAAGGGAAACAGTGACAAACACACTGCGGGGGGTGGGGGTGGGGAGGGGGCGGAAGCTGTGGCTGAGGCAGGTGGATTGTAAATTTGAGGCTACCTACCCGGTGCTACTAGTGAGTCGTTTTAAAACATGAATTTGTTGACCTTCCATTTTAGTACAAGAGACAGCAAACATAACAGATAAGGTCATTAAGATGTTAGTTACTCTTGCAGAGGCCCGAGGTTCAATTCCCAGCACCCACATTGTGACTCAAAGCCATCCCTACTTAAACCTCCAGGGACCTGAAGCACTCTTCTGACTCTGCACACACTGGGCACACGTGCTGCACACGCAAATATACAGGCAAAACATTCATACCCATAAAATAAATTTTAAAAATTGGGTTTTTTTTTTAAGGATAATTTTAAGCCAGGCAGTGGTGATGCACACTTTTAATCCAGCACTTAGGAGGCAGAGGCAGGTGGAGCTCTGAGTTTGAGACCATTATGGTCTATAGAGAGAGTTCCAGGACAGCCAGGGCTCCACAGAGAAACCCTGTCTCAGAAAGAAAACAAGAAGAAGAAAAATCAAAAAGAAGGGTTGGGAAAACAGCTTACTCCTAATGTGCTTGCCACACATGTGTGAGGACCTGAGCTGGATATCCAAAACCCATGTTAAAATGTTGGGTGTGTGGGGCTGGAGAGCTGGCTCAGAGGTTAAGAGCACTGGCTGCTCTTCCAAGGGTCCAGAGTTCAATTCCCAGCAACCACATGGTGGCTCACAACCACCTCTGATGAGATCTGGTGCCCTCGTATGATGTGCAGGTGTACATGCAGGTATAACATTGTATACATAATAAATATTTTTTTTGAAGTTGGGTGTGGTGGCATGATTTTGCGGCCCCCACACTGTGGAGATTGAGATAAATGGATTCCTGGGGATTAGTGGCCAGCCAGCCTAACCTAATTGGTAAGTCCCAGGCCAATGAGAGGTCCTGTTTGAAAGTAAGCAGAGCAGCAAGCGATAAGGTAGAGAATTGTGCAGACCTACTGACCTGAGTTAAATCCCTGGAACCCAGCTCCCAAAAGTTGCCTTTTGAGCTCCACGTACACAATGTAGCGTTCTCTCTCTCTCTCTCTCTCTCTCTCTCTCTCTCTCTCTCTCTCTCTCTCTCTCTCTCTCTCTCACACACACACACACACACACACACAGCAAGACCAACTAAAAATCAAAAGTCTCCACTGGAAGAAGAAAAGTACATCAAACAAAAAGGAGAGCACTCCATACAAAACGTACCGTGCAGGCAAGAGGTGACAAGTGTGCCTAGCTGCTAGCTAGAACACAAAGTCCAGTGGGAACATGAGACAGAGAATGGCAGGTGATGCAGAGGCAGGCAGTAGCCTGTGAGGTGATCCTGCCTCACCAACCTAGCACGTTCCAGGACAGTCAGGCTAACATAAAGAGACTCTGCCTCAAAAAACAAGCAGGAGAAAGAGAAAATGAAGTGCCAGTTAACAAGGTAGCATTATTGTCATCTTTGTTATTTGCCCTACAGGAGGACGAAGAGGTCCCAACAGGACATCTTATTGTCGGAATCCGCTCTGTGAGCCAGGCTCTTCTGGCACCTCTGGCGGAGGCCACACCTCCAGTGCATCAGTGACCAGCGTCCGTTCTCGAACCAGGTAAGCCATGTCTGTGCCTCCCCACTAACTGTGGCAGGGTGGACCGGACCAGGCTGGTCCTTCCTGGGTTGTAGGGTATATGGCTAGACAGCACTTATCATCTTCAAGATCAAAGCAAGCTCTGAGGGTAGATGGTTCCTTGGAAATTGGGTAGCACAAGCCATTTGCTGTTGGGGTTCCATTCCTGACTTACGCATAGGTTGCCATGTACGTCTGGACCTCCTTTTCCTTATTTGTAAAGCAAGCCTCATAACTCCCTCCTGGGGAGTGTGGGAAGACCTGCATAAAATCAGGAGAGGAAAGGCTCTTCGCCCTCCCCCCCCCCACCTTGTGTCTACCAGGCAACACAGGCAACACAAAGAAGACTTCATTCATCCTTGTGGGCTGCTTCTCTGATGTAATGCGCAATCCGGGGCACCTGGAGCTTTTCCTGCTCAGATTCTCCGGTTAGCTCCTGACGTTGTTATTCTCCGTGTCCAGGACCAGTTCTGGGACAGGCCTCTCCAGCCCTCCGCTGGCCGCGCAGACAGTCGTGCCTCTGCAGCACTGCAAGATCCCCGAGCTGCCGGTCCAGGCCAGCGTCCTGTTTGAGCTCCAGCTCTTCTTCTGTCAGCTCATAGCGCTGTTCGTGCACTACATCAACATCTATAAGACAGTCTGGTGGTACCCACCCTCACACCCACCCTCCCACACCTCCCTGGTAGGTGCTCAACCAGAGTCCGCTTTGTGCGCGTGTACGTGTGTTACAAAGCGTCCTGTGCGTGCGTGCGTGCGTGCGTGCGTGCGTGCGTGCATGTATGTTACATAGCTTAAGCACCACTGTATGCCTACTGTATACATGGCTCCATACTGGGCATAATGGCTGTAGAAGGAACAGGAGACTGACAGTTCTGAACCATTTCTACTGTGCTTAGGGCTCTACTGGCCATCGTGAGGATGGCAGGGTTGGATCTGACAGACTTGATCCCAAGTCTTGTCTGAGAGATAAGTCATAGGGATGTATGAATGTTTCAGGGGTGGAACCCCCGGCAGAAAAAGAGGTTCCGGGACAGGGACCCGGGTGTTAGAGCAAGAGCCACTCTCTTATCCCCAGGGACTGTCCCCCTTCCCCTCTCTGGGTCCTGTTCTACTCCTCTAGGTAATTTCCTGGCCTGAGTCAGCTGGAGGCCAACGAAGGTCAGAGAATGGGGACAGTCTCTGTGGAAAGGACTGGGCAGGGGAGGTCGTGGGGACAGGAAAAGCCTGCGTGTGGACAAGGGGCCCGTGTGACCCCCAGGCCTCTGCCCCCTGACAGAACTTCCACCTCATCGACTTCAACTTGCTCATGGTGACCACCATTGTCCTGGGCCGCCGCTTCATCGGGTCCGTCGTGAAGGAGGTGACTGGGTCTCGAGGCTGGCAGGGGGCTTTGGGACTCCCTTTTCCCCTGGGTTGCCATGGAGACACACCTGCCCTTAGCCCAAAGGCATTTTCTCTGAGCTCCTCCTGGGCTTATTTGATGAACGTTATGGTATCCCATTGGCTCTCCGAGTCCACTAGGCCCCAGGAAGATGGACCTCCCGGGTTCTTCCTGGCCATGCACCTGTCCCTGGGTGGCGTTCTAGGCCATGTGCGGTGGGATTTGGGCATAGCTGCGGTGGCCTCCATCCAAGGCCCTGTCCTGTCGTATCTCACCCCGACCCAGGCTTCTCAAAGGGGGAAGGTCTCCCTCTTTCGCTCCATCCTGCTGTTCCTCACCCGCTTCACCGTTCTCACGGCAACAGGCTGGAGTCTGTGCCGGTCCCTCATCCACCTCTTCAGGACCTACTCCTTCCTGAACCTCCTGTTCCTCTGCTATCCGTGAGTACCCCTCCCCCACCCTGAGCGCCGGACATTGCATGGCTGGGTCATCAGGCCTCCGTGTCTGGAAGACTCATAGGCAGGCAGGCAGCATCTGGTGACATCTCCCGAGATTAGGACGATTAGCCTTTTTTTTGCAGAAGAAATTGAAGTGGGTATAAGCTGCTCCATGCGTCTCTACCAATGAGAGGTTAGAATGGGATTCAGATCTGAGTGAATACCCAAGGGAACGTTTGTAGATGGAAGTGCAGGGGCCGCTCTCTCACTCTGTCTTGCTCCCGCCCCCCTTTTGGGCTGCCTTCCTCTGTATTCTTCCCTTTCTCCTTTCCTCCCTCTCCCCTCCGTGTTTATGAAATTTCGTGATGCTTCTCCATGTCTTTGTTTACATGTCTCTATGCATGTCTGTGTGTGTACATGTCTGTCTTGGGACATGTATGTTTGTCTCTGTCTGCTTAGCTTGCTTCACTGCCTCACCAGAGACTCAGTTGTTCAAGATGGAGAGCCCAGAACTGCCCCTTTCTGGTCCAGAATCAAGCAGGCTTCTGGCTGCCTGTCATGAACAGTTACCTCCCAACCTTGTCCTTTCTGGTTCATGAACATCCTCACGCTGGGCCAGTTCTGGCTCTTGGAAAGCGTCAGAGCTGGGCCTCAGCTTTCCTACCCTGTAGGACTGAGAATATGCTGGATTGGGTGATCTGCCATACTGCTTATAAGTAGTAGAGTAGGGTTTTTTTGTGAATTTAAAATATATTTATCAGCTGTGTGGTAGTAATACTCGCCTTTAATCCCAGCATTCAGGAGGCAGAGGCAGGTGGATCTCTGTGAGTTCAAGGTCAGCCCAGTCTACATTGTGAGTTCCAGAAGGAACAGCTAGGGCTAAAACAGAAACCCTGTCTCAAAAACAAACAAACAAACAAGAATCCTAGCACTCGGGAGGCAGGAACAGGCAGACCTCTGTGATTTTGAGGCCAGCCTGATCTACAGAGTGAGTTCCTGCCTCAGGGGCTGTATATATATGTACATACATGCATACATACACACACACATATATATGTCTTTATGTGTATGACTATTTTTCATAAAGTGCAATTGGAGACAGGAAGAGTGGTCAGCTACCTTGTGGTTGCAAGAAACTGAACCCAAGTCCTCTGCAAAGAGCAACAAGTGTTCTTTTATTTTATTTTTTTTAATTGTATGTGCATTGGTGTTTTGCCTGCATGCATGGTATGTCTCTGTGAGGGTGTCAGATCTTGGAGTTACAGACAGTTGTGAGCTGCCATGTGGATGCTGGGAATTGAACCCGGGGCCTTTGGAAGAGCAGTCAGTGCTCTTAACTGCTGAGCCATCTCTCTAGCACCGCAACGAGTGTTCTTTTGTTGTTGTTGATGTTGTTTTGGTTTTTTTGTTTTTGTTTTGGTTTTTTTGAGACAGGGTTTCTCTGTAGCCTTGACTGTCCTGGACTTGCTTTGTAGACCAGGCTGACCTTAAACTCACAGCAATCCACCTGCCTCTGCCTTCCGAGTACTGGGATTAAAGGTGTGCGCCACCACCCCCCGGCTTGCAACAGGTGTTCTGAACCATAGGACCATCACCCTACTCCTCAAGAAATAGTTTTTCTATATACTAGCCTGGCCTTGAATTTGCTATGTAGCCAAGGCTAACTTTGAGTCTGCCCCTCCTGCCTCTTCCTTAGGAGTGCTGAATTACAGGGTTTGGTCATCGTGGCCAATGTGTGTGGTACTGGGGACCACAACAGAGCCCCCTGAATGCCAGGCGAGCACTGTACCCCATCCTTTCTAGATTGTAGTTGTGTGACTGACACACATCTTACAGAACCACTGGACTCTGTGAGAGCCCCTTTTTGTTGTTGTGTTAGTTGTGTGGTACTGGAAATAAGACCTGAGAGTGTGTGCATTACACACACACACACACACACACACACACACACACACACCAGCTGACCTACATCCCCTTCCCTCCACAGAGCGGTATTGATTTTGTTTGGTTTTGGTTATCCGGAACAGGCTTTCAAGTAGTCCAAACTGGCTCCATATCGCTCGGGGTGACCCTGAAGTCGTGATGTTTTTACTTCTGCCTCTGGAGCACCGTGCCCATCACTACACTTTTTAAAAACATACTCGTATCATAGTACCTGTGATGTTAATATAACGTACTGGAACTTTTTTCATATGATAGTTTAATTTTTTTCATTAACTGAAAAAATTTTAAATAATAACTTAGATGTTTTCATGGTAGTAGATACGACAGTAGCCTCATACTGTGCCTCTCATCATATATGCTTTCTGTTGTTGTTGTTGTTGTTTGAGACAGGGTTTCCCTATGTAACCCTGCTGCTTCTGAATTGGCTCTGTAGACCAGGCTGGCCTTGAACTCCACCTGCTTCTGCCTCCTGAGTGCTGGGATTCAAGCCATGTGCCATCACTGCCTGGCAAGAGAGACCCTGGTAGCTGGTCTGTGCTATTTGTGGGTTCTTCTTTTTCCCCGCCCTTTATCTCCTTGTTCCCCGTTACACTAGATGGGAGAGAAACAAGAAGACAGGGTAGAGAGGAAATAGGAAAATCTTTACATCTAATTTCTTTCTTTTTGTTTCTTCTTTGACAATGACTACCAACAAACTGAGACCAACTCCCTAAAAGACCAACAACCACCGACTCCACCGAGGGGGCTCTAGCCTTTATATACTCTTTGAAAAGTTCCCAGAATTCCAAACTTTACACAATCACAAACACTCTCTGCAGCTGGCAAAACCATGTCTCTGCCAGAGCACGAGGCAAACCATAGTCAGCTGCTGCAGACAGTCCAAAGCAGCCCCACATCCCTATACCTGGGATTAAAATGAAAGCACATTCTTATAATATTTCTGTATTTTTAAAAAGAAATCCAGAATTCTCACTACAGACCGAGGTTCTTTTAAAAAAAAAAAAGGATTTTATCTATTTACATGTATAGAATGTTGCATGTGCCACAGTGTATGTGTGTCTGCCAGAAAATAAGTTTCAAGTCTTGGTTTTCTCCTTCTACTATATGGGTTCCCAGAACCAAACTTAGGGTGTCAGACTTGGCAGCAAGCACTTGTGCCTGCAAAGCCATCTCACTGGCCCTAGAATTTGTACCGTTTGATTTGTCATTCTTTGTAAGACTTTGAGAGTCTGTGTTTTCCTTACAACAGGAACACGCATTTCTGTACACTTACAGCATTGCTCTACAATACATCCCAGAGATAGAATGGCTGCACAAAGGCTGCGTTCCACGTGTTTGTTACCCATGTTAACATGGGGCCAGGGAGACGGCTCAGTGAGTGAAGGTGCCGGCCTGGCCGCCTGGTCCCTACAACCACAGGTGTAAGGAGAGAAGCAACGCCTCCAGGTTGTGCTCTCATCTCCACAGGGATGCTGGGGCCTGGATCCCTCTCCACACTCCCTCTACTCCAAATAAATACAACACAGTACAGTGCAATACAAAAGATAGAACGGTAGCCTCCAATCCTACCATCCAGATTTTTAGTTCTAAGCTATAAAGCAAGTCTCTGAGCTGGGAGTCATGGTAATTCCTATAATCTCAGCACCCAGGAGGGGGAGGCAGGCTTGCCGCTCCCCAAGGCCAGCTCCAGGAATGGCAAATAAGAGAGAAGAGAGGTGGATCCCCGGTAGGGAGAATTGAGCAGGTGGTGAACAGCTGGTTAAGGGAAACCAACCAGCTGGGCTTGGTGGTGCACGCCTTTAATCCCAGCACTTGGGAGGCAGAGACAGGTGGATCACTGTGAGTTCGAGACCAGCCTGGTCTATAGTGTGAGTCCAGGGCAGCCAAGGCTACACAGAGAGACCCTGTCTGGAAACCCTCTCCCCCCCCCCAAAAAAGGGAAACCAACTGTTGGTTGAACAGCTAGCTAAAGGGACTAGTTGTTGAGGAGAGGTTGAGGAGCGGAGGAAAAGGACATGCTCGAAGACTCGGGCATGTGCGGTACAAGCTGAAGGTCTCAAAGCCCAGGAGAGCTTCTCTACCTGTCTCCGTCTCTGTCTCACTTGCTGTCTGTCTGACTCCTTGCTCTTTGCTCGCTTACTAGCTCCCTGTCTTTCTGTGTGTCTGTCTGTCTGTCTGTCTATCTATCTATCTATCTATCCATCCATCCACCCATCTAGTTTGCTGTTACCCATCTTCCTGTCTCCTTGCTTGCTTGTCTCCATCTATCTGTTTCTCTTTCCCTGTCCCCAGCTCACTCTAGCGCTCTCTCTCTCTCTCTCTCTCTCTCTCTCTCTCTCTCTCTCTCTTTCTCTCGTGTCTGTTACTTACTTGTCTTTTTGCCATTGTCCTTCTGTCCGTCCCTCTTGCTCTTGCTTGCTTGCCCCTGCTTTCTATCTAACTAACTTAGTGCTTGCTTGCTGTCTGTTTGTCCAATCAACTGTCTCCATGGGCCAACCCCAGTATTTTATTGAAATGAAGTTCAGATTTTTTTCATTACAGATTACATCATGATTTTTTTTTTCATCATTACAATCACTAGGGCAATCAAAAATCCACAGAGTAACAAGGAAGTACAAAAAATTCTATAACCCACAACAAAACATACAACAAAAACCAATTATTTTCCAAACACCTGTCAGCATTACCTGCTTATTACTCTTTAAACAATACTCAGGAAAATTTAATCATAAATTTTCCTGGGCTAAAGCCAATGTATTTACAAGATAGTCATAGCAACATAGCCTGAGCTAGATATCCCCTAAAGAAAAAACTTGACTGACTTCCAGTCTCAGACCAACAGGTGCTATCCAAGCCTAGGCTAACTAACTGCCAAGGGGTCCTCTATTGTAAAATATCTGTAAAGCATGATGGTCCAAGCCCACCTTCTATTGCTCGCAAAGCAGATTCTAAAGAAACGTTTCTATAGGCAACAGTGTCTAGCCAGGTACTGCTATGTCCTGGTCTTAACTTTCTCTCATGCAGTTTCTGCCTGGGTGCTCACAGTCAGAGCAGAAAATCTATCATTGTCTCAAGCCTTTGGCCAGATGCTCTCTTTCAACATTCTCTGTGGGAAAAAGTTTTCCTTAGGGCTGAAAAATAAAGAGAAAAAACAGTTTTAGGAAAAATAACAGATTTCTAAACAACATTACACCTGGACCATACATAATATTTAGGGGCAGTGGTGATCAGCCGGAGGTCTCTAGAACTTTGTCCAGCAAAGCTCAACAGCTGTTCTGGATGTCTAGAGATCATGCTGGACAGTCTGAGGTCTCTGGAAGTTTGTCAAGCAAAGCCTCTATGACTTGTCCTCATGTCTGTGACCCAGGAGCATCAAGAGTTGAAGATTTTTATTAGCTACACAGCAAAGTTGAGGTTAGCCGGGGCTGCATTAGACCCTGCCTCAACACTTGGGAGGGGCAGGCAGATCTCTGTGAGTTCTGGGCCAGCCTGGTCTACAAAGTGAGTCCAGAACAGCCATGGCCATAACACAGAGGAACCTTGTCTTGAAAAAAACCAAACCAGGGCTGGAGAGATGGCTCAGTGGTTAAGAGCACTCTCTGCTCTTCCAAAGGTCCTGAGTTCAATTCCCAGCACCCACATGGTGGCTCACAACCACCTATAATGTAATCTGGTGCCCTCTTCTGGCATGCAGGTGTACATGCAGGCAGAATACTGTATACATAATAAATAAATAAATCTTTAAAAAAAAAAAAAAGGAAAAGAAAAAACCAAACCAAACAATCTCTCTAATGCCTAAGTTGTCTGTGGTTCCCTTTCCCCTCACCAAACTGATGAGGAAGGAAAGAAGAGACAAGTTGAATTCTTTCCCAGAAGTCGCACATAACTAATATGCTGCAGAGCCAAGACTGACCCTCTCCTTTGCATGCCCAAGCATGCTCCGACTCGGAGTAGGGGCAGCAGAGCAGTTTTCCACCATAGGAAGTTGGCTGGTGGACACAGTGTCTGTGCTGCCCTTCTGAGGTGTGTCCTTGTTGGTTTCAGGCCATCGTGACATCCCGCAGTGCTGTCCTGGCTTCTAGGTAGACTCAGGGAAGGGAGAAGGAGCGGCCATGATGGGTCTCCTGAAAAGCAGCCAGAGTTCTTAACTCTACAGGGAGAGCCTGTCTGAAAAACAACAACAACAACAACAAAATAAACTCCAAACCCAAAACAAGCAAAACCTATGTAGCTAATTATAAAAATACTAAATCCCTTTGTTTACTACTTGAAACTGTTCTTCCAGAGGCCCTGGGTTCCATTCCCAGCACTTGCACAGTGGCTAACCGCCTATGACTTCAGTTGCAGACGACCCAAACACCCTCTTCTGGCATCCTCGGCCACTGTATGCATAAGGTGCACAGACAAACCTGCAGGGAAAGCACACACGAAGTAAAAATAAAATTTTAAAGACACAAGGTGTCAAAGCATAAATTGAAAAGCCTACCCTTGACTGCTGCCTCCCAGCCATCTGGTTTCCCCTTTAAGGAGTATTCAGCACTCTTTCTGCTTTTGTACATATCCTGGACAGGTGATTACCACCTGTACAAGCTCATGACAGACAGCATCATGCAAGCACCCCACACACACCAAGCAAGCACACCACAGACAGCATCATGCAAGCACATCATACACTGCATGCAAGCACGCAGTGTGCAAGCACACTGCACACACCCATACAAGCACAAATGCATCCACACAGCATGCAAGGACACCACACACCATGTAAGCACACTCACTGGTTCCCTCCAGCAGTAGATAGATGTAGCTCATCCTCTCATCCCCACTGTTCCCAGTATTTGATAACTGGCTCCTCCCCCCATCATTGGTTATTTCTGTCATTAATATATTTTGCTCTGTGGTACAGCTTTTGTCTGTACAAAAATGTGCAAAATTCTGCTAGATGAAACTCTAGCATGTTCCATCTCAGACATTGCAAAAGAATGTTTTTCTCATTTCACCCACAGCTGGGAAGATGGCTCAGTAGTTAGCAGTGCACATTCTTCCTCCTGAGGACAGGAGATCAGGTCCCAGCACCCATGGGTGTGCTGACAGCTACCCGTAACTCCTGCTCCAGGGGCACGGCTCTTTTCTGGAAACTGGGAGTACCCGTAGTCACACATGCACATACTCACATATGCTCACAACTGTACGCATGTAATTAGTTTTCTTGAATTAAAACCCAATATTAGGAACCTACCGACGCATCTTTCTTTTCCTCCTCTCACTTCCTGGCACCTGCGGTCATCTATGTTGTCAAGGTTGGTGTTCACAGTCTCTATTTACAATTTATTTTATTTATTTATTATTGGTTTTTCAAGACACGGTTCCTCCGTGTCGCCCTGGCTTGTCCTGGACTCTCTCTATAGACCAGGCTGACTTGAAACTCACAGCAATCCACCTGCCTCTGCCTCCTGAGTGCTGGGATTAAAGGCCTGTGCCACCACACCCAGCCACGTTCTCTTTAATAACCACATTTCAGCTTTCCATCCTTTTTCTGATGCTAATTCTAAAAATTTAAGTACCACTAAGTAGTGTGGCTTTAGTAAGTATAGAAAAATAACATTCACTGCTAGACTTTCTGAGTGACGGTCTTGAGCCTCATGAAAAGAATATTGCTAGTTTCAGCGTCAAATGGTTTCTCTTAAATTCTTTTTTTTTTTTGGTTTTGTTTTTGGGTTTTTTTTTTGTTTTTTTTTTGTTTTTTTTGTTTTTTTGATACAGGGTTTCTCTGTGTAGCCTTGGCTGGCCTGGACCCACTTTGTAGGCCAGGCTGGCCTCAAACTCACAGAGACCCGCCTGCCTCTGCCTCCCGAGTGCTGGGATTAAAGGTGTGTGCCATCACGCCCGGCGGTTTCTCTTAAATTCTATCAGTTACTTAAAATCATGCTATATTGTAGAGTCTTTCATATTTAAACAATAACTTCCTTATGTGGCTTTTCAGTTATCTTAGAGTTTCTTTTTTCTTGTTGACAAAAGAATAATGGTCCAAGCCAGGTGGTGGTGGTGCACACACTTAATCCCAGCACTCGGGAGGCAGAGGCAGGCAGATGGAGGCCAGCCTGGTCTACAGAGTGAATCCAGGACAGCCAAGGCTACCCAAAGGAACCCTGTCTCAAAAATGAATAAATAAATAAAACCAAAACAGGAAGGAAGGAAGAACGATGGGCCGTCAGCACATCCTCGTGTTATCCAGCCCCTCAGTCATTCTGCCGGTTACCTGGAGTCTTCCCTCCCTGGCCAAAGATACCCCGCCTTAAGACCTCCATCCTCCTGCTCTAGAATGGAGTGGCTGCTCTGTAGGTTTCCGTATTGCTCAGCCTAGGGCTTCCCTTGCTGCCCTCCCGAGATGCGTGCGTTCCTGGATCCCAGGCCTTCTTAGATCCCTCCCTTAGTTTGCTGAGCGCATTATCAGCTAATGGCCCTTGCACTGGCTGTCGAGAGGTATGCATCCTATGTCCTCGCTTATCTAAAGATGTCTTTAGTCTACCTTTACTCTTGCTTTCCTTTCGGAATCTTTTTTGTTTCCATTTATTTATATGTATGTGTTTAAGCCTATGAATCTGTGTGTGCTACATGTGTGTGGGAGCCTGCAGAGGCCAGAAGAGGGCATTGGATCTCCTGAAACAGGATGTGCAGGTGACTGAGCCACCATGTGGGTGCTGGGAACTGAATTTGGTCCTCTGCAAGAGCAGCAAGCACGCTTTTTTTGTTTATTGATTTGGTTTGGTTTGGTTTTTTTCGAGACAGGGTTTCTCTGTGTAGTCTTGGCTGTCCTAGATTGGCTTTGTAGACCAGGCTAGCCACAAACTCATTGCAATCCACCTGCCTCTGCCTCCCGAGTGCTGGGATTAAAGGCATGTGCCACCATGCCTGGCCTTATTTGTTTTTTGTTTTTGTTTTGTCTTGTTTTCTTTTCTTTTGAGACAAAGTTTCTCTGTGTAGCCTTGGGTGTCCTGGAATTCATTCTGAAGACCAGGCTGGCCTCAAACTAACAGAGATCTGCCTGCCCCTGCCTCCAGGGTGCTGGGATTAAAGGCGTACACTGCCGCCACTGCCACCACCACCGCTGCCGCCGCCCCCCAGCTGCAGTCAGCACTCTTAACTATTGAGCTGTCTCTCAGCTCCCTGCACCCTTTTTCTTGATTGATGGTTTGGCTGAATATAAATTTCTAAGTTCAGATTCATATTTTCTCAAGGTTTTGAGGCTGTTATTCCTTTGCCTCTAGTGTACAGTGTGGCTTGTGTGTCGTCTAATTACAGTTTGGTTCCAGGTCCCCTGTAGATGGCTTTTTTCTAAGAGTTTTTGAGAATAGTCTAGCTTTTGATTATTTGCAATTGCACAAGTGTCTGGTGCAGAACTTTCATTATTCATCTGTCAGTATCCTAAGCTCCAGCTCTGGGAATTTTTCTTCTATTATTTCTTGCTTTTTCTATTCTCTCCGGAACATGTATCAGTTAGATGGCAGGTAGCAGGCCTTGTGGATTAATCATCTGTTTTCCTTACATTTTCTCTCATGGTTTCCTTTTATATATGCCTCTCTGGTTCTTATTTTGCCTTTAGAGAGATTTCCAAAAATTTGTTTTTCAGTATTTTGAGATATCCCCACCCCTGGTAATCATGTTTTTTATATCTGAAGCTTCTTTAGTGATTTCCCCCGCCCCCCCCCCTCCCCTCTGTCTCTCGCTCTCTTTCTTATTGTTGTTTTGTTTTTGTTTTTTTGTTTTTTGTTTTTCCAAGACAAGGTTTCTCTGTGTAGTCCTGCCTGTCCTAGACTCACTTTGTAGACCAGGCTGGCCTGGAACTCACAGCGATCCGCCGCTCTCTGCCTCCCGAGTGCTGGGATTAAAGGCGTGCGCCACCACGCCCAGCTTCTTTAGTCTTGTATGTACGAGAGGATAGCAGTGGTAAACAGTTCACACATCTTTCTGTACCTCATTGTCTAGTTACCTTTAATACCTAATACAGTGTAAATGCTGTGTTAAAAGTTGCCAACTATTGTTTAGAGATGCATGCCAATGGGAAAACTATACATGTTCAATAAGAAACAGCTAACGACCTTTATAGGCTTAGTATTCAGTACAGTTGTTGAGAATGTAACATTTCTTCCAGGCTTAGTGGCACACACCGGAGCACATTGTAGGCAGAGGCAGGGGATATTGAGATTTGTCCACATAGCAAGGAGAGAGGAGCTGAAACAGGAAAGCTACACAGTGCAAGTATCTCTGGAATGTATGCTGGGAGGAAGCCAGATTAGTTTACAGGGTTGAGAATAGAGGAGCAGCTGGGCGTGGTAGCGCACGCCTTAATCCCAGCGCTCGGGAGGCAGAGGCGGGCAGAGCGCTGTGAGTTCGAGGCCAGCCTGGTCTACAAAGTGAGTCCAGGACGGCCAAGGCTAACACAGAGAAACCCTGTCTCAAAAAAACAAAAACAACAACAAAAGAATAGAGTAATAACTGCTCACTTATTGTGTTGTGAAGCATTATTAAACAAACATAAAAGAGTCAATTATTTGTGTGATAGTCAGGTTAAGAGATAAACTGAAAAACAAAAACAGTTTTATAAAAATAACTGTAACAGGGGACATGTGCACATAATAGACGCAGAATAAGAACTTGTTCCTGCACGCTCTCCCCTGCAAAGTGAAGAGCATTCCCTTACCTATGCACCCAGTTATACAGCCTAGATCTGTTTTGTGGCATTGTGGGCTGCTTGTTTGAGATGGGTCTCAATATGTAGTTCAGGCTAGCCTAGAACTCATGATCTTCCTGCCTTAGCCTCCCATGTTCTGAAATTACTGGCACATGCCACTGTGTTCATCTTAGGTTTGCCTGTTTGCTTGTTTTTGTTTTTTGAGACATGGTCTCTCTATATAGCCCTGTCTAACCTGGAACTCACTATGCACACCAGGCTAGCCTCGTAGTCAGAGATCCAGCTGCCTCTGCAAAGGCACATCGTGACTGCTCCCCATCTTATGCTTTTAGTTGATTGGAGGTGTTTTGTGTTTTATTTGTTTTTAATTAATTTCTTTGGTCCCAGACAGTTCTAGGTCTTTTTTTTTTTTTTAGATTTACTTATTATATATACAGTGCTCTGCCTGCATGTACACCTGGAGGCCAGAAGAGGGCATCAGATCACATTATAGATGGCTGTGAGCCACCATGTGGTTGCTGGGAATTGAACTCAGGACCTCTGGAAGAGCAAACAGTGCTCCTAACCCCTGAGCCATCTCTCCAGCCCCAGTTCTAGGTCTTAAAGCTAGGCTCTATTCCTTCTGAACTAATTGTATCACCTTTGAGAACTAACTACACTGCTCTGACCCACAGCTTCCTTGAGAAAGGGATAAAGTCACAGCACCTAGTGCCTGTTATGCTTCTAAGGAAGAAGAGGGTGCATGTACAAGACTTAGCATGCCTCACAGGCTGCCCAGTGCGTGCGGGTTGCCATGGTGATTGTCAGTTATCACCATTCAGGAGAGAACTCAGGCTCTTGCCCCTGCTGTTTCCTCTGTCCCAGCATGCCCTCCATACTAAGACATGTTTCCAACCATTGCCTTGGATGGAGAGGTGGAGGGATAGGAGGAGAGTAAATTTTCCCTTAGGGGGGTCCTGAAGGGCTGAGGCCAGAGGGAACATCCGCGTGTCCCACCCGGCCCCCCACCCTGGGGTGAGGGCTGGGACGCTGCCCCTCGGCCCGGCCTCACCGCTGTCGTCCACCGCAGGTTTGGGATGTACATTCCGTTCCTGCAGCTGAACTATGATCTTCGAAAGACAAACCTCTTGAGCCACGTGGCTTCCATGGGGCCCCGAGAGGCAGTCAGCGGCCTGGCGAGGAGCCGGGACTACCTGCTGACGCTGCGGGAGACTTTGAAGCAGCACACGCGACAGCTGTATGGCCCCGAAGCCATGCCCACCCATGCCTGCTGCCTGTCACCAAGCCTCATTCGCAATGAGGTGGAGTTCCTCAAAATGGACTTCAACTGGCGCATGAAGGAAGTGCTCGTCAGCTCCATGCTCAGTGCCTATTATGTGGCCTTCGTACCTGTTTGGTTTGTGAAGGTACAAAGCAAAGTGGCTTGCTGCCCCCTCCTACACTGCCCCCCTGTGCCTCAGTGGCACACCCCCTTCCCCAGCCTTCTTGGGGTTTTTGTTATTTGTTTGTTTTCTAGGTGTGTTTGTATGTATATCTGTGTGTCAGTGTAAGTGTCTGTGTGTGTATCTGTGTCTGTAGGTATGTGTATCTATGTCTATGTGTGTATCTGTGTGTTTATGTATGTGTTTGTTGGTTTTTCAAGACAGAGTTCCTCTGTGTAGCCCTGGCTATCTTGGACTTCATTTTGTAGAACAAGCTAACTTGAACTCAGTGATCCGCCTGCCTCTGCCTCCCACGTGCTGAGATTAAAGGCGTGTGCCACCATGCCTGGCCTTCCACCTTATTTCTTGAGCTGGTCTGTCATTGAATCTGGAGCTTGCTGATTTGGCTAGACCCACAGATCTTCCTTTGTCTGCTTTCCCGGCTCTGGCTATACAGGTACCAAGCCAGCACGTGCAGCTTATTACCAAGGCTCTGAGGAGTAGAGCGCAGGTCCTCATGCTTGTGTCTGATCAAGCATGTCACCATCTGAGTCGTCTCCCAGCCTCGTCTCTGCCAGCTTTGATAGGGTTTCTCCTCTGGAGATCTGGAATACAGAAGGCAAGGTCCCCTGAAAGGGAGTGACCTATCCAAGTACTCTGAGTGTCCTGCTTTGCCACTGAATAAAGAAACCAGGAGCTGGGGCAGGAGAAATGGCTCAGCAATTAAGAGCACTGGTTGCAGAGCTGAGCAGGGTGGCGCACACCTGTAATCCCAGTACTCTGGGAGGCAGAGGCAAGTGGATCTCTGTGAGTTCGAGGCCAGCTTGGACTACAGAGTGAGTCCAGAACAGCCAAGGCTACATGGAGAAACACTGTCTCAGAAAAACAAAACAAAAAACACAGAAAAAGAGCACTTGCTGCACCTGCAGAGGACCAGGGTCGGTTCCCAATTCCCATATGGTGCTTCACAACTGTAACTGCAGTTCCAGAGGCTCTGCCGCCCTCTCTGGCCTCTGCAGATACTGCTTCATGTGGTACACATATGTACATGCAGGCAGAATACTGATACACATATAAGAAATAGATTTTGAAAGAAAGAAACCAGGAGTCAGCAGAGCTGAACGACCTCAGTTTATTCTCTGCGTTAAGTGTCTTTAGCTGTAATAGACTAGAAACAGTGCTCCAGGATGCACTCTGTTATATGTCTCCCTTCTTGCCCCCCATGCCGCACTCGGGGTGTGTGTGTGTGTGTGTCTGTGTGTGTGTGTGTGTGTGAGACTGTGTGCACGCGCGCTCAGGTTGTATGTGGAAGTCAGTGGACAGCTTGTGGGAGTTGGTTCTCCCACAGTCTGGGTCCTGGAGATTGAAGTCACATCAGGTCTGAGAACGGGTGCCTTTACCTCCTGAACCACCTCTCTGGCCCCAGGGTAAACTTTAAAGGTTGGAGGTTAGAGGCTGGAGAGATTGTTAAGTAGTTAGGAGCGTTGGCTGCTCTTCCAGAGGCCCTGGGGTCAGGTGGCAGCACCCACGTGACAGCTCACAGCTGTCTATAACTCCAGTTCCAGGGGATCCAGTGCTTTCCTCTGGTCCCGACAGGCACCGCCTCGCACGTGGTACACAGTCATACGTCATACACATCACATAGAATCTTTTTTAATTGAATGGATATGCATGCTTTGCCTACATGTATTGGTCTGTGCACCACTTGTGTACCTGCCGCCCTCGGAGGCCAGAAAAGGGTGTTGGATTCCCTGGAACAGGAGTTGTAGGTGAGTCACCATGTCAATAGGGGGCAGCAGAGCAGTTTTCCACCCTAGAAAGTTGACTGGTGGGCACAGCGTCTGTGATGCCCTGCTGAGGTGTGTCATTGTTGGTTTCAGGCTGTCCTGAAATCTCCACAGTGCTGTCCTGGCTTCTAGGTGGACTTGGGGAAGGGAGACGGAGCGGCCATGATGGATCTCCTGAGCCTCACGCACACCCCCTGTTCTCCACAGAATACGCATTACTATGACAAGCGTTGGTCCTGCGAGCTCTTCCTGCTGGTGTCCATCAGCACCTCTGTGATCCTCATGCAGCACCTGCTCCCTGCCAGCTACTGTGACCTGCTGCACAAGGCCGCTGCCCACCTGGGCTGCTGGCAGAAGGTGGATCCGGCTTTGTGCTCTAACGTGCTGCAGCACCCGTGAGTTACTCAGCCTGCTTTGCGCAGCCAACCCCAGGTCCCCTGGCCAGGGGGTGGGGTCACTCGCCATCTTGCTCTAACGCATTCATTGTCTTATATAGTGGACTTGGGTCCAGAGTGGAGTATGGTAGGGCTAGATGGTCCTGCTCGTCATCCGTGGGGAGCTGGCAGGTGTACTGGGCGTGGGCGGGGCCAGGTGCTGATGCAGGGACATCTCTGTCTCTCTCCCGTTTGTCCCCTCCCTGACTGACTGCTCATGTGTGCACTCATTCGTTCTTTACTCCTGTCACCTGCTCGCTGACATCCTCAACCATTCCACTGCCTGTTCCCTCAGTAGCTGCTCACCACAGCCCGGGCTCCTGTGCGTCAAGCAGAGAACCCTTGCTCTTCAACCTGTAAGCTGAGGAGAGTTCTAGAGGACTGTGAACAGCAGAAAGACCCTTTCCAGCGTGTGCTTTTCAGAACCTCAGTCAGAACAAGACACGGTTCCCTGCTAGCTCATGGGAAAATCTATCCAGGGAGGGGGAGCTTCAGGGGTGAAACAACAGTTGAAATCTTTAGCGGGTTCACAGGCTTGGGGGTGGAGGTGGGTAACCACATAAAAAGTAGTTCTGATGAGTGAGGCAAAAGGCACAGCTGCAGGCTAACACTGTTCCCAGAGCAGAAGTTCCCGTCGGCCTGCGCAGGAGCCCTGAGGTGCTGGCCAGATCTTCCTGCAGCCTCCTCCTTCTTCACCAGCCCGACACTCGCACAGCCGTCAGCGAGTCCCTGTCCTGGTTGTACTAATCTCCCCTCATTGAAGGCTCCCACATCCCAGTCTCCAGGACAGCCTTGTAGAGGGAGGCCAAGCAGAGCCAAAGCCCAAGGCGAGACCTCAGAGGCCAAGTGCCCTTGCTTGATGCTCTGGTCAGCAGGAGCCTTTTCGAGCTCTGTTTAGGGTCAGAGAGAACCTGCTGACCTTTCTGAATCAGCCACTAGTGGCCCCTACGGAAGGAGTGCCGCTGGGCGTGGTGCCTCACACCTTTAATTCGAAGCCGGCCTGGTCGACAGAGCAAGTTTCAGGCCAGCCAAGGCTGCACAGAGAAACCCCGTCTCAAGAAAACCAAAAAAGAAGGAAAGAACGCTGCCCGTCTGTATCTGATCCAAGTCCTTCACTAAGATCAAGGCCTTCGCACCGCTTCCTGGCTGGTCGGCTGGGGCCTGGGAGCCCTTCCTTTTCTTTCTGCATCCTAACATGCACTTTGCCTCCAGCCAGACAAATCTCTTTGGGCTCTCATATGCTTTCTTCACTCCCCAGTCCAGCCTTTCCCCATGATGCATTGGGAAATCTTTCTATCCTCTCTTAGTCAAGTGCCCTGCTCTGTGAAGGATCTTTCCATTAAGTGCCCCACCCACCTCATGCTCTCTTCTGTTCCTTTGTCTCTTGCCTGGAAGCCTCTGGAAACCATGGCTCTTGCCTGTGTAGCACTCAGCTGTCTCCCTCTCCCATTAGAGAGCCTGGCTGGGTTTTGTGGGCTTTAAAAAAAAAAAAAAAGTTTAGATTGATTTATTTGTGGTTATGAGTGTTTTTCCTGCATGCCTGATGACCACAGAGGTCAGATGAAGGTGTCACTGTCTGGAACTGGAATCACAGATGCTTGGGGCCATCAAATGGGTGCTGGATTTGAACCCAGGCCCTCTGCAAGAGCAACTAGTGCCCTTAGCTGCTGAGCCATTTCTCTAGCCCTGTCAGTTTTTTTACATAAAATTTACATAAGTGAAATATACTATATAAATTACAAATTTTATAAGTCTTTGAAGTTTTTTCTTTCTTTCTTTCTTTCTTTCTTTCTTTCTTTCTTTTTTTGAGACAGAGTTTCTCTTTGTAACCCTGGCTGTCCTGGAACTCACTATGTAGATCACGTTGGCCTTAGACTCTGCCTCTGTCTCCCAAGTGCTGGGATTAAAGGTGTGTGGCACCACCACACCCAACAAGGGCATGAATATTCTTGTAACCTACCAACATGAAGGGAACAAAACATTTCTAGCTCCATAGAAATATCCTCAGAGCTGGAGAGATGGCTCAGCCGTTAGGAGCACTGGCTACTCTTCTAGAGGGCCCAGGTTCAGTTCCCACCTTGCAGCTCACAACTGTCTGCAGCTCCTGTCCAGGGGACCTAACAACCTCACACAGATATACATGCAGTCAAATCACCAATGTACATGAAATAAAAACAAATAATTTTAAAACATCTTCATGTTCTTCCCAGTAAACCTCTTTCAGTTTACATATGCGCGCGCGCACACACACACACACACACACACACACACACACACACATACCCTCCCTATCTTTCTTTCACAATAGGTTGATTTGTCCTATTATAGAACTTTATATGAATGAAATTATAAATAGCCACTCCTGTGTCCAGCTCCTTTCACTCAGTGTTATTTCTGTGAGGTTAATTTTTGTGGTTGTGTGTTTTTAAGAGAATAAACCAGTGAGGCAGGAATAGGATTACACAAGAGATGCTTATGGCTGTAGCTCTGTTTCTAGCCTCGGATCTTGAAGTCCCTGGAATCTTACAGGACTTTAGAAGGAAACTCTCTGCTCTCATTTGCCTTCCCTCTCTCCTTTTTCATTTTGTTGTTGTTGTTGTTGTTTGTTTGTTTGTTTTTTTAGGGGGGTGGGAGGAGTTTGGTTTTTTGAGACAGGGTCTCTCTGTATAGCCTTGGGTTCATTTAGCCTCTCAGTGCCAGGTTTTGTGGCATACTCTGAGGACACAAGCATGAAATAGATACTGTCCACCTCCTAAAGGAGTGGATAGCGAGAAGGAAACAAGCTGGGCGTGGTGCTGCACGCCTGTAATCCCAGCACTAGGGAAACAGAGGTAGGTGGATCGCTGTGAGTTCAAGGCCAGCCTGGTCTACGAAGTGAGTCCAGGACAGCCAGGGCTACACGAGAGACCCTGTCTCAGAAAAACAAAAACAAAAACCAGACAAGGAAAGATCCTGCCCGGACAGTGCATCAGGAAGACTAGTCTGTTTAGAGGGCGTGGCTTCCGCAGGGACATGAGCAGTGTAGTGGAAGTCAAGGGATGTCATATGGGATCTCAAGAAACCGTGTCAGATTCACAGAGACTCAAGCCTTCAGCACATTTTAAACAGCACAGCCACACGCCCCTGGGGCACCTGGGTAACTGGGTGGTGAACCCACGGGAGTTACAACTGAGGCAAATAGATAGATAAAGTGCTTTCTTCATAATCTAGGTATCCCAGTGTGGTGGCTTGCTTATGGCTGTTACCCCATTTTATAGAGGAGGCAGCTGAGACCCAGAAAAGGAGTCACAGTGTCAGAGCTAATGACTGCCCCGGGCCCAGTCCTTTAC
Source organism: Acomys minous (assembly GCF_964271855.1). Taxonomy (NCBI): domain Eukaryota; kingdom Metazoa; phylum Chordata; class Mammalia; order Rodentia; family Muridae; genus Acomys; species Acomys minous. The sequence goes on along the minus strand of NC_140487.1, from coordinate 105,541,289 downwards.
CCACTTTACCAGATGAGCTGGAGACAAATCATGCTCTTGGGCTGTGCTTCCAGGTGGACTGAGGAGTGCATGTGGCCACAGGGTGTGCTGGTGAAGCACAGCAAGAACGTCTACAAAGCCGTGGGCCACTACAACGTGGCCATCCCCTCTGATGTCTCCCACTTCCGCTTCCACGTGAGTGTTCTTTTCTGGGCAGGAGGGTGGGGCCCGATCTTCAGGTGGGTTGCCTTAGCGGGGAGGATGGTGGTGGCTGTTCCCACTGTTGCCAAAACCCAGAGGGAGACAGTGCACGTGCAGGTGCAGCCCAAGGGTATCAGCGCAGGCGAGCAGAACTGACTGGGAAGACGAGAGATGGTCAGGCGATAAAAGAAGAGGTTCTGCAGGTCCTGATGGCTCGTGCCTTTAAACCCAGCACTGAGAGAGACAGAGACAGACAGACAGACAGACACACACACACACACACACACACACACACACACACACACACAGATCCTAGCAGTGGAGACAATACTGATGATCTGTGCTGTGTGCCATGTATTTTTAACTTATTCAAGGGTGCCTTACTGAGAAACTTGGGAACGCATGCAGATAGCCTGAGTCAGCATGGGGAGAAGGGTTGCTGTGAGTCAGCAAAGCTGCTGGCCTCCAGTCCCCCTTTCCACAGGGTCCTCATGGCAATACTCTAAAGGAGCTTGAATTCCCTTCCTAGAATCCTCTGCCACAGCTGGGGACCATGTGGAGCTGGGGTACTCAGAGTAACAGTTTTGGAGATGGTTGATCTGGCCAGTTACCTTCATTTCTCAGAGAGAGAAGAGACTTGCTCCCCATCCCCCAGCATTTCAGCACAGGCCTGAGCCCAGCATCCTGGTCGCTTTAACTCCACTATTAGTGCCTCTTCCCATCCTATAAGCAGTCCGTGAGCTTTAGGTGCTTTTCCTGCACACTAAGATCCTGAGATGTTTCTTTTTTCTTTCTTTGATTTTTTTTTTTTTTTTTTTTGGTTTTTTAAGACAGGGTTTCTCTGTGTAGCCTTGGCTGTCCTGGACTCGCTTTGTAGACCAGGCTGGCCTTGAACTCACATCGATCCGCCTGCCTCTGCCTCCCAAGTGCTGGGATTAAAGGCATGCGCCACCACCGCCCGGCTTTTTTTTTTTTTTTGAGTTCTGCACTCTTTTTTGTTTGTTTGTTTGTTTCTTTTTTGGAAAGCACTGAGGTGTTGCTACAGAGCAAGTAGTAGGTAGGTACTCAGGCTGTAGAGAATAATAGCTTTCCAGATTCTTGATGCCTAGCAACTAAAAATAAATAAACGGGGGTGGGGGTGGGGTGGCTGGAGAGATGGCTCAGAGGTTAAGAGCACTGGCTGCACTTCCAGAGGTCCTGAGTTCAATTCTCAACAACCACATGGTGGCTCACAACCATCTATAATGTGATCTGATGCCCTCTTCTGGCCTACAGGTGTATATGCAGGCAGAGCACTGTATACATAATAAATAAATAACAAATATTTTAAGATAAATAAATAAATGGATTTCCATGCTGATTACATAAAATTTGCTGAGCTTGCTGGGTGTGGTGGCGCATGCCTATAATCTCAGCACAGAGGCAGGCAGATGCTGTGAGTTCAAAGCCAGCCTGGTCTACAAAGTGAGTCCAGGGCAGCAAAGGCTACACAGAGAAACCCTGTCTGGGGGGAAAAAAAAGAAAAAAGATTTGCTGAACTAAAATCTGTTGCATATACAAAAGCTTGGGTTAAAAAAAAAAAAAGAAAGAAAGAAAAGAAAAGAAAAAGAAAAAAGGGAAAAAAAAAAAAGAAAGATTCCAGTTTGTTCAGGCCCACGATACTGCAGAGGATAGTGTTTTTAAAAAGTTGGGTGGGGTGTGGTAGTGCAAGTTTTTAATCTCAGCATTCCAGAGGCAGAAGCATGCTGATCTCTATGAGTTCAAGGCCAGGCTAATAACAGATAAAAACAAGTTGATTTTAGGCCAGAAAGAACAAGCAAGACCTCTGAGAAAAAGGCTTCCCAGAAGTAGCTTCCATAGCTGGTTTGGAAGCGGCAGGATAGAGTGCCATTAGCAAAGACGGAGGAGGTGGCAGAGCCACGTGGGGCCCCTAGAGAGTGTCCCCTTTATCACGCACCAAGACCCGCTGATCCGGGAACCAGGCTCCTGGAGCATGCCCTCTGGCCTCTGCCTACCCTCTCCTGGGTAGTTCTTTTTCAGCAACCCCCTGAGGATCCTCAACATCCTCTTGCTGCTGGAGGGCGCTGTCATTGTCTACCAGCTGTACTCCTTAATGTCCTCGGAAAAGTGGCACCAGACCATCTCCCTGGCCCTCATCCTCTTCAGCAACTACTACGCCTTCTTCAAGCTGCTCCGGGACCGGCTGGTATTGGGCAAAGCCTACTCATACTCGGCCAGCCCCCAGAGGGACCTGGACCACCGGTTCTCCTGAGCCTCGGGTGTGAACCTGGAGACAGCATCCGGGCTTGACCCAGGGGCCTCCTGGCCAAGGGCTCTTGGGGTTGGGTGGGGGTGGGGGCAAAAAAACAAAACAAAACAAAAAAAATCCACCAGAGCTTTGTATTTTTGTTACGTAATGTTTCGTTCTTTGATAATTGATGTGATAAGAAGAAGAAAAGTCTTATTTTTATACTCCCAACCAGCCTGTGTCTGTGATTCTTTCTCTTGTCCCTGCCTGTCAGGCAGAGTCAGAAGTGTGGGCATCTTGAGCTGGGAAGCTCCACGTGTGGCTTCTGCAACTCCTCCTGCAGGGGCTGGCAGATGAGGAGATGGCAGACGCTGAGGCTGCTGCTGCTGACTGGAGGCCAGTTGTGTACAGATGCTGCTGTGGGTGCTACTTCCAGCCTTCTCCTCCTCATTTCCACAGCCCTGGGAAGGTGTGTGTTGTCCCTCCCACAGGTGAACAGAAACTCAGAGCACTAGTGACTTGCTCCTGGTAACATAGATGTGAAATGGTAGAGCTGGCATCAAAACAAAATGTAAAAACCCTCTGAAAAGTGGTGACACTGTTGTCCTAGATTATGTCATGATTCTCCTAGGATGCAGTCAGCGCAACCCTGCCCTGTACCAGGTAATGGCGCCAGGCCAGAGCACAGCTACACTGGGGAGGGAGTGCCGATGAGATGGGTCAGAGGGTCCAGGCACTTCCCCTCAATCCTGACAACTCAAATTCAATCCCTGGGGCCAATTTGGTGGAAGGAGAGACCTGCCAACTCCCGTAAGAGGCCTCTAGCGTCACTCTACACACACATTAAGTAAATGTAAGTTTACATCTCTTTAGATTTATTATTTATGTATATGAATGATTTACCTGTATATAAAGTATATGCTCCGTAAGTGTGCCTGGTGCCCTTGGAGGTTAGAAGAGGCCGTTGAACCCCCTGAGCCTGGGATTGCAGTTGGTTTGGGAGCCACCACTCAGTTGCTAAGAATCAAACCCTGATCCTCTGCAAACGCAGCAGGTGCTACGAATCACTGAGTCAACTCTCCAGCCCAGTAAGTGTAGTGTTACCATTTGTATTTCTTGAGTGGGGATGCTGTTGGTGCTCTCTGTGCTTCTGACGCCACAGTTGTAGTTGCAGTGGGCACCAGGTGGGCATGCGGAGGAAAGCCATCCCAGTGAGAGCGCAGGGTCAAAGGTCTGAGATGCTCCAGTGTGTTGGGAGAGGGCTAGCAGAATGTGGTTCCAACACATGACAGTGGAAAAATGGATGGTCTTTGGAAAAATCAGAGGCTGAATAAGAGGAAATGTAATTTTAAGCCTCCTGAGTCATTGAATGGAAACAAAACTGTGCGAAGGGTCAGCTGGGGGTCAGGTGGCCCCTCTAGGCAATGTTAAGAGTGCTCTGAGGAGAAGGAATAAGCCCACCTGAGCCAGCCTTTCTGTTTTTGCCACAGGATGTACATATGAGCTCCAGAGAATATGATACAGACTTGACAGTCCTATTTTTTTTTTGTTTTTCAAGACAGAGTTTCTCTGGGTAGCCCTAGCTTTCCTGGACTTACTTTGCAGATCAGGCTGGCCTCGAACTTACAATGATCCGCCTGCCTCTGCCTCCTGAGTGCTGGGATTACAGGCGTGTGCCGCCTTGACTCAACAGTTTTGATGCCTCTGTTAAGCAGGCATTGTGTCACACATTGGGATAACAAAGTTGGGGAAGAGCCGGACATGGGGGCACACGCCTTTAATCCTAGTATTTGGGAGCAGAGGCAGGCAGATCTCTAAGTTCAAGGCCAGCCAGGGCTACAAACAGAGTTTCAGGACAACCAAGGCTACACAGAGAAACTCTTGTCTTGAAAAACCAAAAAACAGGGCTACACAGAGAAAGAAACCCTGTCTCAAAAAAACAAAAACAAAAAAAAGGAACAAAAAGGACGGATACCCTGACGGGAGGAAGACAGGCTTCTTGGAAGGTGTGTTAATTGAACTGGCTCTGGGAGAAAAGTTTATCACGTGGTCAAACAAGGCTAGAGAGGGACCTGCATCCCAAGCACAGGGACCTGCATCCCAAGCAGAGGGACCTGGATCCCAAGCAGAGGGAGTCCGCTTAGGGAAAGGGGTGCCTCAAGCATGGCTGGAGTGTGAGGTTTCTGTTGATGAGTGGGCCCAAGAGCCAGCCTGGGTGCCAGCCTGAGATGTTTGGGCATCCCCAAGTCCCCAAGAGCAGGCAGCAGTGGAAACTGCTAAGCAAAAGAGTGACACTAAGGTATGCATTGCCTTTCTTTTCTTCTGTGTTGACCTTTTTTTTTTTTTTTTTTTTTTTTTTTTTGGTTTTTTTGAGACAGGGTTTCTTTGTGTAGCCCTGGCTGTCCTGGACTCACTTTTAGACTAGGCTAGCCTTGAACTCAAAGCGATCCACCTGCCTCTGCCTCCCGAGTGCTGGGATTAAAGGCGTGCACCATCACACCTGGCCTGTGTTGCTCTCTTCAGATTTTTTTTCTTCCAGAGTTCAGGACTAAACCCAGGCCCCTATGTTTGCTAGGCAAGTACTTTGCTACTGAGCTAAATCTCTAACACAAACACTCATTTTTTTTGAGTGTGTGTGTGTGTGTGTGTGTGTGTGTGTGTGTACAGATACTGTATCACAGCAGGTGAGCAGAGATAGCACACAACTTTCAGGAGTTAAAAGTCTCTGTGCAGCTGGGCATGGTGGCACACGCCTTTAATCCCAGCGCTCGGGAGGTAGAGGCAGGCAGATCTCTGAGTTTGAGGCCAGCCTGGTCTACAAAATGAGTGCAGGACAGCCACGGCTACACAGAGAAACCCTGTCTCAAAAAACCAAAACCAAAACCAAAAAAAAAAAGTCTCTATGCACCAGATATTCCAGGGATCCAAGATTGGCAGAAGCACTTTTCCCTGCTGAGCCATCTCTCTGGTCCTTACTGTGAGTTTTATTTTTGCTTTTTTGTTCTGTTTTGGTTTTGAGACATGGTTTCTCTGGACTCACTTTGTAGACCAGGCAGGCCTGCCTCTGCCCCTCAAATGCCTGTGGGTAATAATTTATTTAATTTTATGTGCATTGGTGTGAGGGTATCCAGGGTGTCAGATGACCTGGAACTGAAGTTACAGACAGTTGTGAGCTTCCATGTGGTTGCTGGGAATTGAACCCTGGTCCTTTAGAAGAGCAGACAGTGCTCTTAAGCACTGAGCCATCTCTCCAGCCCCCTGTCTGTGGTTTTAAACGCAGCCAGGGAAAACCTGGTGTGGTGGCGCACACCTTTAATCCCAGCACTCGAGAGGCTGAGGCAGGCGGATCGCTGTGAGTTCGAGGCCAGCCTGGTCTACAAAGTGAGTCCAGGACAGCCAAGGCTACACAGAGAAACCTTGTCTCGAAAAACCAAAATAAATAAATAAAGGCAGACAGAGTAGAAAAATTGGGCCTGGAGATCTGTGAGATGGGCAGGTTAGGGTGGTAAGGGAGGTGACCACAGAAGTCCCTTTTCTCAAGTCAGTCACAGAATGTGACTTCTGATTTATTTGCTTTCTCAGCCAGCCATCTGGGTAGAGTTGGCAATTTGTTGTGATAGGCCCTGAGGCCAATCTCCTTCCAAAAGATGGAGACTAAAGATTGAACTTAATCCCCGCTCTGTGTGTGGAGGTGAAAAGACAAGATTGGCACGCCATCATGTAAAAAAGGCCTACTAAGTATTAGCCACGAATAACTTGATTCAAAAAGCACACGCTCCAGGACAGCCAAGGCTACTCTGTCTCGGAAAAAGAAAAGAGAAGAAAAGAAAAAATAAAACAAAAGAAAAGGCACACGCTTCAAATTCCTCATAGCTAAAAACAGGGAGCTCATTAACCTGTTAATTTTGTTTGTTTGTTTATTCAGTCAATAGCCATAACCCAGACTTTGGAAGGTGTTGGCCACAGTGTTATGCAAAGCAGAACTGAGCCCTGCTATTCAAAGGTTAGTGGGCTTTGCCCCTCCCCCAACACACTCCTGCTGGAGAATCAGTGCAGACGCCTCTTGGTGTGATAGCAAACACCTGTAATCTCAGCACTCCGGAAGTGGAAGCGGCAAGGTCTGGAGTTTGGGATCCCTGAAACCTTGCCTCCCAGAAACAAACAAAAGGCCTGGGAGCCTTTGGTCTGAGCGTTTGGGAGGCACAGGTAGGTGAAACCTTTGTCAAGTTGAGATCTGTTTGGTCTGTGTAGAGTTTCAGGCTAGCCAGAGTTACATAGCGAGACCTTGTATAGAACAAAAAAAGAAGAAAAAAAAGAAAAAGAAAAAGAAAAAGAAACTGTGAGGGCACGCCTTTAATCCCAGCACTAGGGAGGCAGAGGCAGGAGGATCTCTGTGAGTTGGAGCCCAGCCTGGTCTACAAAGTGAGTCCAGGACAGCCAGGAATACACAGAAACCATGTCTCAAAAAACTAAAAATTAAAAAAATAATACTAAATAAATACCAGTTTAACCTTCATTTCTTTTCCGTATCTCCATATCGGTGAACGAATCACTTCCTCTCTCTAGGTAATTATTTATTCACAGTCTATACTGGCTTAATTATAAATAGAAGGGATATCTTTCCGAGAAAGAAGTCCTCGCCATAAAGAAGAAATAAAAACAGAAACAGCTGAGAACTTGGCACACTTTCTTCAGTACCTATCCCTTCTAGTCACTCCTCAGCCTTGCCTGTCCCTAATTGTCACCTTTAGTGGCTGCGTTCTCTTTAAACGCGCGCCAGTCCTCCGTCACCTCCTCGAGGGAAGGGGGCGTGAGAGTTAAGAACGCGTTTAGTACGGTGTAAAACGTTTGTCCTCGTCAGGCCGCCGTCCGGCAGGTCCGCCATATTGTCTGCCGAAGCTGCCGCTGAAGCTACCGCTGCGGCCGCCGCCAAGTGTGAGCGAGCGGAGCCGCGATGGGTGAGTGTGGCGGCTCGGCAGATGGGTGCCCGGGCCGAGGTGTAAGGGGAGCGGGGTCTGGCGAGGGCGTGCCTCTAGTCTGAAGAAGATGTCTGAAGCATCCAGATAGGTATGGGAGGAGGAGAAATCAGGCCGGGAGTGCCCCTCGGACCAGTTTAAGGGCCGGCGTAGGGGCCACACGGGGGAGCAGCCCCGGGGGCTGGTTCCGGATGCCTAGCGCCCCCGGTGTCCCCACGTGGTGGCCCTGGGCCGGAGCTCGTGCGTCCCGGGGGGGAGACAGAGCCCTTCCACCCTGCCCTCTCGCCCTGCTGGGGGCCGGGCTCCGGGCGGCAGGCCTGGCCGCCGCGGCGGGGAGCCCGCTGCCATGGGCGTTTGGCCCGACGCGCTTCGGAACGAGCTGAAGTCCTTACCTGCCTACGTAGAGGGTAGAGTCCTCTGGAGAGGAGACGCAGGGCAGGGCAGCTCCGGAGCAGTTAGCAAGGGCAGGCCGGGGCCAGCCGAGCTAGGGCCTCTGAAGGCCAGGAAAAAAAAAAAAAGTCCCAGTCGGCGCAGAAATGGGTGGCTCTGCTAAGACTCAGTGACAGCCTTTTCGTAGTGTTAGGAAGCCCAGAGCCAAGACTTCTTGGCATAGACAGGCCAGAGACTTGAGGTTTCTGGGCCAACTCTGGTTAGGAGAAAGAGAGACCTGTTGATCTCTCTTTAAAAAAAAAAAAAGAGAGACTCTGGATACGAAAGCCGTTGCCCAAAAGAACATGATGGTGGTCTTTCAGTTCAGAAACAAAGCCAGCATTGGTAATTTATTGGCATCAGGAAAGTAGAAACTGTTTAAATTCGCTCATCTGTACGTGCAGGCATTATCGTCAATGCTTAGCGTGTCTTGTTTTAACCTAATCGCAACCTAGGGAGATAGCTGCTGCTCTTATTCCTGCTTTACAGATGGGGAAACTGAGGCTTTAGAGTGGTCAAGTAACTTATCCAAGGTCACACAGTGATTAAACCAGGGTGTTCACTCCCGAGCCCTAGGATTAAACTGCTGCCTTTTATGGCCTGGCCCTCTAGTGGTGGGCTAAAAGAAGAAAGGGACAGTTTTAACCCTGCATAAAGTTGCGAAGGTGTGTTTTGTTGTGGGTCCAGCTGGAAACCTTTAGTCTGAATGAAACTGAAAAAGTTCAGAGGGAATCGCTGACCCCTATCTGATATAGGAGTGGCCCTTGCATTTCTGAAATTCAGTACAATCTCCGATTCTGAGGAAACCTAAATTATCTTCCCTGCCTGTGATTTCAGAATCACATCTGGCCTGCCACGTCCTACGCCTCTCCTCCAGTTACTTAAAAAAAAAATTTTTTTTTTTTGAGACAGTGTTTCTCTGTGTAACAGCCCTGCCTGTCCTGGAACCCATGCCTGACCTCCAGTTACTTAATTTACAAACAGAACTGCACAGAGAAGGTGTCTGTCAAGGTGCAACACACAGTATAATCATCATTTCTGAGCATTCACATCTTTAGGCAGGGAGTGTGTGGAGCCTGACAGGAGCGCTGTAAACAACATCGCTTTCTTCCCACCTTTGATAATAGCAGTTCTTTCCCCTAAAGCACTCTATAGTTCCCAGAATCCTCTGGGAGTAGAAGATTGATTTAGAAGCCGGCTCTGTGGCACACGCCTGTAATCCCAGCACTCAAGGAGGCAGAGGCAGGAGGATCTCTGCGAGTTGGAGGCCAGCCTGATCTACACAGTGAGTCCAGGACAGCCAGTGCTACAAAGAAAAACCCTGTCTGGAAAAACCAGAGGGAGGGGAGGATTTGTGTTGGATGTGGTGGCGCATGCCTTAATCCCAGTGCCCGGAAGCAGAGACAGGCGGATCTCTGAGAGTTTGAGGCCAGCCTGGTCTACAGAGCTAGTTTCAGGATATCAGAGAAACACTGTCTTGAAAAACAAAAACAAACATTAAGGTATTAAGTGAAGTTAGTTTTTTGTTTTGTTTTTCTGTTACATTGTAGATGAAGGTTCCTCAGTGCAAGACCAAGACCTGACCAGAGTCTTAGAAGGAATTTTTAGTATATAGTCAGGTGACTCAATTTCAGTGATCAAACTAATATAAGGATATATTTAATCACAACCTATAGTCCTAGGTAGTTTGGGTAATCCTCATGACAACAGTAAATTGATGCTTTGAGAAGACCGGGTAAGTAGTGCTGACTACTGGTTATGGTACAGCAGTGTGCTCCCGGGGCCAGTGTGTCCTGCTGGGTTTGCTAGGCCACACTTCACTCTCTTTAACAGCCCCTGTGGTGACTCCGCTGCCTGTGCTGGTGATGCAACTACAGACTCTTAACCAGCTCTAGCAAAGACCCCACCCCAGTGAATTCTAGTGCGTACTGGCGGTCTTGCCACCGTTTCCTCTCTGCTGCTAACTGGGAATTTGGCATTCTCTCCCCAAATCCAGGGGACGGGTCTTAATTAAAGTAAGCTCTAAGCCAGCCATCACTGTAATTCTCTCGTCCTCAGCAGTTGTTGATTTTAGGTTCCTTAGGTCTGAAGGGAAGTCTGGGAAGCTTCTGGAAGAACCTTTCTTTCTTTCTTTTTCAAGACAGGGTTTCTCTGGGTGGCCTTGGTTGTCTCAGCGCCCTGGCTGACTCCCTCTAATTTCCCACAGCCTCAGCAGGAAGCTGGGATCCCTTAACTCTGGGGGAGGGGAGTCACCAGAACCAGCTTGGAGGCTGAGGCAGAGGTAGCCAGAGAGCTCTGCCCATTCCTTCTTAGGGGAGGGACGAGGGGGTGGGGCTGGGGGCCAGTCTCCACCAGGCAGCTCCAGATAGTATGTGCCCCTGGGCTGGGTGACAGAGGAAAGGCAGGCTCTCCTGGGGAGCGGGGGTGGAGGTGTGGGGCTGGTGTGAGGAGCCTGTCCATGAGCTCCTGTGGTGTCACTATATTGCTGGGACCCATTTGTTGTCCTCATTGTAAAGGAAGGACTGCTTCCCTGGGCTCTCTGGCTGGTAGGTGGCTGCAGAGAGAGAGAGAAATGGCATCAGACACCAGAGCTGGGGAGGAGGTAGGGAGCCCTGCACCTGCCCTGCAGCCTAGAGACAGGGAGAGGAAGCAACTGGCCTTGTGTTACCTGGCTCTTATTTATTTATTTATTATTTTAAGATTGATTTATTTATTACGTGTATATAGTGTTCTGCCTGCATGTATACCTGCAGGCCAGAAGAGGGCACCAGATCTCATTATAGATGGCTGTGAACCACCATGTGGTGGCTGGGAATTGAACTCAGGACCTCTGGAAGAGCAGACAGTAGTTGTAACCTCTGAGCCAGCTCTCCAACACCCTCTTATTTATTTTTTTGAAGGAGTAGGGGTAGAAGTCGCCTTCAGGTGTCTTCTCTGTCCCTCTCCACTTCTTACTTCTTTTGAGATAAGGTCTCTCACCAAACTTTCAGCTCCACCTGTCTCCATCCTGGGTCACAGGCACACACCACTGATTTTGGCTTTTGCGTGTGTGCTGGAGATCCAAGCCTGGTCCTCACTCAGGCACAGTAAGCACTTTACCTACTGAGCCATCTCCCGGCCTTCTTCCATGGCTCTTAGGTGGCCAAGGCTGGCCTCCGACTGTGGCTTCTGACACTCTTCAACTCTTTATAACTTTTTTAACAGAATCAACTTTACAATGCCACTTTCTAGAAAATGTGAATGGACATTTCAAGGAAAACGGTACTTTTTGTTTTGTTTTGGTTTTTGGTGTTCTATTTTGTTTTTGTTTTTGTTTTTGAGTCAGGGTTTCTAAGTGTAGCCTTGGCTGTCCTGGATTCATTTTGTAGACCAGGCTGGCCTCCAACTCACAGAGATCCACCTGCCTCTGCCTCCCTGAGTGCTGGGATTGATTACAGGTCGTGTGCACCACCACACCTGGCTGAAAATAGTACTCTTCCCCGCCCACCCCCCAAGATAGGGTTTCTCTGTGTAGCCTTGGCTGTCCTAGACTCACTTTGTAGACCAGGCTGGCCTGGAACTCAAGATCTGCCTGCCTCTGCCTCCCGAGTGCTGGGATTACAGGCGTGCACCACCACACCTGGCCAACCTTTCTTATTTAAAAGCTGACTTTAGGGCCTGCAGAGATGGCCCAGAGACTAAGAGTACCTGTCTGTTCTTTCAAAGATCCTGAGTTCAATTCCCAGCAGCCACATGGTGGCTCACACCCATCTATAATGAGATCTGATGCCCTTGTTTGGTGTTTTGGCACACATTCAGGCAGAATACTGTATAAATGATAGATAAATAAACATCTTAAAAAAGAAAAGCCGACTTTAAAAAAAAAAAGATACTTTAATATCTTGGGCTTTTTTGTGAAACAAGGCCTTACACTGTAGCACCAAGTAGCCTGGAACTCGGTCTTTCTACCTCATATTCCCCTGTGCTAGAATTATAGGCAAGCTCCACCATACTTTCCTGAAAAATGAACACATCTTTTGGGGCTAGAGAGATGGCTCAGTAATTTAACAGCATTTATTACTGTGCAGGATCCAAGTTCAGTTCCCAGCACCCACCTCAGGCAGCTCACACCAACCTGTAACTACATTACATTCTAGGCCTCTGTGGTCACCCACATACCTGTACAGATGCACACACAGATAAAAAGAAAACAATTGAGACAATTGTGGGGCATGATGGTATATGCTTGATTTTTTTTTTTCCTTCCCACAATCCCAGTGTTTTGGGTTTTTTCCCCCTAGACAAAGTTTCTCTGTGTAACAGCCCTGACTATCCTCGACTTGCTTTGTAGATCATGTAGACCAGGCTGGCCTCAAACCCACAGAGATCTGCCTGCCCCTGTCTCCCAAGTGCTGGGGTTAAAGGTGTGTGCCATCACCACCCGGCTCACAATCCCAGTATTTGAAAGCTGAAGAAGAATTGTCATGAGTTCAAGGCTGGCCTGGATTATGCAGTGCAGCCATATCTCAGAGAAAGTAAGGTTATAAAGAAAGCTTTTTTGTTTGTTTATTTTTTAAGATTTTATTTATTATGTATACAATGTTGTGTCTGCATGCACACCTGCACACCAGAAGAGGGCACCAGATCTCATAATAGATGGTTGTGAGCCACCACATGGTTGCTGGGAATTGAACTCAGGACCTCTGGAAGAGCAGCAAGTGCTCTTAACTGCTGAGCCATCTCTCCAGCCCTTGTTTGTTGCTGGTTTGTTGTTGTTGTTGTTGCTCTTTTTTTAAAATTTATCTTTTTTATTAATTTATTCTTGTTACATCTCAATGGTTATCCCATCCCTTGTATCCTCCCATTCTTCCCTCCCTTCCATTTTCCCCTTATTCCCCTCCCCTATGACTGTTCCTGAGGGGGATTACCTCCCCCTGTATATGCTCACCTTGTTTGTTGTTGTTGTTTTTATTTTTTTTATTTATTTATTTATTTTGGTTTTTTGAGACAGGGTCTCTCTGTGTTAGCCTTGGCTGTCCTAGACTCGCTTTATAGACCAGGCTGGCCTCGAACTCACAGCGATCCATCTGCCTCTGCCTCCCGAGTGCTGGGATTAAAGGTGTGCGCCACCACGCCCGGCTTTGTTTGTTGTTTTTTGAGACAGGGTTTCTCTGTGTAGACCAGGCTGGCTTCGAACTCACAGCAATCTGCCTGCCTCTGCCTCCTGAGTACTGGATTAAAGGAGCATGCCACCATGCCAGTCCGAAAGGGAACATTTTTATACAACTGAATACTGTGTTTGTTTTGATTGTTCAAGACAGGGTTTTTCTGTAGAGTCCTGGCTGTCCTGGAACTCTTTGTACACCAGGCTGACCTCAAACTCACAGAAATCCACCTGCCTCTGCGCCACGACCCGGCACTGTATACTGTCTTTGTATTTTAAGCTATTATTGCAAAATAGTCAAAACATTGTTAAAAAATATAAAGTTTATACTGTGAAAATGATGAGAAAACTTGATCTATTATTTTTAAGATTTTAAATTTTCATTTATTTATTTTGTGTATACGTCCCCTATCTGTATGTACGCCTGTTTACCATGGTTGTGAGCCACCATGTGGTTGCTGGGAATTGAACTCAGGACCTCTGGAAGAGCAGGCAGTGCTCTTAACTGCTGAACCTGTTCTCCAGCACCTCTTTTGGTTTGTTTGTTTGTTTGTTTGTTTGTTTTTCAAGACAGGGTTTCTCTGTGTAGCCTTGGCTGCCCTGGACTTGCACTGTAGACCAGGCTGGCCGCGAACTCACAGGGATCCACTTGCCTCTGCCTCCCAAGTGCTGGGAGTAAAGACATGCACCACCACCGCCCAGCATCTCCAGCACCTCTTAATATTTATTTTATTAGACAGACAGTGGAGTGCCTTTAATACCAGCACTTAATTCAACAAACAGATCTCTGTGAGTTTGAGGCCAGCCTGGTCTACAAAGCAAGGCCAGAACAGCCAGGGCTGCACAGAGAAACACTGTCTCAAAAACTTAAAAAAAAAAAAAAAAAAAAGAAAGAAAGAAAAAGACTTATTTTATTTTCCCTCTGGAGAGATGGCTCTGGTATAGAGTACTTGTTTCTGCAGAGGACCCGGGTTCCATTCCCAGTATGGGTGGCTTACAACTTACCCTCTAAGGGCACCAAGCACAGACTTATAGACATTTGTGAGCCACCCAGTACAAATCCAGGAAATCAAACCCGGATCCCCCATAAGAGCAGTAAGTGCTCTTAACCCCTGAGACATCTCTTTGGGGCCAAGAAGAAAAAGGCTTTAATAAGTTTGGGTATAGTGTTGTTTACTGTGGAAGTAAGCATCAGCATCCCAGGCGTTCACATGGTGATGCAGCATGCACTGTTAACTCACCTCAAGTAGCTTCTAGCAAGCACTGCAGTCTCCAGTCAGTCTGAGTGTCCACTACACTGTGCCCTTTGTACTACATTATTTTCCTGTACTATTTTTTTAATTTTATTTTATGTGCATTGGTGTTCTGCCTGCCTGCATATCTGTGTGAGGGTGTCAGAACTTGAAGCTATAGACAGTTGTGAGCTGCCATGTGGGTGCTGGGAATTGAACCCGGTCCTCTGGAAGGGCAGTCAGTGCTCTCAACCACTGAGTCATCTCTCCAGCCCCTTTCCTATACTACTTTTTTTAAATTTTATTTTTATTTTTTGGGGGGGGAGTATTTTTTTTTTCAAGACAGGGTTTCTCTGTGTAGCCCTGCAATGGAACTTTGTAGACCATGCTGGCTTGGAACTCACAGAGTTCCGCCTACCTCTGCATCCCTAGTACTGGGATTAAAGGCGTGCGCCACCATGCCTGGCTCCTGTTTTTATTTTTAGATGCGTAAACACTTATTACTTTGTTCCTACTGTAGTATTCTGTACCATAACATGCTTTGTAGCCTATGAGCCATGGGCTATATCATATGACCTAGATGTATAATAAAGTAGACCATCTTAGTAGGATCATGTAAACAGACCCTGCAATGTTCACACAGTGGTGCAGTCTGTTAGGATACATTTCTCAGGACATATCCTATTGCTATGACTATTAATAGATCAGTATAATTATTATCAGAATATGGGCTACTAAGGGCACTGTTCTATCTCTGGAAAAAGCCATTTTTGACTCTGAAATTGCTATTAGCAATGTCAAGATTATCAGGCATAATTTGTAAATAATAGCTTAAAAGTGTGGTAGGCGACAGAGGCAGGTGGATATCTGTGAGTTCAAAGCCAGCCTGGCCTACAAAGTGAGTCCAGGACAGCCAAAGCTGGGGTCAGGGGGTAGGGGATGGCGGGGTGGGGAGTGGTGGTGGGAGTAGACCCAGCAAGATGGACCTGCTGCCAAGTCCAAGAGCCCACGTTGAGGATGGAGATACCAAAGTCCTACACGTTTTTTACCTCTGCACATAAACCACAGTCCACATACATGGGAATACACAAATGTAATATTGTTCTTGAGTGTAGAGTTAGGGTTGTAGCTCATTCAGTTGGCAGAAGTGATCCCCAGAATTTCATAAAACAGAAATACTGGCAAATACCTGTAATCCCAGTGTTGCATAGGTAGAGGCAGGAAGATCAGAACCTCAAGGCTAGCCTAGGCAAAATAAGACCGAGAGTTAGCTCCGGAAGACAAATGGAGAGAAGCTCTCCCCATAATGTTTTGAGCTGCCAAAGAGCAGAGTGGTGGCAGCACAGGCCTTTAATCCCAGCACTTGAAAGGTAGAGGCAGGCAGAGCTCTGTGAGTTCGAGGCCAGTCCATTCTACAGAGTGAGTTCCAGGACTACATAGAGAAACCCTGTCTCGGAAAAACCAAGAAAAGGAAAGAAGAGAAAAACCTACAATGTGCGCTGGTGTTCTGCTTTGCTTGATGTATGTGTGAATGTCTGTACCTCTTGTGTTCCTGGCATGTACAGAGGCCAGAGATTCAGATTCCCTGGAATCTATCGTGTAGGCGCTGGGGATTGTACCTAGGGCCTTGAGAGTGGCCTCTGAGCCGTTTTTCCAGCCCCCAAATTAACTAACTTTTGAATTGTCTTTATGTTGGTGCTAAGACAATGAAATTTTCTAATTTGCTTTTGGCTGCAAATAATGGAACCTTTTTAGCTGATAATGCTTCTAGCCAGGTAAGCCAGAACAGCTGTTTTGTTTTTTTTTTTTTTAAGTCTCCTAGTTTTATTCAGCTACCTGAGAGAAGACAGTAGAGCACCGATCACGTGAGTGCTCATTAGTATCAAGCCCCCTCTCCTGGCCCAGTATACATCAGCACAAACTCTAGGCAGAAAACCTTACCTGTCTTTGATGGCTTTTTTTTTTTTTTCATTTTTCTTTTTCTTCTCTATATTGCAATTGGACACCGTATGATGTCACTTCAGTCTTTCCTGAGTTGCTTTGTGAAGGTTTTTCAAGACAGGGTTTCTTTGTGTAGCCCTGGCTGTCCTGAAATTCACTTTGTAGACCAGGGTAGCTGAACTAATTGAGATCTCCCTGCCTCTGCCTCCTGAGTACTGGGATTAAAGGTGTGTGCCATCCCCCACCCCCAGCTCTGCAGACTTTTTATTTCTTTCATCTTTGAGATCGGGTTTCACTATGCAATCCTACCAGGCCTCAAATTCACTATGTAGACCAGGCTACCCTCAGACTCAAATAGATCTGCCTCTACCTCCCCAGAACTGGGATTTAAAGCACGTGTCACTGTGTTCAGCCAGTATAGTGCTTGCTGGTAAGCGCCTTGACCCGCTGTGCTGTCTCAGTGGCCTGCCACTGGGAGATTCTCTTAAGTAGCATGGTGGTCCTTGAAGAGACGACGACGATGATGGCCGGGAACTGGGGCGGCAATATAGAAGGGAACGCAAGTTGAGAATCTGAGTCATGGGGCTTTTGGTTTCCTGCGGTGGCTGCAGCTGGGCAGGGGTGAGGATAAGGTGTGACTCCAGGGCTGTTGGCTTGAGCAACAGAAGGAATGGTAGCACTGGCGTGTCTACATTTAGACAATCTGGAATGTCTCTGCTTTCCAAGGGAGGGCATCCAAAGACAAGGGAAGACAGAAGTAAAGAGGAATGAGGTTTTCTTGTCTGTTTATCTATATATCTAGTAACCACAGAATAAACAAATAGCACCTGACTCTGCAGAGATTAGACTAAAGGAATGGCAACAGAGAGTGCTGCTGCAGGCTTTTAATTCCAGTAGGGGAAGCCGGGTGGTGGTGCAAGCCTTTAATTCAGCACTGCCTGCCTCTGTCTCCTCAAATGCTGGGGTATCAGTCGTGAGCCACTGTGCCCATCAAATGTCCTTACTTACTACATGGCCCTGGCTAGCCTGGAACTCACAAACATCTCCTGCCTCTGGTTCACCAGTTCTAGGAATTTTTTTTTAAGGTTTATTGGTGTTGGTTCTTTTGTTTGTTTTTTGTTTTTTTCTTTTCTTTTTTAATGTGCTTCAGTGTTTTGTCTGTCTGTATGTATGTTTCTGCATCATGGCAGTGCCTATGGAGATCCTCTGTGAAATCACAGAGGGTTGTGAACCACATGTGGGTACTGGAATTAACCCTGGGTCCTTTGTTAGACTAGCCAGCGCTCTTAACCACTGAGCCATCTCTCCAGCCCCGCCCCAAGTATATATTTTTTGTTTTTGTTTTTTTTTTTGAGACAGGGTTTCTCTGTGTATCCTTGGCTATCCTGGACTCACTTTGTAGATCAGGCTGGCCTTGAACTCATAGTGATCCACCTGCCTCTGCCTCCCTAGTGCTGGGATTTCATGCGTGTGCTGCCACGCCCTGCCTGAGTATATCTTTTTTTAATGGCACGTGTGTGCATGTGACAGTTCCCCCCATCCACCCTTTTAAACATTTGTTAGTAATAATTACCAAACTCAATAAATTTTTTAAATAACTGAAGATCAAATGTGAATGACAGAACCTGGCGGTAGAGACGTAATCCTAGTGCTGGGAGGCAGAGGCAGGCGGATCTCTGAGTTTGAGGCTAGTCTGGTCTACAGAGTAAGTGTACAGCACTACACAGAGAAACCTTGTCTCAAAAAAAAAAAAAGAAAGAAAGAAAGAAAAAATAAAAAATAGTGAATGACAGATAAGTCAGCCAACAGGAGTTCTCACATTAACTTTTGCCATTTGGCTTTGAGATCTAGCACTCAAGGGAAACCTCTAGCCACAACCATCTGTTCATCATAGTTTGGTGATACACATTTTGGTTTGGTTTTGTGAGCCGTGACAGTGCTGCTCTTGAACTACTCTCGAGAGGCTGGCAAAATGGTTCAGTTGGTAAATCCACTGCCACAAAAGCCTGGTGACCTGGGACCCATGTAAAGGTACAAGGAAAGACCTGGCTCTATGAATTTGTCTCTGACCTCCACAAGTTTTATCTTTCTATCTTTGCATTTGTAGTTCCCTCCTTTTCTCTCTCACAATTTCAACCCCCACCAACCCCTTTCTTCTTTTTGAGACAGGGCCTCACAGAGCTCTCCGTGGCTATAATACCAAATATTTGCTATCAACCATATATTCACTGATAGTAATAACTAGCCAGAAGACAAAGTCTGGGCCAGCCTGGTTGTTTTGACTTTGGTGAGACGGTAAACTAAGTTTAGGTGACCAGCTTTGACTTTTTAGTTATCTGCTACCATCCCACTCTTCAAGTCCCTATACTATAGCTAACTTTGTACTTAGGGGATTTTTCATTTGATTGTTCTAATGTTGTAGGTGTTGACTCATACACTAACTGTAGATTTGTTGTTGCTTGGACTTTGCTCTACAGGGAGAATTTACTGTAAAAGAAAAGTTTGCCTTGTGAAAATGGGTTCCTACAAATCAGGTGTGACGGATGAAGTGGGGCATGCTTAAGCAAGAGGGAACAAACGGAGGGTCCTCTTTGAGGTGGACTCGTCCTAAGTAACAGGTTTCCTCGTGTGCTTCTGCAGATGGCCATCCTTCTATTCTTTCTCACCTGCTTCTCCAGTGAAGTCATAACTAGATATTTGTGATAGTTACTTATCACCATGGTAACTAAAGAAGCAAAGTGGTTCCTATTTCAGTTTAACTGTCAACTGTGCTCAAAGGGGAGGACAGCCTCTGGGACAGCACAGGCTCAGTCATGAAAAACTATGTGTCAGGTGATAGAGGACAGCATTCCACAGGGGCTGGCCTTTTGTAGGCTGCCTCTGCCTGTTCAGGAACCCATGGGGGCCCACTGTAGGTCCTTATGATGTGTGCGCACTCGGCATAGTGTGTGAGTGTGGTGTAGAAGACAAAGGACAGCTGGCAGGGGTTTGATTCTCTCCTTTAACTGTGTGGATCCTGGGGACAGAACTAAGTCACTAGGCTTGGAGGCACGAACCATTACTTTCTGAGCCATCTTGATGGCTTGCTCTGTTGTTTATTTTTGTTTATTTTACTTTATTTGGTTTTTTGCAAGACAGCATTTCTCTGTGTAGCCTTGGCTGTCCTGGACTCACTTTGTAGACCATGCTGGCCTCGAACTCACAGTGATCCACCTGCCTCTGCCTCCAGAGTGCTGGGATTAAAGGTGTGCATTACCACGCCTGGCTATTTTTGTATTTTTAGTGCATGTGTGTTTATATATACCTGATGCCCCATATGTGTGCAGGGACCTGGAGAGGTCAGAAGAGACATCAGATGCCCTGGAACTCGAATTACAGATGGTGATGAGCTGCCATGTGGGTGCTGGAAACTGAGCCTGCGTGCTCACAAGAGCAGCACTTGCTCTTTTTTTTTTTTTTTTAATTTTAATGTATACTTATTATGTATATAGTACTCTGTCTGCTTGTACACAGGCCAGAGAAGGGCATCAGATCACATTATTGATGGTTGTAAACGACATGTGGTTGCCAGGATTGAACTCGAGACCTCTGGTAGAGCAGTCAGTGCTGGTAGAGCAGTCAGTGCTCTTAACCACTGAGCCATCGATCATCTCTCCAGCTTCTCTTGTTAGGTTTTTTGTTGTAGATTTATTTAGTTTTACTTTATGTGTCTGGTACATTCAGAGGTTAGAAGATGGCACTGGATCCCTTGAAACTGGAGTTACAGGCAGTTGTCAGCCACCACATGGGTTCTGGGAATTGAACCTGGGTTCTCTGCAAGAGCAGCAAATGCTCTTAGGTACTAAGCTCTTTCTCCAGGACTGCCATGCCCTGCCCTTCCCCCACCTTTAAAGTAATAAATCTGCATGGACTTTGCCAAGTAGACTTCTTTTCGTTGTTGGTTTTGGTTATTTGAGACAGGGTTTCTCTGTGTTACCCTTGGCTGTTTTGACTTGTTTTGTAGACCAGGCTGGCCTCGAACTCACAGAGATCCGCCTGCCTCTGCCTCCCGAGTGCTGGGATTAAAGGTGCGTGCCACCACACCCGGGTTGCCAAGTGGCCTTCTATGGCACTCCTACAGAGATCAGCCAGAGGCACTTTCTTTGCTTTTTCATTTCATTTTTTTCAGGTCCAGAACTTGTTTGCCATCTTCTTATTTTTTCTCTTTATTGATATTCTCTTTTTGTTCATGTGTGAAAAGGAAATGCTGTTCTCACAGCTCCTGACAATATCTTCCCTTCTAGAGACCATGGCAAGCCCAGGGAAAGACAATTACCGAATGAAGAGCTATAAGAACAACGCCTTAAACCCTGAGGAAATGAGACGGAGAAGGGAGGAAGAGGGCATCCAGCTCCGGAAGCAGAAGCGAGAGCAGCAGGTAAGCTAACTGGAGTGCTGTCAGAGGCATCCATCAGGGAGACTGCAGCTTCTGCAGCTACCCTCACCTTCTGCCTGGGCGGTGCTTCTCAGCGTTCCTGACGCTGCGATCCTTTAATACAGTTCTTCACACCTCCAACCATAAAATTCTTCTCCATGCTACTTCATAACTGTAACTTTGTTACTGTTATGAATCAAAATGTAAATATCTATGTCTTGACCCACAGGTTGAGAACCACTGGCATAGAGAAATGTAACTTTTTGGGTTTGTTGTTGTTGTTGTTGTTGTTGTTGTTGTTGTTGTTTTTGTTTTTTGAGACAGGGTCCCTCGGTGTAGTCTTGACTGTCCTGGACTCGCTTTGTAGACCAGGCTGGCCTCGAACTCACAGCGATCCGCCTGCCTCTGCCTCCTGAGTGCTGGGATTAAAGGCATGCGCCACCACGCCCGGCTTGTAACTTATTTATTAGCAGGCTAATCATGCAGATTTTTTGTTGGCTTGTAGGTGGGTATGTATGTGTGCAAATTGTAAATTGTGTGTGTTTGCGTGTGCACACGATGGTCAGAAATTGATGTTAGTCTTTTCCACCTTAACTTTTTAAAGCCTAGAACCCTCTGATTGGCTTGAGTAGCCAGTGAGCAGAGACCCTGCCTCCCCAGTGCTGGGACTGTAGGCCAGCCCTGCTCCACCTCCCCTCCCTGTGGGGCTGGGACTGTAGGCCGGCCCTGCTCCACCTCCCCTCCCTGTGGGGCTGGGACTGTAGGCCGGCCCTGCTCCACCTCCCCTCCATGTGGGGCTGGGACTGTAGGCCGGCCCTGCTCCACCTCCCCTCCCTGTGGGGCTGGGGATCTGAGCTCAGGCCCTCATGCTTTGCAAGCTCTTTACTCATTAATCCATCTCCCCAGCCTTCCAGGGTTTGTTTTGCTTTTTGGTTTTGGTTTTTGGTTTTTGGTTTTTTAAAGAAATATTGGAAAGTTTGAGAAAGGAAAGACTAGTTTTCTTACCTCCTTTTCATAAAACCAACTCAAGCATCATTTTTATCCTACATTGTAGTTCTAGCTTCTTGTTCTTTGTAGTTTTCTTTGCTTGCTTGCTTGAGGGGTGTGTGTGTGTGTGTGTGTGTGTGTGTGTGTGTGTGTGTGTGTGTGTGTGTGTGTGTGTGTGTGTATTGGCATGCTTGTGGAAATCAGAGAACAGCCTCTAAGTTTCAGTCCTCACCTTCCATCTTGTTTGAGACTAGGTCTCCTTCATTGATTTGCTTGTTTTGTGTTGTTCACTGCTGCGCGTGCCTGTCCATTGCGGCCTTCCATCTTACTGTGGTCACACAGGGATTACCTGACATGAGTGCTGGGACTCAAACGAGGGTCCTCGCATTTGCTCAGCAAGCGCTTTGCCCCCAGGCCATCTCTTAGCCCTCTTTTTTGTTTGTTTGTTTTGTTTTTCGAGACAGGGTTTCTTTGTGTAGCCTTGGCTAGCCTGCTAGCCTCAAACTCACAGTGATCAACCTGCCTCTGCCTCCAAGTGCTGAGATTAAAGGCGTGCACCACCACACCTGGCTGTTTGTTCATCTTTTAACATAAATTTGGGGCTGGAGAGATGGATCAGCTATTAAGAATGCTTACTACTCTTGCAGAGGACCCAGATTCAGTTTCTAACTTGTACCCAGTGGTTTACAGCCAGGTATGACTCTAGTTCTAAGTGATCTGATGCACTTTTTTGGTTTCTATGGGCTCCTACAAGCATGTGCTATACCTCAACTCACTCGGGCACACACAAGTGTATTTAATGTGTGTACTTTTTAAAATTTTTTTTTTTTTTTTTTTTTTTTTTTTTTTTTTAGTCTAAAAGCTTTAAAAATTTTATTCTGGCTGGGCATTGGTAGTGCATATCTTTATTTTTTTTTTTATATTTTATTTAATTTTTATTTATGTGCATTGGTGTGAGGGTGTCAGATCTTGGAGTTACAGACAGTTGTGAGCTGCCATGTGGTTGCTGGGAATTGAACCAGGGTCCTTTGAAAGAGCAGACGGTGCTCTTAACCACTGAGCCATCTCTCCAGCCCCGGTAGTGCATATCTTTAATTCCAGCACTCAACACGCAGAGACAGGCAAATCTCTGAGTGTGAGGCCAGCCTGGTTTACAGAGTGAGTTCCAGGGCTGCCATTCGGGTAATCCCACATGCACATGCGAGGTGTTTTGGTCATAGTTACCTCCAGTACCATCTCTTACGCCATTCCTGCTGAGTCTCCTTCTTCCCAGTAAGTCTTCCTACTCCCGTGTCTCTCTTTCTTTTCTTCTGTAACCCACTGAGTTTAACTAGGGTCATTTGCAGAAGCATGCCTGCAGGTTATTTAATGGTACCTAGGCTACACCACTTCGGTCAGCAGAAGTCACCTGGCCATGCCGTCTGGGGAAAATGGCACTTCCTCCACCCCTGTGCCCTTGTCTTCACACTGCACACACTGCAGTCAGGGTTTGGCCATAAGAGGCTTAGCTGTCACTCTGGGCTATCTGTCTTCTGTTTTTAAGCTTTTTTTTTTTTAAATATTTTACTTAATTTTAATTTATGTCCATTGGTGTGAGGGTGTCAGGTCTTGGAGTTACAGACAGTTGTGAGCTGCCATGTGGTTGCTGGGAATTGAACCTGGGTCCTTTGGAAGAGCAGGCGGTGCTCTTAACCACTGAGCCATCTCTCCAGTCCTTTAAATATTTTTTAATTTATTATTATGTATACAGTGCTCTGCCTGCACATGTAGGCCAGAAGAGGGCATCAGATAACATTACAGATGGTTGTGAGCCACCATGTGGTTGCTGGAAATTAAACTCAGGACCTCTAGAGGAGCAGTCAGTGCTCTTAACCTCTGAGCCATCTCTCCAGCCCCCCTATCTTCTGTTTTTAAAAATTAGAGTTTTAGAACAGCCAGGGCTACAAAGAAGGATACTGTCTCCAAAACAGAACAAAAAAGCACTTTGATTTCATGTGTGTGACTGTTTTGTCTTGTGTATGTATATGTACCTCGTGTATGCTGCTGTCCGTACAGTCAAAAGAGAGCACTGAAACCGGGTGGTGGCGTAGGCCTTTAATCCCAGCACTCAGGAGGCAGAGGCAGGTGGATCACTGTGAGTTGGAGGCCAGCCTGGTCTACAAAGTGAGTCCAGGACAGCCAAGGCTACAGAGAGAGACCCTGTCTCGAAAAGGGGGGGGGGGGAATGCACGAGTGCACTGGATCCCCTGGCATTGAATACTTTCAAGCTGGGAACCAAATCCAGGTTCCATAAGACTGTTCTGTCGGCCTAGAGAGATGGCTCAGCTGTTAAGAGCCCCATCTGTTCTTCCAGAGGTCCTGAGTTCAATTCCCAGAAACCACATGGTGGCTCATAACCATCTATAACGAGATCTGGTCCCCTCTTCTGGTGTACAGGCACATATGCAGGCAGAACATTGTAGATATAATAAACATAAATCTTTAAAAAAAAAAAAAGACTGTTCTGTGTTAAATGCCCCTAGAACAAGCCCCCCTGGGTGGGAACATGCCTTTAATCCCAGGACTCAGAAGACAGAGGCAGGTGGATGGATCTCTTGAGTTAGAAGCCAGCCTGGTGGGGCTATAGAGATGGCTCAGAGGTTAAGAGCACTGACTGAAAGTAAAGCTGTTGAATATATTTTATGTCTGCTAATATTTGGCCCCATTTTTTCATACTAATATTTCTTTGTCATTATATCATAACCTACCTTCAGCTTATTGTTCTTCAGCTTGTGAGTAGTGTTACCCTCTGTCTCCTCACTTTGCTTTTAGCTTTTTAAACGGAGAAATGTGGAGCTGATTAATGAAGAAGCTGCCATGTTTGACAGTCTGCTGATGGATTCCTACGTGAGCTCTACAACTGGGGTAAGCCCTTCAAGGCATGGACACAGCTGCTGTCAGCAGAACTCACATGGCCATGCCGGCTCGGGTCTTTGTAGTCATATTAAACTCTTCTTTGAGCTTTGTGGACAGCCAGCAAGGAGTCATCCCTGATGCAGATCCCTGGACATACATTTAGGAAAGTTGCATCACAGACTAAGAATCCTTTCAAACAGACATGGGTTAGATAGGCCAGCCGTCTTCGTGGACCTCTTATGCCATCCTCTCATGGAGGGTCCTAAGGAGCAGGGTGCCATGCAGGGTTATGCGCTCTCATCTGGCTTTATTACTGATCTGCACTGTCATAACCCTGTTTTATGTTCTAGGAGAGCGTGATCACAAGGGAGATGGTGGAGATGCTCTTCTCTGAGGACTCTGACTTGCAGTTAGCAACCACACAGAAGTTCCGGAAACTCCTCTCCAAAGGTAGAGAGCTTGGGCCTTCACAGAGAGGGGCTATGCGGTTTACCCTCTTGCTGCTTTTATTTAACTACTCCCCACTGCTCACCCTACGCTAGCCTTCCAGGCCAGGCGTTCTCTGAGTAAATCAGCATTTCACACTTTTACATTTGGTGTTCCCCCTTTTAGTATCCTCTCCTCCCAAAAATCTAACAGCACCTCCTTCGGCTTTCTTTTTCTTTTCATTTTCTGAGACAAAGTTCTCTGTGTAGCCTTGGCTATCCTGGAATTCACTTTGTAGATCAGGTTGGCCTGGAACTCACAGCGATCCACCTGCCTTGGCCGCCCAAGTGCTAGAATTAGAGAGTTTTTAATTATGTATGTATGTCACATGAGTGTGTGTGCCACAGAGGCCACAGGAGGATGTCAGTCCTCTGCAGTTGGAGTTATAATGTGTTGTGAGCCACTTGACACGGACAGGTGCTGAGAACAGAACTTTGCAAAAGCAGCGCCTGCCCTGAGCCCTGGAGAGACACCTGGAGCTGCCTCGCTCCAAGTGCTGGGATTACACCTGCCTGTTATAGTGTGTTGTTTATAGACTAATAGGAAGAGAGGAAAGTCTGCAGACAGGAATTTTTTCTTTTCAATTTTTTTTAAAGATAATCTTGTCCTTGAACTCAAGATCCTTCTGCCTCAACCTTTCCAGTTCTGGCTTTACAGCCAGGCTTTGGTGGTGAGCACCTTTAATCCCAGCACTGTGGAGGCGGGAACAGGCAGATTTGTGAGTGAGACCCTGGCTTGAAAAACACACAGGGAGCAGTGTCTTTGCCACTGCTTGTCCCAGCTGTCTCTCTGCTGCAGTGCAGGGTTCTGTGAGTGCAGGGACTTTGGGCTTTATTCACTCTTCTGTCCTTGGTGTCTAGAACTGTACAGTGCATACGGTTGCTTATACAAATCCAATATACCAGATACACAGGGCTCTGCATCTGGTTATTAGTCCTGAAAATGAGGCACATGATCACAGAAGGATCTCTTGCTTGAGTTCATTCTTCTCGAAAACCGCAGTGATTTTCTTTTTGGTGGGGAGGGGTGGGGTGGGGTGGGTGCTGCTTTTGAAACAGCGGTTTTCTGTATAGCGCTCCTGTCCTGGAACTCCCTCTGTAGACTATACTGGCCTCTGTAGACCAGGCCGGCCTAAAAATTAGCATCCGCCTGCCTCTGCCTCCCAAGTGCTGGTATTAAAGGCGTGCCCCGCCACTGCCCGGCAAGATCAGTGATGTTTGCCCGAAAGGAAATGTATAGGCTAAGGTTGCTCCGTGGCCTTTTCTCGCTCTCCTTTTCTGCTGTGTTTATGTTTAGCAAGCCCCAGGTGAGCATTCCTAAATTAGGATTGCCTTTATGCTTGCGACATGCCAAGGGTATTGTGCAGTTTGTAGATGAGCAAAGGGCAGTTTTGGAGTGTTTGTAAGAGTGGCCAAAGCATCTAGGATTGTGAATGGATCAGTCAAAGCTTCTCCTGACTTTTCATGTCTCTCCTGTCTCCTCTAGAGCCGAGTCCTCCAATAGATGAAGTCATTAACACTCCAGGAGTAGTTGATCGGTTTGTGGAGTTTCTGAAGAGGAATGAGAATTGTACGTTACAGGTAAAAGCTCTGCACAGGACAGTGGGTTGCGTCTGCAGGCATAGCTGAAGGAAATGGGAAGTAGTCTGAGGGGACTGTAAGGGGAACCATCAGTGCTGAGGAACCTTTCATAACAACAGTTTCAGGGCTGGTGTGGCAGCACAGCCTTTGCAACCAGCAAAGGAGAACAAATCTCTGAGTTTGAGGCCAGCCTGGTCTATACAGTGAGTGTCCTTTTTAAAAAAGAAAAAAAAGAAAAGAAAAGAAATCTCACACAAATGAAATGGCTCATCAGATGAAGGCTGACAGCGTAACCCAGGACACGCATGGCAGAAGGAGAATGTGGTATAGTTTCATCGTAAGTCAGGGAATCTGGTGCACCTCTCACTTACACAACCTGCTGCGATCACCGAGTGTGGCCGAGTCTCCCTTCCCCAGAGACGGATAGTGAGTAGGTCCCTCAGCACTTGTCAGGAACACAGCAGAGAATAGGTTGAGAGCCATCTCCACCAGGTGTGCTGATTCGTGCCTGTAGTCCCAGCCTGGAAGGGACAGAGGCAAACGCTCAAGGCCAGCCTTGGCCACAGAGGAAGGCCTTGGCTAGGGGAACACACCCTCACACTTACCCTTGTTTCAGAGCTGAAAGAACCCAGGTTCAAGAAATGAGACAGTGAGCCATAGGTGCCACATCCTGGCTCTGAACTCCTGGATCATTAAAGCGCAGTCTGTCTGCATTTGCATATGCAGTGTGCACATGCATTGTACACATTACTGCTCTTCTGTCACTTAAAGGATGGTGGGAAGACGTGTTTGGTTTTGGTTTCTTTACGTGCTAGAGATTGACTGTTTTGAGGAAGGCGGTAGGTGTGGCTGCTTTGTCTGGCATGACCTCAGTTGTGGCATCATCTCACTTTCAGTTTGAAGCTGCCTGGGCTCTAACAAACATTGCCTCTGGAACCTCTCAGCAGACCAAAATTGTCATTGAAGCAGGAGCTGTCCCCATTTTTATAGAACTGCTTAACTCAGACTTTGAAGATGTACAAGAACAGGTAACGCTCAAGATTTAATGTTTTGATGGTATACTGATAGTATAATAAAAACATTTTTTAAAATAAATAAAAATAATAATAAAAATAAAAATAAAAAATTAATACATACTTGGAGAAATGGAGAAGGCGTGATGCCCCAAGGATGAAAATGGGCTAGCCTGTGATCCTTACACAGAAGTGCAGAGTGGTGGTGGGGTCTTTTCTCCTTTGTCTCATGTAGATCTTGTCCATGGTGGAGAAAGAGTTAAATTTTCTGGTCTCTTTCTCCCTTTCTAAGGAAGGGATAAGGAAGTGATAGTTTGGTGTCTCTGGCTTCAGTTCAGATGGCAGCCTGTCCTCCCCACTGAGCCAGGGCCTGCTGGGGAAACGCGCTTACATAGTAAGAGCAAGAGTAAGTCTAGACCCTGGGGTCCAGATCTCCAGGAGGGAGATGGCTTGAGCTTGCTGTCCAGCGCTAGCACTGCCCTCGCTCTGATGAAGCACTGTATAGCACTGATTATAGTAATCACAGAAGCTACCAGGCTTTGTAGATGACAGTCCCGTCACCCCTTTTCAGGCAGTCTGGGCGCTGGGAAACATAGCTGGAGACAGTTCGGTTTGCAGAGATTACGTCTTGAATTGTTCCATCCTTAATCCTTTGTTAACGTGAGTAATTGCCATCATTTGTACCTGGGGCATCTATCTGTAGGGTGGCTAAGTGGCAGTGTATTGGGGGAAGTTTACTTGATCCCTTAAGATAATACAGCCCTGAGCCAGGCATCGTGGCACACACCTTTAGTCCTCAGCAAGCGGATTTCTGAGTTCAAAGCCAAGATGACCAAAGCTACACAGAGAAACCCTATCACAAAACAAAACAAAAAGAAAAGATAATAAAGAGAAATCCTGTCTCAATAAAAAAGAACAACAACAACAAAAGAAATAAGGCCCAGTGTAGAGGTGCACACCTTTAATCCTAGCACTGGGAGGCCAGCCTGGTCTACATAGCAAGTTTCAGACTAGCCAGGCCTGCACAGTGACCCCTTTTCAAGAACAAAAAGCCTTAGGGTCTGGGGTAGCCTCTAGGGTTTATTGGTAACAGCCCTGTGTAGAATATCAGTGCTCAGATGATAGCTTTGTTGATTACAGACTCCTTACTAAGTCCACAAGACTGACGATGACACGGAATGCAGTCTGGGCTCTGTCAAACCTCTGCCGAGGGAAGAACCCTCCTCCAGAGTTCGCAAAGGTGAGAGCTACTTACTAACTGTAAGTGATACCAGATTCCGTCATAGGATTTCTTTTAAGTTTGGGAAGACCCATGAGAGTCTCAAGTCATGTGACACTAGAAGGCAATTGTCAGTGAGGTAGGCAACTGTGGACCCCAGGGTAGGAAAGTGAGAAGGCGGGGCTGCAGGTTTGGTGGCATTCCCAGGGTCTAGAGTTACATGTTGGGAAGGGTGGCAAGCATAGGCTTGGTGACAGAGCTGATGTGGCCCTGCTATCAGAGCTTTCTCTGCTTCCAACAGGTCTCTCCTTGTCTGCCTGTATTGTCACGCCTACTCTTCAGCAGCGACTCAGACTTGCTGGCCGATGCCTGCTGGGCCCTCTCTTACCTGTCTGATGGCCCCAATGAGAAGATCCAGGCAGTCATAGACTCTGGAGTCTGCCGGAGACTGGTAGAGCTTCTGATGTGAGTGGCTTTAGCTCAAGAGGGTAAAAGTTCAGAGAGCTCCAAGCAAAGCAGCTGGAATGCCAGCATTTGGGAAGCCTGAGGCAGGAGAATAACAAATTCAAAGACAGTCTGGGCTGCAGTGATTGTCTCACAAAGCACAAAAGCTACGGCCAGCAGCAGGTTGCTGACCCAGTCCAGGTCTGGGTGGGAGGAGAGCTGCCAGCGCTGGCTCTCAGCAGGGCTGACCATGACGAGTGCTGCTTCCCCGCTGACGCTGTTCTCCTCTGCAGGCACAACGACTACAAAGTGGCGTCTCCTGCCTTGAGAGCTGTGGGTAATATTGTCACTGGGGATGACATCCAGACCCAGGTAAGGACAGGATCTTAGATCAGCTGTGCACAAGTCTTCCTACTAACAGAGGCTGCATGGACAAGCAGAGAAAGCATAGCTTTAAATAAAATGTTTGAGGGCTGGAGAGATGGCTCAGGTTAAGACCACTCTTTTAAAGGTCCTGAGCTCAATTCCCAGCAACCACATGGTGGCTCACAGCCATCTATAATGAGATCTGGTGCTCTCTTCTGGCCTGCAGGTGTCCATGCAGACAGAACATTGTATACATAATAAAATAAATCTTTAAAAAAAAACACAATATATATATAAAGTGTTTTAGCATTGTCAGTCTCTATTGCCATAGTTCGTTCTCTTGTAAACTAATTGGAAACAAAAAGAAAGCTAAATGGAATGTCTGGGTTTTCTGGGACATTGTAATGAATGAAGGCTGATCCTTGTTCCCTTTGAGACCTAGGTTCCTGTGGAACCTAGACCTTTAGGGTCCCGTAGACATCCCCTCATGGTAATATCATGTTAACCTTTGTAGCTGTATGTGACGTACACCTGCAGCATTTAGGGGCTAGAGGCAGAAGGGTCACATAGTTCAGAGCCATCCTCAACTACATAAAACCCTATCTCAAGCAAAAATATAAAAAATAATTCCTAAAAAAAAAAAAAATAATAATAATAATAATAATAATTCTTACAAAGCAGCATCAGAGTGCTGCCTCTACTGGGGAGGCTCGGGGCTAGAGACCAGCCTGAGCAG
The DNA here is from genome assembly GCF_964271855.1 of Acomys minous. Classification (NCBI taxonomy): domain Eukaryota; kingdom Metazoa; phylum Chordata; class Mammalia; order Rodentia; family Muridae; genus Acomys; species Acomys minous. The sequence continues at coordinate 105,511,000 of NC_140487.1, read as the reverse complement.
CACACGGGATCACATGATGATAAAGTAAGTGGTCCCTCCAGTGAGTGCACAGAAAGCTTCCCCAGATCAAAAGTTAGAGCTCTGCGATTTCTTTCCAGTGTCGTCAAGTACTATGTGGTTTATTCCCCATGAGTTGCTGTGCACTCTAGTTTCTCTGGCTGTTGGTGTATAGCTTTACTTCCTGGTTGTTACAGATACTTCATTATAAACGGGGTCACATCATATTTGCCCTTTACATCTAGTTAGTTAGCATAATGCCTTCAAGGGTCTCCTTCTTAGCTACTCTGAATTATTCTGTTATGGATCCTGGTATGCTGCTTTTAAGTCTCTGCTTTCATTTCTTTTGGTCATATATATGCAAAAGATTAGATAACATGGTAATTTATGCTAATTTTAATGGGTTTAGCTGCTAGGTCATTTTATGTCTCTGCCAGCACTGTGCCATGTCCCAGGTTCTCCCTCTCTTTCCAGGGCATCTCATTTTCTGTCTTTTTTTTTTTTTTCCTTATAACACTACTTGTTTGTTTTGAGACAGGGTCTCTCTGTGTAGCCTTGGCTGTCCTGGACTTGCTTTGTAGACCAGGCTGGTCTCAACTCACAGCGATCCACCTGCCTCTGCCTCCCGAGTGCTGGGAATGCAGGAGTGAGCCAGCACACTCTTGAGTATAAAGTGCTGTTTCATGGTTTGCTTTTTTGTCTCTCTGAAGTTGAGTTGAGCCTACTTTGTGTGCTAGTTGATAATCTGTGTTTCTTTTTGGAGAAATGTCTTTCCAGCCCATTGGGTTGCTCGGGATAGGGGTTCCTCGTATGTGCTGCTTAATAACTCCCACCAATACATGTTCGGCCAGGGCTTCTCCCATTGTGCAGGGTTGCTTTGCACTGGTTATGGGTCTTGATGCACATCTCCATTTAATTTATTAACTCTAAATACCCAATTTTCTGACACTTGTGCTTTTGTGTTCTAGGTCATTCTTAACTGTTCAGCCCTCCCTTGCCTCCTCCACCTGCTGAGCAGCTCTAAGGAATCAATCAGGAAGGAAGCTTGCTGGACCATTTCAAACATCACTGCTGGCAACAGGGCGCAAATACAGGTAGATTTGTGTCCAAAAAAAGCATTGGTTTCAACAACAACAAAAAAACAAACAAAACTTAAAAGCCAGGCGCACACCTTTAATCCCAGTACTTGGGGAGGCAGAGGCAGGCAGATCTCTGTGAGTTCAGGGACAGCCATGGCTACACAGAGAAACAAGTATTGGTTTCTCAGTAGATTGGAGCTCAGTGATAAGATGTTCGCTTAATGTATACAAGGCCAGGATTCAGTGCCCAACACACCAAACCAATTGAAGGCAGCCTGAGCAGCTGGCCAAAGGCTCCTTGTTCCTTCCCGGAAGAACAAAGGAGAGCTTGCAGGTGGGTTAGCGGGGGAAAGTCTAGTACATGATTTTGTACTAGGTTTGTTCTTTCTTCATCTTTTCCTCTTAGACACTGTCTCATGTAGCCCAGGCTAGCCTCAACTGCCCTTGGATTCCTGATCCTTCCATCTCCACCTTTCAGGTGTTGGGTTACACAAGCATATGTCACCATGCCTGATCCTTTCACTTTTCTCCTTAAAGTATCTTTCTGCCTCCATCTTCCTTCCTCTTTTTTCTTTTAGGCTGTCATAGATGCAAATATCTTCCCCGTGTTGATCGAAATCCTTCAGAAAGCAGAGTTCCGTACAAGGAAAGAAGCAGCCTGGGCCATTACCAACGCCACATCAGGGGGAACCCCGGAGCAAATCAGGTATGATTCCTTTCCCAACATCTTTTGCTTGGCTGGTTTGTTTTGTCTTTTATGGAGGTTTCTCTGTGTAACAGCCCTGGCTGTCCTGGACTCACTTTGTAGACCAGGCTGGCCTCACAGAGAGCTGCCTGCCTCTGCCTTCTGAGTGCTGAGATTAAAGGCTGCGTCGCCGCCACCTAGCCCTTCCCCCATCTTGACTGCATTTGCACCATCCTTTGTTCATGATTTTCAAATAATTCTAAAGGGCTTTTGATGGGATAGGTGTGGCCTGCTCTAATGTATTAAGGTCTGGCTGGTAAGCTGCTAAATGGCCCTGGACTCTGGGATAGACTGCTGTGTGGTTGACAGTGCTGTTTTTCTTGAGACAAGCTGACCTATCCTTCCTCTGCCTCCCAAGTGCTAAGATTAAAGACATGCGCCACCATGCCTGGAAAACAGTGGGAATTAGATGTGTCTTTCCCTCTAATTGACCTATTGAGGGGAATAAAGTCTATGCACACTAAAGCCTCGGGAGAAAGGAAGAGCCGTTGAGTTAAACGCTACAGGAAAATAGAAGCTGGATATGATGCAACTTAAGTCTGGGAATCTGGGGCAAAGACAGGCAGATGTCTAGGATTTCAAGGCCAGCCTGCTCATGAGAATCCCAGGCTAGCTAGTGCTATATAGAGAAGCCATCTTTTAAGAGGGCGTGGGGACTAAATACAGCATTTCATAGGAGGTCTGTTAAATAAAACAGAAATCTGGAGAACCTCACAAATTTGACTACAATTTAATAACCTCAGAAAGGAACGAAAGAAGTAGGAGCCAGGTGGTAGACAAGCATACAGTAGAGGTTGTGATGGGGAAATAAGGAACCTGAGGAATTTCTTAATGTGTCAGGGTGATAACATTGTAGCCAAGGTGACAGTATGACTCTGTTCATTAGGGAGCTAGATCAGTGGCAGAGAGAGGGTGCAGGCCGGTGATCACCAGCTTGGGAAGAGTGCGCTGTGGAGAGTATGAGGAGACCCCCAGGGCCAAGCACCTGGTGCCCTTCAGTTGTTCTGCGTTAATTTGAAGTTTGCTTCATCTCTGCCCCAGGTACCTGGTGTCACTGGGCTGCATCAAACCGCTGTGTGACTTGCTGACTGTAATGGATTCAAAGATTGTGCAAGTGGCCCTCAATGGACTAGAAAACATACTGCGGCTTGGAGAGCAAGAGGGCAAGCGCAGTGGCTCAGGGGTCAATCCCTACTGCGGCCTCATCGAGGAAGCCTATGGTAGGTTCCCTCCCTCTCCTCATGTATGTCTGTTAGTGGGGAAGATGTTGGGGCGCATCCATACATTTTATGAATGTTGGGCCTGTTTTGTTTATTTTGGTTTTTTTTTTTTAAGATTTATTTATTTATTATGTATACAGTGTTGTGTCTGTATGTACAACTGCACACCAGAAGAGGGCACCAGGTCTCATTATAGATGGTTGTGAGCCAACACGTGGTTGTTGGGAATTGAATTCAGGACCTCTGGAAGAGCAGCCAATGCTCTTAATCTCTGAGCCATCTCTCCAGCCCATTTATTTTGTTCTTTTTAACTACATTTATTTATCCATTCATGTATGAGTGTGGGCACACGTGATATGGCACGTGTGTGTACGGAGGTCAGAGGACAGCTTGGGGAGTCAGTTCTCTCCACCATGTGGACTTTTATTATTTTTTGGTTTTTTGAGACAGGGTTTCTCTGTGTAGCCTTGACTGGCTTGGACTCGCTTTATAGACCAGGCTGGCCTGGAACTCACAGAGATCCACCTGCCTCTACCTCCCGAGTGCTGGGATTAAAGGCGTGCGCCACCACTGCCCTACCACCATGTTGGCTTTAAGGATTGAACGGTGTTAGCAGGAAGCACCTTCACCCCTTGAATCATCTCAGCAGCCCTTGAGTCTGTGCTTAGACAGCCAGTGACAAGTGCCTGTCCCAGACCTGTCCTCGGGAGTAACTGGCATGCACTGACTAGTAGATAGGAGTCCATCGTGTCCAAGCCTCCTTGTCGCAGAGGAGCAATAGGGCAGTTGGTCTCATGGCTCTCTCTACCTCAGAAGGAGATAGGGTACGATGCAGGGAGGGGCAGCACAGACCTGACCCTGCCGGGAGCTGGAGGCCACACACTGCAGCAGTCTCTTCTGGACAAATACTGCACTGCCTTCACCAACCCATCCCACAGGAGGCAAATGATTATTTTCTCAGAGTTAGCTTAAAGGAGAACCCCTTTATGTGTACATGTGTGTGGGGGCCAGAGGTCAACCTCAGGTGCTGCCCCTCAACAGCTGTGCACCTTGTTTTCTGAGAGAGCACTGCTCCCCCAGACCTGGGGCTCACTGAGTAAGCGAGGCTGCCAAGTAACCCAGCAAGCCCCACGTAGTTTGTCCCAACTGTACCCTCCCCCGTCCCCTGCTAGGGTTACAAATGACTGCCACTGCACCTGGTCTTGGGGTCTGGACAGCATACTCACGGTTTGAGGGTTTCAGTGGACATTTTGATGCCTTTTCTTTTGCAGTTCTGTGGTTTGGGGAAAAGATCTTGACTCCTTTTTCAAGTCAAGGACTAGTATGATCTTGCTACCTTTGTTTGGAAACTTGTACATCAGGAAAGTTAGAAGGACCTAAGTTTTTCTTCTTGCCACTATAGGCTTGGATAAAATTGAGTTTCTCCAGAGCCATGAGAACCAGGAGATCTACCAGAAGGCCTTTGACCTCATTGAGCACTACTTTGGTGTAGAGGACGACGATAGCAGCCTGGCGCCTCAGGTGGATGAAACGCATCAGCAGTTCATCTTCCAGCAGCCTGAGGCCCCCATGGAGGGCTTCCAGCTATAATGTCTGCCTCCGGGGAGGGGAGGGCACGGGAAGCACCACCAGCCAGCAGAGGAGCAGCCTTCTGGTGGGCAGGGGACAGCCACCCTTCCAGCACCACACACACGTGCTGCCCTGGAGACTGTGCTCTAGACCTGCTCGTCCCCTTCCCTGGAGGGAGCACCCTCTGGACAGACAGAACCATCTGAGGCTCACGTTGGGTTTTGTGACAAGAAGGGGACGTGTGGGTTTTTCTTCCTTACACTTTATTTTGGCTGCACACATGTCTTTAACCCAGGAGCCCAGGGGTAGACAAAGGAGGACTGAGGTAATCAATTTGCACCTTTAAAATTTTTTTTTCTTTTATTTTCTTTAGTGGTGACTTCCTTCCCAATTATCTTTCTTTATCCATCCCAATCCTCTGCCCTGATGTGTATAAGTCTTGGGTACTTGAGCAGATGGAATATTCCAGAGGGGGGAGGGGGAGGGGAGGGGTGAAGTTAGAAACAAAGTGTTCTTGCTCTGACCTAATATTAATCTTGTATGCTTGGATTATTTAATTATTTCTTTTGCACATTTTTCTTGTATTAAGGTTGTTCTTCTCAAAAAGCTGGTTTTAGGAACCCAGCTGCCAGCATTGTCTGGAAATAGAGGCTAATGGGGAGGCACCCATGAGACAAAGGCCCCTCCCTCCTCTCACCCTATGCCTAAGACCTGTTTAGTTTGGGAGGCCCACATCACTCTCCTGGAGTAAGTATACCAGTGGGAGTGGAAGGGAGGAGCACGGGCCTTCAGACAGGCCCTCCCCTGTGTAGCTACTGACCCTGTTTCCTCCCCACCTCCTAAATGGTGCGACCCAACTTCATTTGTTTACTTGAAAATTCACCTCAGAGTTGAAGGAACCTCTGAGGTGGCTGTGTTTTCTCCTGAGCTTGAGATGGGGGGCTGTGGTCCTTCCTTCTCCTGAGGAGAAAGTCCTTGCTCTGATGACCTATTAAGTTGCAGAGGAGGCTGGAGTTAGTGTCGCGTATCGGGACAGTTGTGAATCCCTGCCTTTGGCCTGCCTCCTTCCTTCTGCCATAGTTGGATCATGTATATTTTACTTCCAAAGGAGAGAATGTCAAAAGTTGTGTATTTTTTTTATAGTCTATATTTTAAGTAGGTCAGTCTTGATTGGTCTTAGGAGGACAGCCGTCTGTGGGTGGGATACTGTGAGGAAGACCAGAAAGAGATGTAGAAGCGTGCAGCTCAGAGGATGAACTCGGTCCTTCTCTTCTCCACTTGTGCTCTGGGCCCCTACTTGGGACTAGCGCTCACGTCTGCAGCCTTTATGAAGTATCAGCTGGGTCTGATTGTCCCTGGCCTGAAGGGAGCCCAGGAGGGCCTCCCAGTGAAGTCTGGTCCTTGCTTCTAAGCAGAGAGCAGCCTGCCTTCTCAGTGTCAGCCCCTGCTACCCACGTAAGCCACGACACAGCTGCCTCTCCTGTTGTAAGAGAACCTTCAGCATCTCCCTTCTGAGGATCCTTGTACCTGCTTGGATTTCCCTTTCCCGTGACAGTTATGCAGGTGCCTTCTGTCTGAGTAAAGCCACTTCAGTGTCTCAGGCTGGCCAGCCTATGCTTATTGGTTACACTTTACACCAAAACCAAGCTGTGGGAGCTGGGTGCCCCATGTGGTGAAACAGACGTGTCCCACCTTCTCCAGGAACAGCACCCTTCTTACTCCTGTTCCCACACATCGCCCTTTGGCTCACAGGAAAGCTGTGGCCCACAGTTGCAGGTGTGAAGTCCAGGCTCTTGCTGTCGGCCTTTGGTTTTCTGTCCGCCTTCTCCCCCTTTAGTTTTGAGGCCCTGCTCTAGATCCGTTCTCAAAAGGTAGTTCAGGGTTGCCAGCTGACACTGAAACCGCTAACACCGGACTATGTTGGTGAGTCAGATGCTGCTTATTCGCCCCGGGCCTTCTAGGCAGGCGAGGGCAGGGCCTTGTTTTACCTGGCCTGAAGCTTTGTTACAATCTGTGCTCCTAGTTAAAGAAAAGCCGGCCACAACACGGTCACCACCATCGGCCGAAGAGCAGACCACTGTAGTGGGAGCTACTCCACCCATCTCAAGCAATAGTTAAGGCCCTGACCTAGAGCCAGGTTCTCAGCGTGGGGTGTAAATGTCCTGCTTCCCGGCCCTTTCTCAATCTCTCTGGCTTCAGACCTGGGGCCTGTACTACAGGGAAGGGGAGGGTTATCTGGCTGTTGTAGGGGACCTTTGCTGTTGCCCTTTACCTGGGGCCTTGTGTCCACTGCTGCTCCCCTCTGCACTTGGAGGTCACCTCCCAGGAGGCCTGTGTGCTGAAGCTAACCATGGGAAGGAGAGGAAAAAAGGTTCTTTCTTCTCTGAAACCAAGCCACTAAAAAGACACACTTCCTGCACGGAGGGGCTTGTTTCTACTTCTCCTGCAGACCTAGCAGTCCATCGTCCTCCCTCTCCACATCCTCGTTGAAGGCCTCTGCTTGCTCTCTCTGCTCAGACCTCCCCTCTTCTCCTCCAGGCTCTCTCGTTTGGCATCCATCCTTTTCAGTATTCTTCAGGCTCAGATGCTAACTTCTCAGAGGCAAACGTGGAGCTTCTCCAGGTCCCTGCAGAGCCAGGAGGGAGACAAGATGGTGGCAAGCTTCCCTAGCAGGCTGGGGAAGGGTGCCAGGCTTGGTGCACTGAACCTTAGGAGACTCTGAGCAGTGGCAGTTCCCTGCGAGGTGGGAAGAGACAGACTTCTGGCACATTCTAGACCAACCTCATCCAGTATTTTCTTTCCGTTTTACCTTTTGTATTATTCTTTTGTTAAGCCAACAAACTGAAAATTTGCCCCTCTGAGGCTCCTCGTGGGGTACCAGCTGCTCCTCGGCCAAAGGCCTTCATAACTGATTCACTCTCCCAGCCTATCCCCAGTCCCACCCCAGAGTAAGACATGCGTGGCAAGGGAAGACTCTAAGGTCAGCGCCAAGCGAATCTGAATGAAAACTTAACTTTCCTTTTGAGAGAGCATCTTGCTTGAAGCCTGAACTATGTGCAGGACCAAAGCTGGCTATGAAAAAAGCCACGAATTGGGGAATCTGAACCCCAGAGGGGAAAGGCTCGTGTGATGTGTCTTCAAGGGCTTGGGCTCACCTACCTACTTGTAGGCCAGCCTGACTTCTAATGCTCACACTAGCACATGCTGATGGCGCCCACTACCCCTGTGCTTCTGGGAGTCTGATTTTAATGTTGACGTTTAGGGAAAGAAAGTGACAGAGCATGTGTAGGGAGCTGTGAAGGAAATCTACCTGGAAACCTAAGTCAGGGGTTCACACCATGATCCCTCAGAAGCTGGAGGTGGGTATTGGCTTTTTTAGCCAACTCTTTTGGAAGATGCTTTTTTTTAACCTATTAAATAAATGGAGTGGGTATGAGGTCTCAGCTACCCAGCAGACTGAACATCGCCCAAGGACAGCTTGGGTTTCCAGGTAAGAACCCCAGAAAGTTGAATTTAATCCTCACAGGTTTTGCTTTCCAAATTCATTTGCTTTTATTTTTCTAAGAACTGTAAACTCTATTTTTTCACGTTCTCAGGGCCCCTGGGTAGACAAATAAAGCTTGATTTCAGAGCAAAGATAGGCCAAGAAACCATGGCATTGAGTGTGCTGAGTCCAGACAAATGATATTTATATACACATCCAAATTTGAAGAGAAAATGTATTTCTTTAGGGTTCAAACACTGTAATAGCAAATACAAAGCAAAAATAAAAACCTGTTGCAAAGTTCTAAATTGTGTTCTTTGGTTTGGAGTGGCCATGGACTGGGAAGTACACGTGAGAGCCGGGATAGAGATGGTAGAGTCCTTGCCCGGCATGCATGAAGCCCTGGTTCAGCCCTCAGTCATGTGAGCTAGACACTGGCTTTGTAGAGACAGCAAGTCTGCAAATCAGGGTCAGCCTCTCTATATGAAACTCTGCCTCAAAGACAAAGGAGGTGGATCAAGATGTCTCGCAGGAAAAGGCATTAGGTCATCAGTAGAGGGACAGTCTATCAGGCTATTAGAGGATAGTCTTCTGTTTACCCAGACAGGGTTTCTCTGTGTAGCCCTGGCTGTCCTGGAACTCACTCTGTAGACCAGGCTGGCCTCGAACTCAGGGATCCACCTACTTCCGCCTCCCTAGTGCTGGGATTAAAGGTGTGCGCCACCACTGCCTGGTATAAGTTTTAAAGTTTCTCCTTGATAATCCCCGAAGCTCAAGGGAGTCATAAAGCATTGGGTCACACGGCTTCCAACAAGCATTCTCAAATCAACCTCTGCCGTGTGACCTTGAGATCCAGCACTCCCATAAAGAAAAGCACGAAGTCAGTCGTCTTGACAGGGTTGAAGCCAGATCAGTGCTGCTGAAGAATACTAAATAAGATTTGTCTGTGAGAATCAGTTTTGGCCGGCATGGTAACATATGCCTATAACCCCAGCACTTGCTGGGGAAGACAGAGCCAAGAAGGTCAGGTGCTCAAGATTATTGGCTACCTAATGAGTTCAAGGCCATCTTAGGCTACAGGAGTCCCTACCTATCTCAAGAAGAAAAAGCTGCCAGCAATGGCTGCAATTTAATCCCAGCACTCACAGAGGCAGAGGCAGGCGGATCTCTGTGAGTTGGAGGCCAGCCTGGTTTACAAGCAAGTCCAGGACAGCTAGGAATACATAGAGAAACCTGTCTTGGGAAGAAAAAAAGGAAGTTATAAATGTGATTTTTACCCTAACAGTGGGACTGACAGTTATGTCAGGGTGCTAGGGGACAGTCTTTGTTGTCCCTGCTGGGGCTGAAGAACTACCTGAGTGAGTCCAGGAGTTTAAAGGCAGCTGGGCAGCAAAACATCATGCTGCTCACACGTCCATGAATCCGGAGGCCAGAAGCAGTGAGCCCAGTAGAGACAGGACTGCACTCTCTCTGATGCCTGTAATCCCAGCACAAAAACAAAAAAATAGCCTGGGTGTTAGGGAACTCAGTTCTTTGCCCTTGCATGGCAGGCACTTTATCAACTGAGCCAGTTCCCCAGCTCCTACAGGTTAATTAGCTTTATTGAAATATAATTGGCATATAATACATTGTATGTTTAAAATGTTTATTTTGATAAATTGAGACATACCTAGGAAACCATGACCACAGTCAAGGTTATTATAAACATCCATCAACTCCCTAAGTTCCTGTGTGACCGGGGGACCCCTTCCTGCTCCACTCCCATTTTACTATATATCTTTTTTTGTTTTGTTTTTCTTATTTATTTATTGTCATATATACAGTGCTGTACCTGCATGCATACCTGCAAGCCAGGAGAGGGCATCATATCACATTATAGATGGCTGTGAGTCAACTTGTGGTTGCCGGGAATTGAACTCAGGACCTCTGGAAGAGCAGACAGTGCTCTTAACCTCTGAGCAACCTCACCAGGCCATTTTTGTTTTGTTTTCCGAGACAGGGTTTCTCATATGCAGCCTTGGCTGTCCTGGATTTGCTTTGTAGACTAAGCTGGTCTCAAACTCAGAGATCCAACTGCCTCTGCCTCCCTGAGTGCTGGGATTAAAGGTGTGCACCACCATGCCCGGCTTGTTAAGGGCACTTCTGCCAAGCTCTGGCTTTTACACAGGTGCTGTAACACTTGCACACCCATACATATACATTATATACACAAACTAAATAGATAAATGGGGGAAAATTCTAAAAGCAGCCTGGGCTGGAATGAGATCATATTGAGACCTGTTTCAAAATGGTTAGAGAGAAGGCTTAGAATGTAGCTCAAGGGTAATGCCAATGCATTGCACACGTTTCTGTCCCTAAAACAAAGAAGTAAAAAAGCAGGCTAGAAACATCATAGGGGAAAGTTTCAAGCTTGTTACTCTTTTTGGTTGATGATAAAGATCCACAGGCTAACTGCCCAGTATGGTGGCTCACACCTTTAATCCCTGCACTCGGGAGGCAGAGGCAGGCGGATCGCTGTGAGTTCAAGGCCAGCCTGGGCTACAAAGCAAGTCCAGGACAGTCAAGGCTATACAAAGAAACCGTGTTGAAACCCCAAAAAACAAAACAAAAAAAGGTAAACTGACAGCTTTAGATGCTGGTATTTATTCATCCCGGCCCAAAAGCCAGCAAAACAAGAAGGTAAACTGGCAATAAATGCAGTTTTCACCCCTTATTACCTTAGTTCTAGTCCACCTTTTTTAAAAATTTTAATTCAGAACATGGCTGCTCTGGCAAGAGATCACATCCAACGACTTTCTAGATGTGTGTGATCCAGCTGGAATACAGACATGTCTTTAATCCAGGAGAGAGAAGCAAGCAGATCTGAGTTCAAGGCCAGCCTGGTATAGAGCAAGTTTCAGGTAAAGAAAAGCTTAGGTCCACACATGGTGGTACATGCCTTTATTCCCAAACGATGAAGGTAAAGTTAGTTTGTAGAAGGAAGCACCCAGGTTTGAAAGTGATGCCCTTGTTTTTAATTTTTTGTTTTGTTTTTTATTTTTTGAGACAGGGCTTCTCTGTGTAGCCTTGGCTGTCCTGGACTGGCTTTGTAGACCAGGCTGGCCTTGAACTCACAACGATCCTCCTACCTCTGCCTCCCAAGTGCTGGGATTAAAGGTGTGCACCACCACCATCCGGCCTTAAATTATTTTTTATTTCATGTGTGGTGGTGTTTTGACTGCATATATATCTGTATGAGTGTGTTAGGTCCCTGGAACTCAAGTTATAGACAGTTGTGAACTGCCAAGTGGGTGCTGGGAAATTGAACTCAGCTAGTGCTCTTAACCACTACCATCTCTCCAGCCCCTGAAAGTGCTATCTGAGTGGCAGAAACAGTGAGAATCAGGGAAAGACTTGACAGACTAGGGTATGGCCAACTCTCAGGAGAAGAGAGAGGAAAGGGAAGCTACGTAAGCAGCAATGAGAGCGAGAGGAGGCAGCTTTACTGCATAGTAATGAGAGAGGCTGCGGAGAGGTTACTCAGGTGAAGACTAAATGAGCCAGAGAATGAGAAGGAGCCAGGAGATCAGAACAGACTGCTGGAGTTAGCTGGAGACCAAGCAGAGTAGTCAAGGGCAGAGAGAGAAGCCAGACTGAATAAGTCAGCTGGGAGAGGCATTTGAGCCAGAACAGCTGAGTTGAACCAGCCAGCCCAGAGCTCAGAACAAGAAAGGGGGTGAGCCTCCCCCTATTAGACCACTTCCCCTTGGTGGGGAGACCTGGTGACACCCAGAGGAAGAGTAAGCAGGCGACCAGGAAGAGAACTGATAAGCTGTCATCTTATAGTGGGGGACAAAGCAGACCTAGGGGAGGGGAATAGGATGAAAGAGGGAGGGAGGGGGACTGGAAAGATACAAGTGAGGGATAACAAATGAGATGTAATCTGAATCAATTACTTAAATAAAAAAAGAAAGAAGGGATGAGCTTACTAAGTGTTAAGAAGCTTGAGAATGGGGCTGGAGGTTAAGAGCACTGGCTGCTCTTCCAGAGGTCCTGAGTTCAATTCCCAGCAACCACATGGTTCCCGACCGTCTGTAATGAGATCTGGTGCCTTCTTCTGGCCTGCAGGCGTACATGCAGACAGAACGCTGTATACATAATAAATAAATAAATCTTTAAAAAACAGAAGAAGAAGAAGGTGGGAACCGCTACTCCAGGGTATGGTCTTTGTACGGAATTTTGTAGAGACCTGATCTACTTGTCCCCTCTTCAGAGATTTCCAATGTGTTTATTGGGTAGTTATCAGGGCTTTGATTTCCAAATACCTTTAATCCAAACCTTTCTGAGACTCAGTTCCCTCAGCAAGCTGGCAAATTGTAATGCTTTCTTGTCTGAGCTTTGATCATTTTAGGTAAGAGCTCCACCACTGAGCTCGCTGCTGCTTACACTATTGCCTTGCAAAGTGACATCTGAACAGACAAAACATTATTCTCAGTCTGTTGGACAGAGCTGTTACAGAAAGATAGTCAACATGGAAGAACCCTAAAGCCGGAGCTGGAGGGATGGCTCAGCAGTTAAGGGCTCTGTCTGCTCTTCCAGAGATCCCGGGTTCAATACCCAGCACCCACATGGCAGCTCACAGCTGTCTATAACTCTATCCAGTTCCAGAGGATCCAACACTCTCACACAGACATACATACAGGCAGAACACCACTGCACATAAAAATTTTAAAATCCTAAAACAACATTTAATTAGCACAAATTGAAACACAGTCTACCCACAGCCTGACTCTAGGCTCCGAGACTGCAGCCATTTAGCCAACAGCAATGTCAAGACTTCATGGCTAATGCTGTATGTAGAAACTAGGGTAAAGTACAGGCTCTCCAAGAGATCTGTGAAATGGACCTTAACATGCCTTGTTTGTAGGTGTGGTGGCATGACTTCAATCCTAGCACTCCTGGTTTTTGGGAGGGGGGGGGGCAAGCAGAGGCAGGCAGATCTTTGTGAGTTCGAGGACAGCCTGATCTACACAGAGAGTTCCAAGCCAGCCAGCACTATAAAGCAAGGCCTTATCAAACAAAACAAAACCTTCACAACAAAGGAACTGAAATCCCAGTTGTGTTATGAGCTGGCATTGCAGATCATAGTGAAGAACAAAGACAAGGAAATGTAACTTTAAAAAAAAAACTTTAGCCCATGTGTGAGTTCATGGGACTTTGCATAAAGTGGGGCAGGGGTGGTGGGGCTGGGGAATCTGCCTGAAGCCAAACTCCGTCTTCTACACCCCCTTCCTGAGGAGTAAACTGCCTCAGAGAAAGCCTGTGACGGTGATTATTTATTCTGGAGAATGGTTAAGATGAGTGCTGGCAGGGGGATCTGAATTAGAGGGCCAGCCTGGTCTACAGAGCTAGTTCCAGGGCTACACAGCGAAAACAAAACACAACAAACAAAAAGATGGGTGCTGGTGCCAGGCTTTCACCTTTGACTCTGTTATAACCACTTAAAAGTATTTAGCCTTTAACAGGGCATGGTAGCCCTGGCCATTAGTCCCAGCCCTGGGGAGGCAAAGACAGGCGAATCTCTGAGTTCAAGGCCAGTTCCAGTCTGTTCTAAATAGAGCGTTCCAAGCCAGCCAAGGCCACACATAATGAGACATTGTCTCAAATAAACAATAAGTATTTTTAAACAGTAGCTTTTCCATACTGTCCTATATTTCTCAAATCACATATTATTCTGTACTTTCTCCAAGTAATTATGAGGACCAAGCTATTAAACACAAAGAAAGAATATATTAAGTGTTTGAACTATTATAAACCCCTCTATTGGAAAAGAGGAGGGAAAGAACGCTAGGCACATAACAAATTAGTGGTTTATGCATGGAATAAATATCTTCTAATTCTCAGCTCAGCCTTCTATCTTTCTTTCATGTCCTCAGAGGTCCTAGAAGCCGGGCATGGTGGCGGAAGCCTTTAGTCCCAGCACTCGGGAGGCAAGGGCAGGCGGAACCAGCCTGGTCTACAAAGCGAGTCTAGGACAGCCAAGGCTACACAGAGAAACAGTGTCTCGAAAAACAAAACAAACAAAACAAAAACAAAAACAGAGGTCCTAGCAACAGTCATGTTCACATTGGGACTAATGAAAAATGTATTGGAAAAAAAAAAAGAGCAGAGTGCCCAGGTTTAAGGATCAATCATAGCTTCTGCACTAGAAACGAGGCAGACGCGATCTCTAGACCGAATGACATAATTTCGGACCCTCGGGGTGTTTGGCGAACCAACGTGTAAAGAGCCTTTTCGATTGCATCGCGGGAGTTGTGCCCCGCCGCAATGCATGCAGGGCCTCATAGTTCTTTCCCACTCCCGCCTCCAAAGACTCCGTGGCCTCGTTATTCCCGGCAAGCTCCGCGCCAGCGTTTGCTGTTGATTGGCTGCGGCAGGAGCGGGCGGTCCTGCTGGCAGCGGTTACCCCGGGGTTTCCGGTTCTCGGCTAGAGTCGGGGTACGGGGTTGGATGTCCGCCGTGAGGACGTCTATTGGCGGTAGGTGGGACGAGCTCTTCGGTGGGTCTGCGGCCCGGGACGCGTTGGCGGCAGAGAAAGAACTAATTTCGTGCCCCGGGGCGGGGGGAGGGGGGGGAGGAAGGGGGGGGGTGCCTTGCCGCCGCGGTGCGCATGCGTGCCGTGGGACTAGATGGCGCGCGGGGCGAGGGGTGGCTTCCGCGCGCGCGGCTGCGGAGTGGGGGGTCCCACGTGGGACCTGGGGGGCGGGGAGCCGCTCGCCACTGGAGCATCCCGCCACGTCAGTCTGCGGCGCTGAGCCAATCGCGAGCTCCGGCAGCTTAGAGGGAGGCGAGTGGTGGTGGGAAGCGGCTTGCGGGAGAAAGGAGGCCTCTTCCCTCGCTCTCTGCGGGGCCAGCTCTTGAGAGCCGTCGCGGGGGCCACCTTGGAGTCTCCGGCCAAGTCCGGCTTTATTTGTTTGAAGCTCCGAACGCCTGATTTTTGAGATCTCTGATTTAGGTTGTGGGGGGAATTTTGAAGTCTAGAGAACAGCAACTGTGTCCTTAGAGGATCTGCCCCTTGTCTGGCCTTGCAGATCACAATGAAGAACCAAGACAAAAAGAATGGGCCTGCCAAACACTCCAACCCGAAGAGCAGCCCGGGGCAACGGGAAGCCGGAGCGGACGCAACCCAGGGACGGTCCAGACCGACAGCTCCTGCGGCGGAAGCTGCTGAAGGTTCCAGCAGCCAGGCTCCTGGGAAGGCGGAGGGTGTGTGCCAGCAGCGCTCTGCTTTTCCACCAGGGCAGAGGGAGGAGTTTCTCTCAGGCAGGCCTTACTCCTGACGCCAGTGTTTACCCAGGAAAAGAGGAACTATAACCATGAAACAATACCCAGTCTGTGCGATCCTCTTGTTGCCTGGGGAGGTGTTGAAACGTCCCAGAACGGAATCCTGGGAGCATGCTCTGACTGGCTTAAACCGAATGACAAATCAAATGAGGCACCCCACAAGCCAGAAAACACTTGCCAGTGTGTGTGGAGGGGAGGGTGCAGTTGTCCTTTATGCTTGAGGCGTCTCTGGAACTATAAAACTGACCAAGAATGGGTTTTGAGTGAGAAAAGATATATTAAAGGGGGAGTTTCTACTACTTGCCAACCTTCCCTGGAGCAGGGGTGCTAAACACAGTTGTCTTTTATGGTTGTAACGAGTTAGTAAGAAATAATCGTATCGTTTTCTTATAAGTAAAGTGTTTAAAAGCACTAGGAAGGCAGGGGCAGGCAGATAGTTCAGAGCCAGCCTGGTCTACAAAGTGAGTCCAGGACATCCAAGGCTACACTGAGAAACCCTGTCTCAAAGAAAAGGGGGGGGAAAGTGGGGTTGGGAGGGTGGCAGCGCACGCCTTTAATCCCAGCCCTTGGGAGGCAGAGGCAAGAAGGTCTCTGAGTTAGAAGTCAGCCTGGTCTACATAGTGAGTTCCAGGACAGCCAGGGCTCTGTAGAGAGAGACATTTAACCCAAACTAGTGTATTTGGACCTAAGGAAAAAGAACAGCCAAGCCAGTGTTTAACCATCTTATTTTCTTTCTGTGTCTTCATCTTCGTTGCTGTAGGAGCTCGAGCCAAAGCAGCTCAGTCCGGGGCCCTCTGTGACGTCTCTGAGGAGCTGAGCCGGCAGCTGGAGGACATTCTGAGTACGTACTGTGTGGATAACAACCAGGGAGGCCCCGGTGAGGAGGGAGCGCAGGGCGAGCCCACAGAGCCAGAAGAAGGGGACAAGTCCCGAACCTATGCGGCAAGGAATGGGGAGCCTGGGCCAGGCACCCCAGTCGTCAATGGTGAGAAGGAGGCCGCTAAGGGGGAGCCCAGCGCAGAAGAGATCCGGACAAGTG
This sequence comes from Acomys minous, assembly GCF_964271855.1. Lineage (NCBI taxonomy): Eukaryota > Metazoa > Chordata > Mammalia > Rodentia > Muridae > Acomys > Acomys minous. Next base: position 105,494,544 of record NC_140487.1, on the reverse strand, counting down.
ATGAGGCCGGAGACCGAGACCACCGAAGGCCACAGGAGAAGAAGAAAGCCAAGGGTCTGGGTGAGTGAGGGGCAGGTACTGGGCGGGGTGGGGTGGGGTAGAGGGTGGTAAGGCCTGTCATTTCATGGGCCGGCTTGCTCTGTCAGGATTCAATCAAAGCAGGAATAGAGGCTTGTAGCTTTGAGCTGTTGAGATAACTCACTTGTGCAAGGCCTCCTGGCCTTGGGAGCAGATGGAGGCAGGAATCCAACCACCTTTCTCACTGAGGATCCAGACAGCAGGAGGCCTGAGTAGGCGCTGTACCACCCGGCAGCACTACGTTCAGCCTGTTGCATCACTTTGAATGTGCTCATCGCTCCTGGGTCTTAGTCTCCCCTTTTTTACAGCAGCCGAATTGGGCTACACCAAGGTGGAAATGTCAGATGTCAACATAAGCCAGGAAAGCTATGGACCTCTTGAGAATCAAGAGAGGGCCCATTTCATCTGAAAAGCTGCCTCTCACCTGGTTAGCCCCTGCTGCTCTCACCTGACTGGCTGAATAATTGGCAGCTGAAATCATAGAAACCAAGCAGAAGCCGCCCACCGGTTGCATCTGTAGCCTTCATTGCTGATCTCCTGAGCCTCCCAGGCCTGACAGTTCAGGAATCTGATCTGTGCCCAGCACAGTGGAAGCCAAAGGGAGGCAGTTGCGAGGCTTCCTTAACGAGATACAGGCAGTGGCGGCCAGGCACAAGGCATGTACCTTTATTCCTAGCACCTCAGAAACAGGCAAAGCCAGACGTGGTGGCGCCACACTTTTAATCCCAGCACTCGGAAGCAGAGGCAGGCAGATCTCCGTGAGTTCGAGGCCAGCCTCCTCTACAGAGTGAGTCCAGGACAGCCAGGGCTACACAGAGAAACCCTGTCTCAAGAAAAAAGAGAGAGAGCAATGCTAGTTCTTTGACGGGTGGGGATGGGTAATATGAATTTAGCATCTAGACTGAGCTGGCTGTGGTGGTGTAGCCTCTAATCAGGAGGGGCAGAGGCAGAAAGACGGTGAGTTCAAAGCCACATGGGCTACATAGTAATACCCTGTCTCAAAAATAAAAAAGACAGTCTAGGCTAGGTGATGCTATAACCATGTCATTGTCCCTGTTCCCTCCATTTGTTACCTCTCCTAACTTGGGTCATATATGAAAGAGACATTCATTTTAAACATAGCTGTGTAGCCATGTCTGTTTACAGGAGGTCGGCTAGTTTCTCAAGGAATGTCAGGCCTTTTGTTTTGTGTTTGGTTTTTGTTTTGTTGTGGTGGTTTTGCTTTTTCGAGACAGGGTTTCTCTCTATCTGGACTCACTTTGTAGACCAGGCCGGTCTTGAACTCACAGCAATCCACCTGCCTCTGCCTCCCGAGTGCTGGGATTAAAGGCGTGCACGACCACCGCCTGGCTTAAGTTTGTTTTGTTTTGTTTTTTTTAAAGACTCCCCCCCCCCCATCAGAAGGACCTTTGTGCTGAAGCGGGATCCCTGGGTTTATCTCTCAGCAGGCTTGCCTTTTTCCTTTGATAATGGTTTCAGATAGGTTTTCCTCTCACTAGCTTTGCTTACCAAAAAGAACAGTCTGTTCAGTTAGTGAGCATTTGTCAGTGGCTCTATGGGCACTACTTCAGCTGCAGGGCTGAGCTGGTCCCCGTTCATAATGAAGCAGTAGCCTAACAGGGAAAGCTGCCCTAGCGCGCAGAGCCCTCCGCCTGGGCAGAGAGGAGCCCCGAGAAGTGGGCGCACACCTTTATTCCCTGTGCTTTCCAGGGAAGGAGATCACTCTGCTGATGCAGACGCTGAACACGCTGAGTACCCCAGAGGAGAAGCTGGCTGCACTGTGCAAGAAGTATGCTGAGCTGGTCAGTCCTCCGCCTTCCAGCCGGGTACCCTCTCTCCTTTGTAAAGTCAGCAGGCTACACAGGGTAGGGGGTTGGGGTGCAGGAATAGGTGTTTGGCTTAATTCCTATTAACTTTTTTTTTTTTTAAATTCTCCCACCCCTACCTGTTAAAATGAGAAGTTTCCAGTCAGTCAATTAAAGGCTGACCAAAGAGGAGAAACTTTATAAGTAAATTCTTCAAGGAATCAGGAATCATTATCAGGTGGCAGGCCTGGATACTGCGTGGTCATAACGTTCTACATGCGTCTCTCTGAAGTATGGCCTCTGATTTCCCATCCTTGTGATAGCCCTTGTCCTTTCTCCTCCTTAGCGCTCAGGTCTAAGTAAAGTGCAAGCTAGCTCTAGGAGCGTGATCCAACTCAGGCTCAAAACAGAAGGCGGCGGGTCAGGTAGGAGAGCGGAGTGACTGCTCAGTAGGTGGGCAGTCTACCAGGAGTAGAGGACTGGATACTGATTGGAACCACCTGAGGAAACGGTGGCGGGCCTGGCCTGGAGTGACAAAGTTAGGCCTGTGCTGCCCCAGACAACAGCCTCTTGCTGTCCGGTGCTGACAGTCTCCCTGGATGGGTTGCAGGTAGATCGGTTGTCTGTTAGGGTTTGGAGATGCAGCAAGTCTGGACCGTGTGGTGGTGGCCTGAGGTATCTGGAGTCAGAGCTAGAGTGAAGCTGAGGTCTGCTGCCTTCCCTTATCTGAGAAGTTACTGGGAGGGGCTTGTGACACTGGCAGTGCTGCTCTGTGAGCTCGCTCTTGTCTGAGCTGTTGTGACCAGATGGGTAGAGCGAGGGATGATTAGCTCAGGGGACTCCAGAGCCTAGGAATGGTTCCCTCCCGACACGCACTGCCCTGCTGCTCTCAGCTGGAGGAGCACCGGAACTCGCAGAAGCAGATGAAGCTCCTGCAGAAGAAGCAGAGCCAGCTGGTGCAGGAGAAGGACCATCTGCGCGGGGAGCACAGCAAGGCCGTCCTGGCCCGGAGCAAGCTGGAGAGCCTGTGCCGGGAGCTGCAGCGCCACAACAGGTCCCTGAAGGTAGGGCAGCTAGTGGTCACTGGACTTAAACTGATTTCGTCTTAGAATTGGCTGCACCTGTGACACACAGTGGGTTCTAGGCCAGCTTGGATTACATAGGGAGGAAGACTAATGAAAAAAACAAAACAAAACCTGGGAGTGATGGCAGGGGAGGCAGAGGCAGGCAGACCTGAGTTCAAGGCCAGCCTGGTCTACAAGTCAAGTCCAGGGCTACACAGAGAAACCCTTGTCTTGGAACACCACCACCCACCCAAAATAAAAAATAAAAAGCTTGGGGACAGAATAGCTCAGTCCTGCAACTGGCTCTGTGTGGGTGGGTGTCTGTCTGTCTGTCTGTCTCCAGGTCCAGAAGCCACAGCCAAAATCTTTCCCAATTAGATAGCAGTCCCCTGCTGCACTAGTCAGTATTCCCTCTGCAAATACCGAGCTAATTAGCTTAGAAAGGCAGGAAAGATCTGATGCCCTCTTCTGGCATGCAGATGTACATGTGGCTAGAGCATTCATTCATCTGCAGAAAGAAATAAAAATAATCTTTAAGAAACCAAAGAGTTGGGGGCTGGAGAGATGGCTCAGTGGTTAAGAGAACTGACTGCTCTTCCAGAGGTCCTGAGTTCAATTCCCAGCAACCACATGATGGCTCACAACCATCTATAATGTGATCTGATGTGCACTGTATACATAATAAATAAATCTTTAAAAAAAAAAAAAAGAAAGAAAGAAAGAAACCAAAGAATTCGTCTTGACCCACACTTTTAGAAGCTCTAGTCCATGAACTGGTGGACCCTACTGCTTTTCAGATCTGTGATGAGGAAGAGGGGGACAGAATATGACCAGAAAATACAGTACAGCGAAACTGCTCAGGAGGTGCCAGGTTGCTTCCAGCAACCTCAGATGTTTCAACAGACCTTGAAGGTTCCGCTTCCTGGTAGCATCACAGTAGGTCCCAGGGTCCTCTGCAAAATAAGCCTGTATGGACCATTAGGGTCAGTCAAGAGAGCGCTGCCCATTGCAAGTGCAAGAGCTAGGGTTTGGGGGGCTGGAGAGATTGGCTCAGCCACAGGGAGCACTAACTACTCATCCAGAGGTCATGAGTTCAGTTCCCAGCAGCCACATGGTGGCTCACAACCATCTATAATGTGATCTGGTGCCCTCTTCTGACCTGCAGGTGTACATGCAGACAGAACACTAACTACATAATAATTAAATAAATCTTTAAAAAACAAAACAACCCCCTAGGGTTTGGGTTCCTGTCCGCCATGCACAGAGTTCTGTAACTGCAGTGCTAGGAGCTAGAGACAGCAGGAACTGGCCTTCACGGTTAGCTGGTCTGGCTGAATTAGCAGGTTGGAGCTTTGATGAGAGAGGGTATTTTAAAAGAAGGTCTGGAGGGCCAGAGTAGTTCACAGCGTGTATTAGTCTCTCAGAGGGCCCTATTTTTGTTTCTACACGTTAGGTTGTCCACAAACCATCTTTAAGGGATCTGATACCCTCTGGGCACCTGCATACGTGTGGCATATATTCCCAGAGACACCTAAATACACCTAAGTAAAAAAATACATAATTATTTTTAAAAGGGTGTGGGGATTGGACAGAAGGCCCGGTGGTTAGAGCGTAGGCTGCTGCTTTAGAGGATCCAGGTTCAGTGCCCAGCACTCGTGAGGCGGCTCATACCTGTATCTCTAGTTCCAGGACAGCCAGTTCCCTCTTTAAAAAATAAATAATAAGGTAAAGAAAAACTGGTGATGATACTTGACCTCTGGCCTCTGCACGTGTGTATGCACACTCATGCATGTGTGCAACACTCTTGACACCTTGCTTAGCTCCTATCCCAGAGGTTAGTCCTTGAGATCTTAATGTAATCTTTGTGTAAAGCAGCTCACTATGTATCAATATGTGAACAGAGGACATATTGTAATTACTTTGCTCGTTTTCAGTGGCGTGTTTTGTTTTCTAGACAGGATTTCACTGTGTTGATATTGCTGTCCTGGAACTCACTCTGTAGACCAGGCTGGCTGGAACTCAGAGATCCGCCTGCCTCTGCCTCCCAAGTGATGGGATTAAAGGCAGCTACCACCACTTACTTATAATGTTTCACTTACAAATAGAACTTCATTGAATATTCTTGCCCAGTGTGGTGCATGTCTTCAATCCTAGCACTTGGGAGGCAGAAGCAAGCAGATCTCCAAGTTCGAGGCCACGCTGGTATACAAAATGAGTTAGGAGACTGCCAGGGTTTTGTACACAAAGAAACCCTGTCTCAAAAAAGCAAAAACAAAATTCTTGTTACGTAGGAATGTGTGTCCGTCCATCCATGTTCTTGACCAGTTGTGTGGTGTGGGATTTATGTATTGACTAAATTTTAGACGTGAAATGGCTGGGTCAGAGGGTGCAGCACTAGATATTAATAGAATTTTCCAGGTTGCCGCCCAACAAGGGGGCAATATAATCCCATCAACAATGTCTAATTGACTAATTTTTGTTTGTTTGTTTGTTTGTTTTGGGTCTTTGGTTTTTTGAGACAGGGCTTCTCTGTGTAGCCCTGGCTGTCCTGGATTCGCTTTGTAGACCAGGTTGGCCTCGAACTCACAGCGATCCGCCTGTCTCTGCCTCCCAAGTGCTGGGATTAAAGGCGTGCGCCACCATGCCCAACTAATTGCCTAATTTTTCATGACTCTGCCAGTCCTGAATATTACTAAACTTTCTATTGTTCTCGGTGGGGAACAAGAGGGACTAAAACTGAAGAGGAATTCAGGAGATGCAAGCTGCTTCCCAGTGCCGCTCAACATGTCTCTCTAGGGGCAGGGTCACTAGATAACACCTGATTTACAGAGGGCGCCTTACGAAGCCCTGCTGTGTGGCATCCCGCGGCCGAGGCACTCCCCCATTGCGGGGCCAGGAGCGCTGTTGGCACACTGTGGGCTGGTTAGGTAGGAGGGCAGTGCTTAGAGCTACGGCTGATAGTTCCAGGGCTGGCTTCTCTCTGTAGGAAGAAGGTGTGCAGCGAGCCCGTGAGGAAGAGGAGAAGCGCAAAGAGGTGACGTCACACTTCCAGGTGACACTGAATGACATTCAGCTGCAGATGGAACAGCATAACGAGCGAAACTCCAAGCTGCGCCAGGAGAATATGGAGCTGGCTGAGAGACTCAAGAAGTTGATTGAGCAGTACGAGCTTCGTGAAGAGGTAAGATGGCGGCCAGCCGCCTGTGAGGCTGTGGTGGGGGCCCGCGGGTGGGGCAGCACTCTGCAGCCTCTTGCTGCTCTTCACAGGATTTGTTAGTCATAGACAAGGAACTGAAATGGGAAGAAAGCTTTGACCCTGCTGCTTATCTCTGGTGTGTGAGCCACATCGTAGACTCTTCCCTTCTAGAGCGGAAATGTGTCCTCACCCTAGCTCCATGTCAGACCCATCGGGGGTTAGGAGGAGGCCTGCCAGGGACATTGGCATCAGGATGAGACTGGATGAAATGCCTGGAGTTGGGGTTTCCTTGAAAGGGAACCCCTGACAAGCAGACCTCGTTAATAACTTTTTCTGCAGCATATCGACAAAGTCTTCAAACATAAGGACCTGCAGCAGCAGCTGGTGGACGCCAAGCTCCAGCAGGCCCAGGAGATGCTGAAGGAGGCAGAGGAGCGGCACCAGCGGGAGAAGGAGTTTGTGAGGCTCGGGCCCCAGGGCTGCGGTGGGGACTACACAGGGTGGGCTGTTCCTGCCTTAGCTCGGAATCTAGTTAGTATGGATGGGAGAGGTTGGCCTGCACAGTCCAGTAGCTGCACGTGCAGACTGACGCGAGGGCGGGGCCTTAGTGGCTCCAGTCCACGCACACCCAGGCGCGCCTGACAGATTCTGGGTCCTGTCTTGAAATAGCTCCTGAAGGAAGCAGTGGAGTCCCAGAGGATGTGCGAGCTGATGAAGCAGCAGGAGGCCCACTTAAAGCAGCAGGTGAGGCTAGAACCTGCGACCTGTGCTTTCCTAGACACTTTTACAAGGGCCCATCTCCAGGAGAGTGAAAACAAGACCCTTGGGTTGGCTTTGTGCCTGTGGCGTGCTGGTTTCAGCCACGGCTTGTGTGTGTGTGTGTGACTTTTTTTTTTCCCTTCCTCCCCAGACAGAGTTTCTCTGTGTAGCCCTGGCTGTCCTAGAACTAACTCACTCTGTAGATCAGGCTGGCCTCAAAGTCAGAGAGCAGCCTGCCTCTACCTCCTGAGTGCTGGCATTAAAGGCGTGTGCCACCATCCCCTGGCTGTTGGGTTTTGTGTGTGTGTGTGTGTTTTGTTTTTACAAGAAGAATGTCTCCATATGCTGAAGGTTTCTCATGTTGGAGCTCATCCTTCATGTACATGGCTTCGGTTTTGTTTTACTAGGAAATGGTATCTCAGGAGAATGGTTTTATCAAGGGCCAATGAAATCTCTGAATTGTGTTGCCCAGAGGTGCCCTCAGAGAAACCCAGCCTCATCTGTGCTTCTCTCATGCAGCTTGCCCTGTACACAGAGAAGTTTGAGGAGTTCCAGAATACGCTTTCCAAAAGCAGCGAAGTGTTCACCACATTCAAACAGGAAATGGAAAAGGTAACCACAGAGGGTTCAGGCCTGGGCAAGAGGAGGCTCAAGCCACTTAATTCGGTGCACTCACAGGAGCAGTTCATATATCATAAAGAGTTGCTTAAAGGGCTCACGCCTTGTTTGGTTTGATTTCTTTACTGATGCTGAAATTAAAATAGCAGAAAGCATGCACTTTGTACTGGACCTTAGTAGTGGCCTTTTTTTTTTTTTTTATTAAATATTTATTTATTTATTACATATACAGTGCTCTGCCTGCATGTACATCTGCAGGCCAGAGGAGGGCATCAGGTCACATTATATATGGTTGTGAGCCACTATGTCATTGCTGGGAGTTGAACTCATGACCTCTGGAAGAGCAGTCAGTGGTCTTAACCGCTGAGCCATCTCTCCAGCCCCCCCCCTTTTTTTTTTTTAAGACAGGCTTTCTCTGTGTAGCCCTGGCTGCCCTGGACTCCTGGACTCCCTTTGTAGTCCAGCCTATCCTCCAAGTCTCAGTGGTCCACCTACCTCTGCCTCCCAAATGCTGGGATTAAAGGTGTGCACCACCACGCCCAGCAAGACAGGGTCTCTTTACATAGCCCTGGTTGCCCCGGAATTCTCTGTGTAGAGTGGGCTAGTCTTGAACTCTTAATCCACAGTACCTCCAGAGTACTGGGATAAACCTGCATTTTTTATTTTTTAAGATTTAATTATTCATTATTATGTATATAGTGCTCTGCCTGCCTGTACATCTGCAGGCCAGAAGAGGACACCAGATCACAGTATAGATGGTTGTGAGCCACTGTGTGGTTGTTGAGAATTGAACTCAGGACCTCTGGAAGAGCAGGCAGCACTCTTAACTGCTGAGCCATCTCTCCAGCCCTTCCTAAGCAGTGTTGTTGGTCCCTCAGTGGTCTCTGTAACTTGAGGCTGGCAGTTGGCATAGATGTGAAGACTGCCCAGCTCTGACCTTTTCCTTCCATCTGTGGTGCACCAGATGACAAAGAAGATCAAGAAGCTGGAGAAAGAAACCACCATGTATCGCTCCCGGTGGGAGAGCAGCAATAAAGCCTTGCTGGAGATGGCTGAAGAGGTCAGTGAACAGCAGTTGGCTGGGGACAGTTTGGGTCTGTCAGTGACCTGCACACTGCATTTCCAGGCTGTTTATCCAAGTGCATTGACAGCACTGGCTGCTGCCCTTAGCAGGGACGCACCAGGCTATGGCTCAGGTGGAACCCAATGGAGCAGACAGCTGACAGTCAGTCAGCATGGTACTTAGTGGTTGGTGTAGTCACATTGGAGACAGTTGTCACTGTGGCTTGCAGTGTACAAGACAGGAACAGTGGTGTGGCAGCAATTGCCAGCCAGTTTTTTGTTGTTGGGGTTTTGTTTTGTGTTTTTTAAATTTTATTTATTTATTAAGTATACAATGTTCTGCCTGCATGTACACCTGCAGGCCAGAAGAGGGCACCAGATCTCATTAGATGGTTGTGAGACACCATGTGGTTGCTGGGAATTGAACTCAAGACCTCTCGAAGAGCAGCCAGTGCTCTTAACCTCTGAGCCATCTCTCCAGCCCCTGTTACTTTAATTAATTAATTTCTTTGCAAGGAGTAGTTCTCCCAAATGTTTCATATTTGTTGCTTCTCTGAACCTTCATTTGATACCTGAGATTGAACAGTTGAAAGTTTGAAGCTGCAAGGGTTCGGCCATGGTCAGCTGGTAGACAGTAAAGGAGCACCTCATCTGACGACAGAGTCACACCCTGAGCTAGCGCTGGGTTCGGTAGTGGCCAGCTTTTGGTTTTAGGCTGCCCAAACTTGAAGAAATGAGTGTCTCACTGCATATTCCATTTCTCTACCTAGAAAACTCTCCGGGACAAAGAGCTGGAAGGCCTGCAGGTGAAAATCCAGCGGCTGGAGAAGCTGTGCCGAGCACTGCAGACAGAGCGCAATGACCTGAACAAGCGGGTGCAGGACCTGACTGCGGGGGGCCAGGCCGCCCCCACTGCCATTGGCACTGAACGGAGGCCAGAGGCCGCCACTGCTTCCAAGGAACAAGGTGTTGAGAGGCCTGGGGCTCAACCATCCAGCTCTCCAAAGGCCACAGAAGCTCCTGGCTGCCCTGGAGCACCAAGCAGAGAAATAGGCCAGCCAGGGCCCCGGGAGCCTACCTCAGCCACCGCCTAGAGATGATGGCGCTTGGGCATGCTTGGAAGGGAGCAGCAGCCCAGTCAGGCCTGGTCCACACAAGGCTTCCACGCTGAGCAGCCCGTGCTGAAGCCAGAGTGTCCTGACGTGGAGGGCATTGGACACTTGCAAATTTGAATATTGTGGGTTAGTCTTACATGGATGGGGCCGATGTGCAACAACACCTCATGCAGTTACATAGCTAACACCTGTGGGTGTACTGTGGACTTTGATCAAGGGTTGGGTGTACAGATGAAGTTGGTGACTCCTGTAAATTGAAGAGTCTCAGGAGATGTCGTCTGTACCTGCCTGGTTTTGAGGTTCAGACCCCTCTTGGCCCTTTTCAGAGCTCGCGACAAGTGAAAACACTGAGGCCTGGACTCCTCTTTTTTTGTAAGCAAAACTTGGGTGGTTTTGGCTCCTGTCACTGCCCTGGAGGTTCTACTGCTTCTCTTAACCTGGGAGTGGTGTTCCTGGCAGAGCCTTTGTGGGGAACAGCTGCTGGTGAGCTTCCTTCCTGCCCAAGACAAGGAAGCTGAGGGTGCGCCTGTGTGGGAAGGAGCCCCTTGGGCACCGCTCCCCTCTGCTAGCTCCGGTTCTAGGCCAGTGTTGCTTCTCAGTTCTCAGTAGCCTTATCACGCACAGGTGCCTCTAGTCTGCACAAAAGATTGACAGAAGGTCACCCAAAGGATTTTTTTTTCTGTTATATTTTTGTTCATTTTGCGTAAGAGTTCATAGTAAAGGTCTCCAAAGGAGGGAAGGCGGATACTGTGCCAGTGGTCCCAGGTGCCTGGCGTCCAGTGCCCCACTGGAACCAGCCTGTCAGGGTCTTTTGCTGTGTGGGTACCAAGGTGTCCTGTTTGGGACGATGCCATGATTAAGAGAAAGGAAGAGACTTCTGCTGGCTTTGCCACAAACTTGCCCATGGATTTCAGCCTGGGAGGCTACCACTGTTTGCTGTCACCGTCTCCCTGCACCCCTTGCCAACAAGGGCCTTAGATCCAGATGCTCCTTCGCTTATGGGCACTTTTTTTGCTCCTGTCCCCTCCCAACTTAGATGAGCAATTTGTGAGGACCGCTCTGCTGCCTGCATCCTTGGCGTTTCCTTCCTTCCGCCTGGGCCTCCAGGTGTCTTAGGTCAAGAACCAGACAGCTGCAGAGACTTGGGCCCGCGCTCTGTGGGGGCTCTGCAGAAGTTCTTGTTGTCCACACACCTGCCGGGGGCTAGCCAGTGTCCACAGCGGCTTTCCAATCAGTCTCAGCGTCGGTAAGCTAAGTGGCCCAGAGACTGAGGTTGGATGAAATTTTGCTTCTTGTATTGCATACCCTGCAAGTTGCCATCTTTCATAGCCAGCCTCTGAGCCCCACATACACACATTGAGATTGAGCTGGCTCTGGTATATTCCTGTAATCCCAGAGCTCAACAAGGTGGTGACCTCCAGACCAGTCTGGGCTTAAGCAAGACCAAAACCAAAAAGTCAAAGACTGAGAGAGATCACATGCTTATAATCATGTGTTTTAAGACCAGAAATTACAAATTAATACCCCCATTCCCATGTTGGGCACCATTTCAAGTGCTCATGCCCTGGTATATTTATTCACTCGGTGCCCAGGAGCTGGGTGAGTGTTGAGGTCTCTTCCATCTCCAGCTGGGATCTGTTTTCCTGTGGAGTTTCTCCCAAGGTCTTTTCCCCTGGAAATCAGTGTTCTTCCTATTGCAGTAAGGCCTCACAGCTCTCACAGGCTGAGATCTGAACTGTTAACCCATGGGGCTTGCTAGGCCACAGGTATAGAGAGAGATAAGGCATCTTTCTGCCTCCTTGAAAAATGGAAGAGCCAGCTGGGCATGGTGACACGCCCATAATCCTAGCACTCAGGCAGATCTCTGAGTTTAAGGCCAGCCTGGTCTACAAAGGGAGTCCAGGACAGCCAATGCTACATAGAGAAACTGTCTCAAAAAGAAAAAAACGGAAAAGCCTGCTGTGGCCCACATTAATTGGCCTGCCTCACTTAGCTACCTCTTAAAGCCTGTGCAGGGGTTACAGCTGTTAGGTCTCTGTGGTAGGCTAGGAGGCTAAAGTGTCAGTAGGACCTTGACTATTAGCACCCAGAGCAATGTGTGGGTGGCAGTCTCTTCCTCAACGCTGACCAAATCTTAACAGTCACTACATATGCTCTGCTTTCCAAAGTCAGCCCAGGAGCCTGGGCCAGCTGCAGGGAGATGGCCTGTCTGAGTGAGGGCTGTTGCCTTCCTCACTTAGGTGAGTCCCATGCATGTGACCTCATTTTAGGACCAAGAGCTGTGCTGGTTTCTTAGATTGTTAGCTTTTTCTCTAGAGGGCCACAGTGGGTATGGCTTAGAGCCTAAGGGGCCTTGGCTATGCCTTTGACAGTGATAGGTCCTTGTCCACTTGAGAGCTTCGTGTCTGCCAGTCAGCAGCACTTTTTATTTTATCTTTGTTTTCTATGAGGCTTTTGGACCATGGGCAAAGCTCAGGCACTTTCTATAAGAATGCTTTTTTTCCCTACAAATAGGGGTTATCTAACAATATAATCCCAATCATGGTGTTCCTAGTCAGGACTGCCCCAGAGGCCAGTGGAGCTGCCCAGGCGGCATCTGCAGGAAGCTGAGGCTGCCTGAGAGTTGCTCCAGCCCTCCCACTTGGAGGCTTGATGGTATCTGGCTGCTGCTCCTGTCGGGTGGGGTAGGAGGGCCGCCTCTGTCCCCATAATAACTTTCCTTTGCCACCCACACTTGCTGGAGGTTGTGCTGACAGCTTTTTTCTTTTTTTCTTTTCCTCTTTCTCCCCTTCCCAGTCTACTTTTGGTATTCACAACAGCCAGGGACTTGATATTGATGTATTTTACACCGCATTAAATAGTCTATTGCCTTACTTGTATCTGTTAATCAGCATTTGATGTTTCTGGATCCATCTTGTCTCCTCTTTTGTAATAGACTTGTCTAGGTCTGCAAAGTGGCTATGGCAGTGTCCTGGCATCCTGCATCTTCCAGACTGCCCTGCCTTCTACTGGTAGCCATAAGTTCAGGACCTTCACAGTTTGCTTATGCTATGTTTGCACTTGGCATAGAACATCAAAGGACTTTAATAGAATTTTTTAAAATTTCAATAATGTGTGGTGCACACCTGTAATCCTAGCACTGAAAGGCTGAGGCAGGGTTCCTCTTGAGTTCAAGGCTACATCAACTAGGGTTATAAACTGAAGCCCTAGCTCAGAGGATGGGGGGGGAGGGGGGCGTTCCCTTAGTCCCAGCACTCTACAGGGAAAGGTAGGAAGATCTCCTCTATCTGAGGCTGTCAGCATCTACACATGTAGTGGTCCAGCTTAGCAAGGGTGCTATAGTGAGCCCTTATCTCACAGAAAATAGAGTGGGAATGCAGTGGGCAGGTGGCTGCCAAGTAGCTCAGTAGTTTGTCCCTAACACCCACATGGTGGGAAGAAGTCAATCCTTCAATTTGTCATTTGCTCTCCCTAAGACACAGGTATGCATATAGTATGTGTAATTTTTTTGTTGTTTTGTTTTAGACAGGGTCTCTCTGTGTAGCCTTGGCTGTCCTGGACTCATTTTGTAGACTAGGCTGGCCTCAAACTCAAAAGAGATCCACCTGCCGCCGCCTCCCAAGTGATGGGGTTACATCCCTGTGCCACCACACCCAACTATGTGTAATTTTTTTTAATAAGTGAAAGGGGGGGTACTTTTAAAGCAGGAGAGGTTCTGAAAAGGACAGGCAGAAAAGGCCTCGTTTCATATCTAGTTGACCATGGCATGGTAGAACATGCCTTTAATCCCAAAGACAGGCAGGTCAGGGCCGGCTTGGTCTACACACCAAGTTCCAGCCCGGTGAGGGCTAATGGAACCTGATCTCAGTTTTCCTACAATTGTGCAAGGTGCTGAGAGGGTGAGGGAGGAGACGAGGCTTATGCCTAGAGCTTAGGTGTCATCCTAGGAGTCTGCAAGAAAGCACCCATGGACGGTGTTCAAGCAGAGCTGAGAACAGAATAAGCCACTGGGGTCCGCCATTGGCCTTCCTCAAGGGACTACACAGGGACTTGTTGGTTCCTTAATTCAGCTGCTTTCCTGTAGGAGGGAACCTACTGGCCACATCACCCAGCACCTATTCTCTTTGGGTTGGTTAGGCAGAAAAGGTGTGAATGCTCAGCCTTATAGGAGCAATGCTAGCTAGCTCACTGGCCCAGGAGGGCAATGCCTTGGCCCCTTCTAGCCAGAGGCAATAGACTAATAATATTCCATGCGCACTGCACACCACATTGGTTCCAAAGATCTTCCAGGAGGGGATTCATTTCCTGCTTCAACTCAGGAGCTTCCAGATGCAGCAGGCTCTCCAAATTCTCCTGGCTCCTCAGGGAGGTAGCTGAAGGTAGGAACCCCCGAGGTGCTTCTGTGCCTTCTGCCACTTTGGTAAGAGAAAAGGAACAGCCCCGTTGTCCTGCCCTTCCTCTGGCCCTCAGCTGTTCAGAAGTTTTGAATTAATACCGCTTTCTAGAGCTGTCTGGGTGTTAAAAGGCACCTAGGAAAATTCCTATGTTGGCATCCAAAGAAACACCACCTCTGGGTACCCAACAGCTAGGGGCCCAGGTCAGGGAAGCCTGCTGTTGCTGGGGGGAGGAAGAGAGGGGAGGAAGATGGTTGTTTCCTAGGTCTTAATTTGAGCCGCTGGGGAGCCTGGCTAAGGGTTCCCTCCTCTCCGGTGGCATCAGCTGCTGCTCTGGAGCACTGAGCCGGAGCCTCTGCCAGGTCTTTAAATAGCTGCCTCATTGATCAGACCTCCCTCCTGGCCAGCTCTACAGCCGACAGTTCTGGGTCAGCCTCCTTCAGGAGCCACAAGTCCCTTTTCCTGCCAGGTCGCCAGGGCGCCTGTTTGCTCTGGTTCTCCCTATGTAGGCAGTGGGAAGAGGTCCTGCCAGTTCATCAGCACCTACAGCCTTGGAGTATCTGGATGTGACGGAACAGTGACATTTCTCAGTAAATGAGTAAAAATTGGTTACTTTCAGTAAAATTGGGATAACAATTATGTCTCAAGATTATAAGGATTAAATGTACATAAAAGGCTTAACAGGGCACTGGGGTGTACATGGCTGTCTTTGTCTCTTTTGGTGGCTGCTGTTTATTTTTCTTACGTACTATTTTGCCTATACCCACACATTCATTTATTCCCATCACCCACTCCTGCACACAAAGCCACCACCATTTTGTGAGGGATTCCCTGCCAACGTAACAAGAAAAGGGAAGTATTCTTAAATCCCTATCCCACAACTAACTGAGTTCTCTTAGTTCCTGTGGGAGGTGGGGTAAGAGGATCTGTTTAGTAAACGTGAGGAGTCTCCTCCCGTCAGTTCCCTGTGAACCCAAACAGTGCTACTTTCTCTTTAAATGCAAATCAGCTTAGCTCCCACTAGCTCTAGTTCCCGGGAGGAGAGAGAGAGCTGGGCGGAGGGAGATTGCAAAGAAGCACCATTCCACACTCCAGACCCCAAACATCCAGGTCAGTAGCTCCCCGAGGGATGTGGTAAGGGAGTGACGAAGGAGGGGGCAGGGTAGCACACCTGATGCTCTTCTTTGATGCCAGAATTGAGAACTGAGCGATTCCTTTGATGGATACAGCTTCCCCGGCTGAGCACAGACAGCGGCTCTAGCAGCCGCTTCCATTAGGTCACATAGCGGGTCACTTGCTGTACGGAGAGACTGAAGTCGGCTCCCTTCTCCACCCCAGCCCCACTGATGCCACCCAGCTGTCACATGCTGGCTTAAGTGCTCACCCCACCCTCCACATCTCAGAAGCGAAGTGCACAAGCCAGTTAACAACAGTTCCGACCCCCGCCCCCTGGAGAGGACAAGACTTGGAGGTGAGGCTGCTCTGCTCGGAAGTCCCACAGTTACAGACATTGTCGGAGGTCTAGCCCTAGAGATTTTCTAACGGGGGGAAAAAGAAGAGAGGAGAAGCTGTTCCGTGGAGTTTCTAGGCATCCCTGGCACCGTGTAGTTGAAGTGAAGTAGTAGAGAGATGCCAGTAATGTAAGTGATGAGTCTGCCATTCCTGGCCGATATGGTTGGCAGCTTGACACTAGGGCATTTCCAGGCGCCCCTACCTTACTCCCTTTGCATCTCCTGCAGTGTCAGTATCTACCACATACACAGTGGGACTAAGTTAAAACACTGCTGATCCCTCAGCTGGCTCCGTAGTCACATCCACCCTGTCTGTGACCTTTGTCCTCTCCAGCCCTAGATTCTGGGCTGCAGCAACAGGAAAAGAGGAAGATGACCGGGGTCCACTCCAGGCCCATGGGGCTTTCAGGAACAAAGGGGCTTTCGGTGGCCTGGGAGGGTCCTTCAGATGCGTAGCCACAGTCCAGCAGCAGGCTGGCACCTGGCCCTGTACAGACAAGGGGGACAGAGCCCCTGACTGCTGGACAAAGGACAAATTTGAAGACCCTTCTTGTCAGTCCTCAGGGGGTTGCTGAATGAAGGGATGATTTCGCCTTCTCACTATTTTCCTTCCCAGGCCTGAGGTCCAACAAGCACCCAATGGATGACAAAAAGAAGAAACGGAGCCCTAAGCCCTGCCTGACCCAACCAGCACAGGCCCCAGGCACACTGCGTAGAGTCCCTGTGCCCACCAGTCACAGTGGTTCCCTGGCCCTGGGACTCCCTCATCTGCCGTCACCCAAGCAACGAGCCAAGTTCAAAAGGTGAGTACGGAAGGGAAGGGGTGCTTGGCAAGAACAGAGACCCCCCCACACACACACACACACCCACACACACACACACACACACACACACCCCACGGGCTGAGCACTGTGAGAAGGAAAGCCTTCAGACATTAGCCGCTAAGCAGTGATTGATGCCTTCCCCGTGCTGGCTCAGCATTCAGTAGTGATGGAGACCTCAAGTGCACAGAGAGAGAGAGAGCCAGGGGGATCACTGGACCCACACAGCGAAGGGAGTGAGTGAATGTGAGAGAGGAAGCTGCTGGACACTGAAGAAGGAAGGTTTTTCTTTCCTTTTTCTTTCTTTTTTCCCTTCCGTTTTTCGAGACAGGGTTTCTCTGTGTAACGACTCTGGCTGTCCTGGAACTCTCTCTGTAGACCAGGCTGGCCTTGAACTCACAGAGATCCTCCTGCCTCTGCCTCCCAAGTGCTGGGATTAAAGGCGTGCGCCACCACCACCTGGCTTTTCTTTCTTTTTTAAAATATTTTTGAAGCAGGGTTTCAAGACCTTGTCTTGAAAAAACAAAAACAAAACAAAATGAGACAGGCTCTCTCTGTGTAGCCTCGGCTGTCCTGGACTCACTTGTAGACTAGGCTGGCCTCGAACTCACAGAGATCCTCCTGCCTCTGCCTCCTAGGATTAAAGGCGTGCGCCACCACCGCCCGGCTCAAGGGGAGGGTTCTCAAGGCTGAAAACCTTGCATGCCATGAGAACAAAGGTACTGACTGAAAGGCTCCAGAAGCGTAGGGAGCAAACACCTAGTGAGGAGGAACCTTTAATCCTAGCATTGGGTGGCAGAGGTCAGTAGCTCCCTATGAGGCCAGCTTGGTCTACACAGTGAGTTCTAGGCCAGCCAAAGCTGCACAGTTAGACCCTATCTCAAAATGACAAAACAAAAAAAATTATTCGGATCCTACCCTATGTCCATATTTGTTGCCATAAATACAATGTGTCCTTTTCCCTAGTGTTCTAAATAAAACCAGTGTCCCCTGTGGGACGCCATACCATCTGCCTGGCAAGCGCAAGCGCCTACCAGCATGGCCGTAGTAGGCTGTATCTGAAGCTCAGGGCTGTTGGAGGGAGAAGGAAGGCCTCGCTGGCCAGTGTTCAGTGTTACTCACGTGGAATGTGGTACCCTGCTGTAGCCAGAGCCACACCTGCAGGAAGCCGCTGGAACAAAAGCGGAAGGTGTGGGACCAGAGGTGCCTCACAGTAAAGGGGGATGCTCTAAAGGCTGAGCCCAGCGACACCTATCCAGACCCATAGGGGCCACAGGGAGTCTCTTTGCAGCTCTGGCCGCAGCATTTGCATCCTCTTCCTTTCTTCCCGTCATTCCCTCTTTCCCCTCGACCCATCCCACCGCTCAGGGCAGGAGCTGAGGACAGACATCCATTTGTGTTGGTGAGTGGGCGGAGGGTGGTGCAGAGAGAGGTGGCACGAGAGATCCGGCTGTGCCTGGCAGGTCCCCACGCCCATGACCACGGTCATGTTCCACTTTACCCAGAGCGGGCAAGGAGAAGTGCCGACCGGTTCTGGCTGGAGGTGGGGGCGGCTCGGCAGGCACCCCCCTGCAGCACTCCTTCCTGACCGAGGTGACCGATGTCTATGAGATGGAGGGGGGACTGCTGAACCTGCTCAATGACTTTCACTCAGGCCGCCTGCAAGCCTTTGGTAAGTCCAGGGGCAGGGTGCTTCTGTGGGTGGGGCTTTGGGGTCCCCGTCTGCCAGGCGGCATGCTGGGGCTAGGGGTCCCAGGCTGGCTCCTAAACTCAGGCGGTGTCCAGGGAAGGAATGCTCCTTCGAGCAGCTGGAGCACGTGCGGGAGATGCAGGAGAAGTTGGCCAGACTGCACTTCAGCCTGGATGTGTGCGGGGAAGAGGAGGATGAAGAAGAGGAAGAAGACGGCGTCTCGGAGGGCTTGCCTGAGGAGCAGAAGAAGACGATGGCTGACCGCAACCTGGACCAGCTGCTCAGCAATGTGAGTCATAAAAAAGCTGTCTGTCTTAGATCCGGGGGACGCCTTGGGTGGAGAGGGTGCAGGCTTCCAAATTCCTAGTGAAAGGTTGGAGGGCATGAACCCAAGAGCTGTGAGCCCCTCGAGCTCCAATGGACTAGTGGAGCTTTTCCCGGAGCACCCACGTTTGTGTTGGGTACCCTGACAAGAGCCTCCTTTTCCCTCTGTCGGCAGCTAGAAGACCTTAGCAATTCCATGTATCCTTTCCAAGGGACTTGATGGGGTCCGGGAGTCTCTCAGGTGAGGAAGAAATGAGGGGTGGGAGCCGGGCGTGGTGGCACACGCCTTTAATTCCAGCAGAGGCAGAGGCAGGAGGATCACTGTGGGTTCCAGGCCAGCCTGGTCTACAAAGCGAGTCTAGGACAGCCAAGGCTACACAGAGAAACCCTGTCTCGAAAAACAAGAAAGAAAGAAAGAAAGAAAGAAAGAAAGAAAGAAAGAAAGAAAGAAAGAAAGGAGGGGCGGTAAATCAGTTTCTTTCTTCCTGCCTTCCTTTAGGTGGCCACACATAACAAACATTCCTACCTCCTGCAGTCCTGCCTTGACACAGAGTTAGCCACAGCCTGCCCCCACTTGAGAAGAGGAATGTAGAATTTCCCTGAATTCTAAGAGAAAAACGCATCAGGTGTGGTGGCGCAAACTTTAGCACTCAGGAGGCAGAGGCAAACAAGTGGGTCTCTTGCGCTTGGGGCCGCCCAGATTTACATAGTGAGTTCTAAGACAGCCAAGATGTAAAACAACAGAAGCTAAAACCGAAACGGGGCGGGTGGAGGAGAGAAAAAAAAATGCACATAGGGACCGTGGCTCACACACTGCTAAAATATCTTTTAGTTTGTTTTGAGATAGAGTCGCACTGTGTAAGCTGTGGCATGCGTAAAAATCGTTTGAAGCTGACACCAGTACCTAGCAAGACTTATCTGATAGTCTCCTACCCTTTCAGCTTTTAGTCCTGGCTATCCTGATATTAGCTCTATAGACCAGGTTGGCCTCGAACTCACAGAGATCCATCTGCCTCTACCTCCTGAGTGCTGGCATGCGTCACCACGCTTTTAACAATGATCCTTACTTAGATTATGGACTGGTGTGGAGACAGTGGACACACACAGGTGTAGGATGGATGGGGAGGCAGGTGGAAACGCTGGGGTCCAATGTGTCACAGTCCTTAACTGGCACAGACAGAAACTGCACCTGGCAGAGAATGCCGAGCCGGAGGAGCAGCCAGCGGCGTAGGTGTCGCCTAGTCGGCTTCTTTTCTTCCCTTCAAACTGTGACTTTTTACGGATTGGAGATGGTATTCCGCAGCCCCCCAGGTGCTATGGGGTGGGGGGCACTTTTTGGAATTAAACAAACTGAAAAGCAACTCTTCAGTGTTCTTGCTCTCACTGCGCCATGTACGGGCGCGGGGGGAGGGGGGGCGCGGGGCGGGGGGCAGAAGGCCTCGGTCGGACCCGGATGTGTGGGCGGGTCAGCGTGAAAAGCCTGCCACATGACCCTGGAAACGGCGGGCGGAGCTCTTGAGTTTGCGCTTGCCCTAAAGCGGCGCGGCCTAAAGGTTCACCGCGCAAGCGCACGCATTCGGGCGACGCACAGCACCGGACGGTTGGCGATGAGATGGAGCCCGACCTCTTCCTTCGGAAGGTGTCCTTATTGCAGGTCGGGATGGAGCTGCGAGTGGATTTGGGTCAGGGACCGGGACCTTCCGGCGAGATGCAGCGGTCACAAAATGTCCCTTACACGCACTACACTGAAGAATGCCGAGCTGGAGAGTGCTTAGGGAAGAGTTAGAATAGAGAACGAGGGTCCAGCCCAGCATCTCTCTTCCCACGCCAGAGCCCTAAGCAGAGTTGCCTAAACCTTCCCCATGACCGTGTACTCCCCGGCATCCCCCGGAATGACCTCTCCAGAAACATCAGCCCTCTCCCTTTTGAGCTAGTGGTGTAGCTCAGAGGCTGAGCGCTTACCTAGCAAGTGGAAGGCCCTGGACTTGCTTCTCCAGCTGCTAACAACCACAAAGTCGAACGTGCTTGCCAAGATACCCCTTTTCTAAAAATGTTAAGAGGCAGCTCTCCTGCTTGTTCTCCACTTTAGGCCGGCATCCGGGGCTTCTTGGTTCGACGTCAATTTCAGAACCTTCGAGCTGAGTATGAGGCCATTGTACGGGAGATCGAGGGTGACCTCGGCACGCTTCGTTGGTCTGCAGGCTGCATTCCCAAGCCCATCTTTCTCCCAGAGGTAGTCCACACCCCAGAGGAAAAGGAAAGGCGACCCTGGTTCAGGGTTCTGGGGAATGGTGCAGCTCCCCTCTTAAAGATTTATTTTATGTGTGGGGGTGTTTTGCCCTCTGTCTGTACTCTATGTGTTTGCCTGGCGTCTCCCAAGCGGTCAGAAGCGGACGTTAGACGCTCTGGAAATCGAGTTACAGACAGCTGTGCTGGGAATTGAACCTCCAGTACGTTCCTTTATATGCCGAGCCATCTCTCCAGCCAGCTCCAAAAACGCTGTACAGACAGCGCCTCACCCGGTAGCCCTGGCTTGTCTGGAACTTGAGACGTAGCACAAGCTGGGTTTGAACTCAGTGGATGTTTCTGTTTCCGCCTCCCCAGGTGCTGGGAGTAAAGATAGGCTGGGCCCCATTCATTCGCCCGGAAGTCTCAGTAGGCATTGGAAAGAGAGGGCAGCATCTCTTCCTCACTTGCCAGTCTTTAGTTCTACCCACTTGCCCACTAGACTATGTTTTCCAGACATGGGGTGGGGGTGGGGGCAGCCCCATGATTCTCCCCCTCTCTGATTTCTCACAAGGCAAAACCCCATTGCCCCTAGAAAGCAGAGAACATAGCAAACCCAGAGAAGAGAGAAAAGAGCCCCCCAAAACCAGGAAGCCTTTGCAGAGATGACAGCGCCTGGCTTCAGGCAGAGCAGGGCAGGAAAGCCAGCCAGAGGAACACCGGCGATACCCGAGTCTCCAAAATGGCAACTGATGCAGGTACTTCCCAGCCTCCTCTGGGGCGCAGCCTCCACTCTGACACAGGAAAAGGGTGTGCAGGAGCAGTTGCCGCCCTCCTCTCCCTCCTCCCCTTTGCCCGATGGGAGTGAAGGTTTGCCAGAATCTAGGGCTAGACTAGCTCCCCGTGTCTACCCTTTAAGGCGTTCTCCTTCCTGTCCTCCTTCATTGACGTCACAGATCTAGGACTGTCCCAGAGCCAACAGGAGCTCCAGGACCAGCGCAACCACTTGGCCATGGAACTGCTATGGCTACAACAGGCCATCAGGAGTCGGAAGGAGGTAGGCACTGACGGAGCGCCCGGTCTAAGCACATCAGGGGTGGGGAGGAGCCTTCTGCCATGCCTGAGCAAGCTTCTGTTCTTTCCTAACAACAGTACCTAATTCTCAAGCAAACACTGAGATCCCCGGAAGCAGGCCAGACCAGAGACGAGCCTGCTACCATGTGCCTGAACCCCCGGGGACAGGCCTGCGAGAACACCTGGCTGCAATCAAGCTGCTTTCTGGAGACTCAATCCTATAGAGACAGGACCATGGAAGAGCTACATTGTGCAGATGATGCCTGCCAGGAGGACAAACCGAAGCCCCAGGAATCCCCAGACAGTATAACCAGTATAGGCAGAGGCCCTGCTGGGGCTAAGGGCAGGGAACTCTGCTATAAGAAGGCTGGACCACAGCTGCCTGCATTAGAGAGCCAGGCTGGAGGGGACAGGGTCACCAAAGGGCCAGACCACACACAACAGCCCTTTAAAGGAACCTGCCGTCAGCAGTTGAAACTCCTAGAGGATCAGACTCGTGGGGACCCCAGGCCTAGGAGTCCTTATTCTGGAAAGGCTGTGACACAGAGGGCCACACTCTGTGAAAACCCGGTTACTGAGGACAGATACTCCAGAGAGCCAAGCTACAAGGAGGCTGACTGCCCAAGAGCCAGGCCACACGATCTGAGTAGCTCGGAAGGCCACAGGATTCAGGATAGGACTTTGGCAGGGCATGAACATGGTAGCCTGGCTCTCAGAAGGACTAAAGCACCTAAGAGCCGACCTCCCAGTGCTAGCAGTTCCAGCCATGGACCGACCGCTGAGCCTAGGCGGGAAGGATGGGAAGAGCAGAGGACTCTGCTGTGGACGTGAAGACCACTGGAGAGAGGACGAGTGGAGGAGCAGATGGCGAGGAGCAGCACCATCAGGCAGGACCTGGGCATCCAGGAGAAGAGGAGTCCCAAAGGGGATGGATGCTGTGAGGAGACAAGGGATGCAGCTTCTTGTCCTGCCTCCCTGGTACCACCCGTATCTCCTGTCCTTGCCCCTGGCCATCGGTAGCTCTGAGGCTGAGAGAAGCAGCCGGGTTGGGCTGTTACAGTAGGAGAAAGATGAAGGACATTTCCCTTTTAGCCTCTGCTTGTGACTTAAAGCAGAGTTCACTCTCTTGGGGTAAGCAGGGTGGGGGGATTGTGGAGAATAAAAGTGTCTCGGGTTCTGAGCTTGTCTGCTTTCATTTCCTGCCTCTGAGCAGGATAGATTGTGGGCCATCTGCTTCACCTCCCTCACAGGGAGCATCCTCTCCAGAGCCAGCTAGCAGCCATGGCCAAGCAAGTTAGCCATGTTCCTTGGGGAGCAGCCTCCCAGCTGGTTGTCCTCAGTCTCAGGTCTTCAAAGGAGCTCAAACCCTGGAGAAGCCTGGACATGAGCGTGGGGAGCTGTTGCCTCTCACTGAGCCCAAGGTTGTCTTTTTGTAATGTGACCAGCCCGGCTGGAGAGACAGCTCAGTGCCAGCGCTGGCCAAACACACAAGGGCTAAGGTTTGGTCTCAACTCTGCAAAACAGAGGAAAGGGTGATTTATACTTGCTCTGCTCCTTGGAGGCCCATCCAGGGTGGATCTCAGACCCCCGGGCAAGGAAGTGCTCCTCTCCAAAGTGCTTGAAACATTCCTGAGTAAGAGGGCAGGACTCCAACTTTGGCACAGTTTC
Organism: Acomys minous; assembly: GCF_964271855.1. Lineage (NCBI taxonomy): Eukaryota > Metazoa > Chordata > Mammalia > Rodentia > Muridae > Acomys > Acomys minous. The sequence goes on along the minus strand of NC_140487.1, from coordinate 105,471,139 downwards.
CAGCCTTGGCTTAGTTGCTTGGCAACAGCTCTGCGTCTGTGAGTGAGGATATACTATGGCCGCCAAGAGGGTGCTGGTATATCGAAATGGGGACCCCTTCTTCCCAGGCCACCAGCTGGTGGTGACCCAACGCCGCTACCCCACCATGGAGGCTTTCCTTTATGAGGTGACATCAGCTGTGCAAGCACCTCTGGCTGTCCGTGCCCTCTACACCCTTAGTGATGGCCGCCCTGTCACTGACCTGGCCGACTTACAGCATGGAGGGCAGTATGTGGCTGCTGGCTTTGAACGGTTCCACAAGCTCCAGTGAGTGGGTTGGGGCAGGCCAAAGCGCCTGCGGAGGGCGGTGGGGTTAGCGGAGTGTCTGGGACTTACCTCCAAGTCAACAGGCCAAGTTTTCAAAAGCCTAGGAGAGGCTGGACTATCGAGGGCAGAAACACATTGAGAAAGCGGCCTGAGGCTACGTGACTGAGATTAAGTGGAGCTGTAACTCAGATTGCATTCTGTGACAAAGGTGTGTGTCCGCCACAACCAGGAGCAGCCTGTGGGGACAATTCTGCAAGTTGGATGTTTTTCTGCTCTGTTTTTTGTTTGTCTAGCCTAGGAGTTACTTTTTTAAAATTTATTTTAAAACCAGGCATAGTGGTTTACACGTTTAATCGCAGCACTAGGGAGACAGAGGCAGGCAGATCTCTGAGTTCGAGGTCAGCCTGGTCTACAGAGTGAGTTCCAGGACAGCCAGGGCTCCAGAGAGAAACCCTGTCTTTTTTTTTTTTTTTTTTTTTTTTTTAAGGAAACTCACCCTATGAGTAGAGAAATGTCTGTACTATAGTAAAATGCTTAGGGCTTTCCCTTGGCCATCAACAGTGTGGTTTGCCTAAAAGGCTCCCGGATTTATAGCCTGCCTCTCGGTACTCAGCGATGTTAAGTCAGGTTCAGATACCCACATTCCTGGATCAAGAAGACAGTGCTCCAGTGAGGAGGGATGCTTAAGGAGCTGAAAGATGGCACCATCCCGCAGAGGGGTGTGGTCCTAGCCGAGATGCTTAGCTACAGCAGGGAGAAAGTATGGACAAATGATTGTTGGGGAGGAGGGGTGGGGGTGGGGTGCGAGGGTAGGAGATCAAATGGGCGTAGGAACATGGGGACAGGGAGGTGTGGGCGCCAGACGCTGAAGGTCATCTTCTGTTGCCCCTTGAATAGAGGCTAGCCTGGACTATTTGAGAAACTCCATCCTCCCATCTCAGTCTCACTTTGCAGCCCTGGCTGGCCTGGATCTCACTAGGTAGATCAGGCGGACCTCAAACTCAGATCCACCTGCCACTGCCTCTGGAGTGCTAGAATTAAAAAAAAAAAAAAAATGTTTGGTTTTGGTTTTGGTTTTTGGAGACAGAGTTTCTCTGTGTCGCCCTGGCTGTCCTGGGCTGGCTTTATAAACCAGGCTGGCCTCAAACTCAGAGATCCACCTGCCTCTGCCTCTCAAGTGCTAGCATTAAAGGCATGTGCCATCATCACCCTGCTGTTTGGATTTTTTTTTGAGACAGGGTTTCCCTGTGTAGTCCTGGAATTCACTCTGTAGACCAGGCTGGCCTCAATGATCCGCCTGCTTCCAAGAGCTGGGATTAAGGGCGTGAGCCACCACCACCTAACCAGAGGAGTGCTAGAATTAAAGGCATGGGCTGCCATACCCATCCCTTCTCAGTGTTGTCAGGGGAAGGTCAACCTGCAGAACGGTCTCCTCAGACCAGCCCTGGTGATGATGGAGTCTTGGCTATGCCGGGCATAATCCTGGCTGGCCAAGTTCCAGACTTCCTTAAGGTGACCTGGCACCTATCTGTCCTTTCAGCTATTTGCCTCCTGGAAGGAAACACCCCGGTGGGAAGAACCGACCACAACAAGTACGTCCTGGGGGAGACTGTCTGCAGCCTCTTTTGTCCCATCCCTCCTAGGACTGTTCCACTTTGGTGGGTGAAAAGGCTCCCAGATGCCGCAGGAGTTGCCGGTTTCAGGGATCACATCACACCCTCTCCAGAACCCTCTGGGACTTCAGGACACTAACTCCTGCGCAGTCCCAGCCTTTTACTTAATCCCCTAATGAATGAGTAAATTGTGAAACACAGGGCAGGGGACAGGAGTATGGATGCTCCGTGACCAGAGCAGTCCTTGCTCACTCGCTGCCCTGTCATGTCTGGCTCCTGCCTGCTCACCCCATCTTCTTAAACCAACCAGGCCCAACCGCAGTCCTGAACTTCTCACTTGGTTTCAGGAGCCTCCCAGGTCTCACCACGCGTGTGATGGGGCCTCTGGACAGTGGCTGGCAGCAGACACCCCCTGCTATATCCAGTGAGTGTTAGCAACAGGGAGTCGAGGGATAGATTGGTGCCGCAGGGGACCAAGCGAATGGGAGCGGGCTTTCTCCAGGAGGCCCTAATACAAGTGGAAAGACTAAAAAACCCAGCCAGTAAATGGTTCTTGGACACTTGCTTCCCGTGCCCCCTTTCACGTGTAGGGAGTCTTGGGGGTCCTTCCCCTTACCTGGCTGTTCTTTGTCTCAGTGTGTTCAGGAATGGGGACCTACTGAGCCCCCCCTTTAGTCTGAAGCTGCCCCAGACTGCCCCCCAGGACTGGGAAACCGTATTGAAGCTGCTGACTGAGAAGGCCAGGTTACAGAGTGGGGCTGTATACACGTGAGTATGGGGACAAGGAAGAGTAGGCACCCCCAAGGAACCCCAGTGTTTTTGTCAAAAAGGCCAAAGGGAAGGTGTGTTCTCTCCAGTGGGACTTCCTCCTGTGCCCCAGGAGAGGGGTTCCCTAACCCAGCCCTTCTAGTTAGGGCAGAACCTAGGCTAACTTGCCCAGAGGACCAGAGTCAGAAGGTCCTGACGGAGCTCCACGCCTACTGGGTAGGAAACAGCCTTTTCCTTACCCATCAGCCCTCATCACCTCTCCTCCCAGACTCTGCACCCTGGAGGGGCTCCCACTGCCCCCAGGGACTGCTCTGGAGAATGGCCGTTACTACGTGGCTGTTGGAGAAGAAGGGTTCAAGGCCCTCCCCTATATGGAGCTGCTGGTGCCCAGCCCCTGTCTGTCCAGGGGCTGCTGGTATGTTTGAGGTGGAGGGTCACAGGTCACAGCAGAGGAAGTGCCTCTGGCCTGGGAGCTACGACTGTCTTCTCCTCTATCCACCACAAATCTTCCTTTCACTGCAGGTATCCTCCAGGCCTCAAGTATAAATCCCACAGGCAGAGGCAGGGGGTAGGTGACCGTGGGCACACCTGCATGGGGTGAGGGGAGTGTGAGGACCCTGGCCTTACCCCAGGCACCTGCTCAGCAATCCGGTGCAGCAGTGATTCCTTCCACCTTTCTCGGGAAGGGAACTGACATTCACAAACATAAACAAAAAACCACTCATTCAGGCTGACAGTTACATAGTGGCGCATGCCACACCAAATGCCTTACGAGGTTGGATGTTGGAACTGGCTACTTGGCATAGCGAGGCTCGGGGACCCTCACTCACCATCCCGTCCCAGGCCTCTAATCCAGGCAAGGCAGTGACCATGGGGCACAAGAGAAGAAAGCAGCCTGGGTTCACTGGGCATCTTTGAATGCCAGCATCGACTGCACTATGCCTGGAGAGTGAGCCCAGCAGGAACACAGGCAGGCAGGAAGGATACAGACTCTGAGGATGGGACATGCCCTCTCCTAAGCCTGCGGCAGGGCACACTGAGGCATGGTTGGGGAGCAGGAGAGGTGAGAACAATCAACATGTGGGGTTCTAACCCAGTGTCCCTTCTGTAGGCCCAGGGCCACAAGGCCCAGGCAGCCCAGTTCTCTCCAAAGGAGCCTGAGGACACTGAGCCGTCCCCTTTCTATGCCAGATCCCAGCAGCCCACTCAGCCACAGAGCAAGCTCTCTACTCTCTCGCTTGCACCAGGTAGGCGGCCTGGGGCTGGCCCTCCACATCCCTACCCCTGTGCTTGCCCGTGCTATGAGAGCAGGGACTCAGACCAGTCCTCCTCTGATGTAAGAGGACGGCTGGTCCTTGCTGCTGTTGGGGGGATGTCTGCCGCAGGAGGATGCCTCCGCGGAGGCGGGTGCCTCTCTCTACCCGCATCTCCCTTGTGCCTTCTATTTGCTTCCTGCATTCACTGGTGTGTGAGCACGGCGGCTGTGTGTGCACACGAGTGCCATGGCCCCTGCGGTGGCCAGCGGCCAGCCTTGCGGAGTCAGTTACCTCCTTCCAGCTTCACATGGGTCTCTAGAGCAGTGAGCGAGGGATGGCACGCTCACACGGCAAGCCCTTAGTATTTGAGCCACCTTCCTGCCCAGTCCCTTGCTTCTGTGAAAGGGACTTATCTGAAAAGTAAAGGGAAAAGATAATTCACCTATAAAGTGATCGGATGCCCTGTTCTGGCCTGCAGGTAGAGAACTTCCCTCTGAGGCAGTAGAGAATGAGGCTCAGGGGAAGGAACTGGGCTAGCCTGGGCTCAGCTAATGTTGCCTCCTTATCAGGAGTTAAGGGAGTGTATGAGGCTCCCTACCCAAGGAAGGAGACAGCAGGGGCTCAGGAAGTGGATGATGATGAAAACACCGGCATAGAGGAGCCCGCGGATCAGGTAGGGCTTACATTGAGATGGGCAGAGGGCTTAGCTAAAGTCTGGGCTCCAAGACACATCTTCCCGGTGACTGGGTGGACCTAAATCTGAAAGCCTGGCTTCCCGTTTTCCTTGCGAGGGGGTCTAATTTCCATTTCTGGGTTGGGGCCTCTGGCAGTCAAACAAGGCAGTACAGAGAGCACTGTGTCTCCACCCGTCCACCAGGGGGCAGCAGAGACAGTGGAAGAAGCCCTGTCCCTTCAACACCAGCCTGGGCCCCGAGCTGTAGTGTCACCCTCTACCTCTGCGCCATCACCTTAAGAGCCAAGAGCTCCAGACAGAAACCCAGGACAACCGCTAAAAGCAGCTGCTAGGCTCAGCCTCCAGCAGCTCCTGCTCCTGAGAAACCATGCCTCCTCCTTGGGCTCACCGTGGGTGTGGCCTTCTCAGCCCCTCCCCAGTCATAGCCCAGCAAGTTCTGTGGAGGCTACTTCCTTAAGTGATTCCTGCCTGAGAAAGGCACCGCAGACTAGGTTCAGGAGCAGGCTCATCACAATAAAATAGTCTTCGCTAAGCTTGTTTGCTGCAGATTTATTAAAAGCCGCTACTGGCCAGGTGTTTGCTTCAGCTAGGTGCTGCTCGGCACACAGCTGTCTACTTGAGGACAGTTGAGCATTTCTTGCCCAGGGCCAGCTAGTTTGGTTTTTTTCCATCTGCCATTCTAATGTAACCCCTCTCCCAGAATTCCATCGCCAGCCACCAAAGGCACTGTCATGGAGCTGTGGAGACTTCCAGACATTCCTGGTTCAGAGACGGCAGCCAGATTCTGACAGTCTAGAGCAGCCCGGCAGGTCAGGGGATAGAGGCTGGACAGCAGCTGCCTGAGACAGCAGTAGGAAAACCAAACGGCTGCTGGGGCGGAGGCTGCTGAGGCTGTGTGTAAAGTCTCTGCTGCTAAATCCTTTGTTGTTGTTTGAGACAGGGTTCCTCTGTGTAGCCCTGGCTGTCCTAGAACTTGCTTTGTAGACCAGGCTGGCCTGGAACTCACAGAGATCTGTCTGCCTCTGCTTCTCAAGTGCTGGGATCAAAGTCGGGGACCACCATACCTGGTTCCAGTGCTAAATCCCAACAGCTGAACCCACCCACGGTTACAAAATCTTGCCAGTGTAGTCTTTGTTTGTCTTGAGGCAGGGTTTCTCTGTGTGGCCTTGGCTGTCCTGGAATGATGGACAGTGCTGTTCTTCTAGTGGCCCATGAGGTAGGTGTGGCTGAGGGCTGAGGGGGCTCGCCTGCACCTCAGTGCCCGGCTGAGCACAGTAGAGCTGAAAGTTGGGGTTGGCCCACTCACGAGGCCGATGGTTCACCCTGGGTCTTGGTCACTGAGCTTGTGATACAAAGTGTGATCCCTGCGACGGTGAGCACCATGCCGGCCACAGCTTCTGAGGTAAAGAAAACACCGTCAAGGGGCAGGGGGTCAGCACGGCCAAGGAAGAAGATTGATGGGCCTAGTCCTGATTCCCACCCGGCCTCTGTCCCCAGATTCCCCAGGGGAAGGAAACTGACAGCCACAATCAGGCAGGGGAGCTGTTGCAGAGCAAAGGACAAGATAAGGGAAGGCCTCTCCTCTCTCACACAGGGGAGATGCTCACAATGCCATCACCTGCCGTGCGACTTACGTTTTCCACCAATATCTTCTCCAAGAACCTTCCCAACAATCAGTGTGAAGATGATGGCCAGAGAGTTACAGATGGGCACAGCTAAGGTCAGATCTGGGCAGTCAGAACAAGAAAAGAAAAAAAAAATCCCTAGATGCAAAGAATGCCTTTCTAGGGACAAAATACTTGCAACATTTCCTCCTCTCCGTCCCCTTCTCCATCACCATCACCACCTTTACAAGAGCAACTCAAGACAGTCTTGGTGACATGCATTTTTCATTCAGTCACTCTGGAGGCAGAGGCAGGCAGGTCTCTGTGGGTTCAAAGCCAGCCTGATCTACCTTAGGAGTTCCAAGACAGCTGGGGCTAAATAATAAGATTTGGTCTCAAAAATAAGTAAATGAATGAAGAAATAATAAGTGAACAAAACTAAGTACCATGAGGCAGACGCTGGAGAACATATCTGCAATCCCAGCCGGCAGGAGGCTGCGGCAGGACGGGCTCAAACGTGAGGTCAGCCTGAGCCACATAGGAAGACTCTATTAAAAAGGGGAGATATAGCCAGGTGTGGTGGCACATGCCTTTAATCCCAACACTCGGGAGGCAGAGGCAGGAGGATTGCTGTGAGTCCAAGGCAAGCCTGGTCTACAAAGTGAGTCTAGGACAGCCAAGGCTATACAAAGAAACCTTGTCTCAAAAAAAAAAGGGGGGGGGAATAAGGGCTGGAGAGACATCTCAGTTGTTAAGAGCACTGGGTGCACTTTGAAAAGTCTTGAGTTCAATTCCCAGCAACCACATGGTGGCTCATAACCATCTATAATGAGATCTGGTGCCCTCTTCTGACGTGCAGACAGAACACTGTATACATAATAATAAATAAATAAATAAATCTTTTTTTTAAAGGGAGGGGGGAGATGGGCCTGGCACGGTCACACACGCCTTTAATCCCAGCACTTGGGAGGCAGAGGCAGTAAGATCTCTGTGAGTTTGAGGCCAGCCTGGTCTACAAATTGAATGCCATGACAGCCAAGGCTACACAGGGAGATCCGCCCCCATCTCCAAAAAAAAGGGGGTGGGGGGGAGGGGTATAACCAGGGAGATGATGAGTAAAGTGCCTGCCATGACAGTGTGGAGATCTGAGTTTGGGTCACCCCAGCACCTGTATAAAAGTTGGCCAAAGTGGCACGAATCTGTAACCTAAGTATTGTGAGATAGGGGGTGGCAGAGATAGAGCCCTGGGGCTGGCCAGCCAGGACAGACACCCAGAGATAGAGCCCTGGGGCTGGCCAGCCAGGACAGACACCCAGAGATAGAGCCCTGGGGCTGGCCAGCCAGGACAGACAACCAGTGATAGAGCCCTGCGGCTGGCCAGCCAGGACAGACACCCAGAGATAGAGCCCTGGGGCTGGCCAGCCAGGACAGACACCCAGAGATAGAGCCCTGGGGCTGGCCAGCCAGGACAGACAACCAGAGATAGAGCCCTGGGGCTGGCCAGCCAGGACAGACACCCAGAGATAGAGCCCTGGGGCTGGCCAGCCAGGACAGACAACCAGTGATAGAGCCCTGCGGCTGGCCAGCCAGGACAGACACCCAGAGATAGAGCCCTGGGGCTGGCCAGCCAGGACAGACAACCAGAGATAGAGCCCTGCGGCTGGCCAGCCAGGACAGACACCCAGAGATAGAGCCCTGGGGCTGGCCAGCCAGGACAGACACCCAGAGATAGAGCCCTGGGGCTGGCCAGCCAGGACAGACACCCAGAGATAGAGCCCTGGGGCTGGCCAGCCAGGACAGACACCCAGAGATAGAGCCCTGGGGCTGGCCAGCCAGGACAGACAACCAGAGATAGAGCCCTGCGGCTGGCCAGCCAGGACAGACAACCAGTGAGCTCTGGACCCTGCCTTAAACACTCAAGTGGAGAGTAACTCAAAAAGACACCTAACATCAGCCTCTGGCTTGTACATGTATATGCATGCAAACACGAACATGCACTCATACATGTTCACACAGATACACACAAAAAACAATGCCGAGTAGCATGTGCACAGGTGTACTCCCAGCACACAGGAGGCAGGGGAAGGGGACTGTTTCCAGCTCAAGGTCACCCTGCTCTACACACTGAACACCATCCTGGCCAGCAAGGCTTACAAAGAAGACTGAGTCAAAGAAACAGCACAGAAGCTGGGCGTGGTAGTGCACGCCTTTAATCCCAGCACTCAGGAGGCAGAGGCAGGTGGATCGCTGTGAGTTCAAGGCCACCCTGGTCTACAAAGCGAGTCCAAGAAAGCCAAGGCTACACAGGGAAACCCTGTCTCGAAAAACAAACAAAAAAACAAAACAAAAAAACAAAACAAAAAAACAAAAAACAAAAAAAAAAAAAGAAAGAAAAAGAAACAGCACAGAAAATGAGCTCATTTCCACAGAAGTGACTCAAGGCTCTGGGCTGAGGAGATTTCCTGCCCCAAGTTCAGTGCTTCCTCAGGGCTGTGGCCTCGTCACCTGACGCTGAGGGCTGAGCCCAGCCCAGCTGTTTTCTTCCTTTCGTTCTTTAAAGATTTATGTCTGTATGAGTGTTTTACTTTTATGCATGTGTTGTGTATATGGAGATCAGAAGAGAGTGTCAGAACCTTCTGGAACAGTGTGAGCTGGGAATTGAATTGGGGTCCTTTGTAAGGATAAGTTCTCTTAACCACTGAGCCATCTCTCCAGCCTGGTTAGATAACATAATGAGACCTTGCTAGGTGTGGCAGCTCACACTTGTATTCCTAGGTCTTAGGAGGCTGACACAGGAAGATAAGCAGGAGTCAAACCAGCCTGGGTTACAGAGTGAGAGCATTAAAAAAACCAACAGCTTCTACACAGCAAGTCCAGGACAGCCAACGCTACCCATAGAAACTCTGGAAAAACAAAACAACCCAGCCAGGCATGATGGTGAGCCTCCTTTAATCCCAGCACTCAGGAGGCAGAGGCAGGTGGATCACTGGCAAACCTGGTCTACAAAGAGCCAGGGCTACACAGAGAAACCCTGTCTCGAAAGACAAAAAAAAAAAAGGGCTGAAGAGATGGCTCAGAGGTTAAGAGTACTGACTCTTCTTCCAGAGGTGCTGAGTTCAGTTCCCAGCACCACATGATGGCTCATAACCATATTTAATGAGATCCAGTGCCCTCTTCTGGTGGGCAGGGGGAACATTGTATACATAATAAATAAAGAAATCTAATAAATAAATAAAAATTGGAGCAGCCAGGCATGCTGGTATATACCTATAATCTGAGTCCTCAGGAAGTGGAAACATGAGCTTGAGGTTAGCCTGGTTTACATGAGAAACTTGCCTCAAGAAAAAAGAAGCTGGACCCAGTGACACATGCTGTAATCCCAGCTCTCTGGGAAGCAAAGGGAGGCAGATGTCTGTGAGTTCAAAGCCAGCCTAGACTATAAAGTGAGTCCAGGACAGCCAAGAGCACACAGAGAAGCCTTGTCTCTAAAAACAAACAAACAAACAATAAATTATTTAAAAAGAAAAGAAAAATAAGAGGTTGAGCAAACTGCATTTTAAAGAACTTTTTTAGAGCTGGGCACAGTGGCACATGCCTGTAATCCCAGTACTCGGGAGGCAGAGGCAGGTGAATCTCTGTGAGTTTGAGGCCAGCCTGATCCACAAATCGAGTCCAGGACAGCCAAGTCTACAGAGAGAAACCCTATTTCGAAAAAACCAAAAAATAGGGCCTGGAGAGATGGCTCAGTGGTTAAGAGCACTGGCTGTTCATTCAGAGGTTCTGAGTTCAATTCCCAGCACCCACATGGTGGCTCCCAGCCATCTATAGTGAGATCTGGTGCCTCTTCTGTCTGATGTTCTCTTCTGTCATGCAGTCATACATGTAAATACAGTGCTTATATACACAAGTACACAAATAAATAAATCTTTTTAAAAAAGAAAAAACAAAAAACAAAAAATAAAACCCAAATTAGCCAGGTGTGGTGGCGCTCGCCTTTAATCTCAACATTTGGGAGGCAGAGGCAGGCAGATTGCTGTGAGTTCGAGGCCAGCCTGGTCTACAAAGTGAGTCCAGGACAGCCAGGGCTACAGAGAGAAACCCTGTCTCAAAAAACACAAAAACAAAAAAAGAACCCAAACCTTTAGACTATTTCATGTTCATGAGTGTTTTGCATGCCTAGATATTTATGTACCACGTGCGTGTCTGGTGTCACAGAGGTGGAAAGAGGGCTTCCGTCAGTAGAACAGGAGTGACAGACAGTTGCGACCCAACATGTGGGTGCTGGGAATGAACAGCAGGTGCTCTAAACCTCTGCGCCATGTCTCTGCACCCCTACAATCGTTAAACATGTGTGTGTGTGTGTGTGTGTGTGTGTGTGTGTGTGTGTGTGTGTAGGTGTTTGTGTTCCTGCATATATGTTGAGCTCATAAAACAACTTTTGGCAGTTGGCTCTCTCCATGTGGGTCCTGTAGATCAAAGTCAGGTTGTTAGGATGGTAGCGAGCATCTTGCCTGCTACGCCGTCTCACCCATCCCTAGCTTAGCCTCTCTCAAAAAGAAACAAACCTTAAGCTCTCAGTGTATGACTTTATTGAGCCTGTTTCCTTTACAGCAAATGGTGATAATATTCTTGCTGTGCTGTGCAAATGCATTAGAGTTCACAGAGCACCCAGGGAGCACCTAGCAACAGGAGATGAGCCTTCTCATGTGCCTTCTGGTGCCTGTCTGTCTGATAACTTTGAAATCTGCATTCTCTTTGAGTGTAAAGACTTCATTCTTTTGTTTTTTTCCGAGACAGGGTTTCTCTGTGTAGCCTTGGCTGTCCTGGACTCCATTTGTAGACCAAGCTGGCCTCGAACTCACAGCAATCTGCCTGCCTCTGCCTCCTGAGAGCTGGGATTAAAGGCGTGCACCATCATGACAGGCTGGCTGTTCCAATTTTTTAAAAAATAATTTATTTATTTTATTTGCATTGGTGTCTTGCCTACATATGTGTCTGTGAGAAAGTGTCAGATCCTCTGGAACTGGAGTTTCAGACAGTTGTGAGTCACCATGTGGGTGCTGGGAATTGAACTCAGGACCTCTGGAAGAGCAGCCAATGCTCTTAACCACTGGGCTATCTCTCCAGCCCAGCTGCTCCAATTTTAACACCCTGAATTCTATCCCTAACACTGAAAGACAAAAGCTTCATAAGCAAGCCAGGTGGTGTCCCAGCACTCAGGAGGCAGCGGCAGACAGATCTGAGTTTGAGGCCAGCTTGGTCTATAGAGTGAGTTCCAAGACAGTCAGGGCTTCACAGAGGAACTGTCTCAAAATAAAAATAAATAAATAAGGGGGGGGGGAAGAATACTAAAAACTTCACATATAGCTAGAGGCAGCCAAGGGATAGTAAGTGCTGTCCTCCCCGAAGGAACTGCATTAGGCAAGAGAGCAGGGGGCAGGTTGCAGGAATTAGCTCTCTGGTCAGCAGGCTTGGTGGTAGGTGCCTTAACCTGTGGAGCTCTCAAACCTAGTAATTAAATCATTTTTTTTTTTGTTTTTTCGTTTTGTTTTGTTTTGTCTCCTGCTGGTTCTCACATCACCACCACACCACCACCACCCACCCCCGCCCCAAGACTTGGTTTCTTTGTGTAGCCCTGGCTGTCCTGGACTCGCTTTGTAGACCAGGCTCGTCTCCAACTCACAGTGATCCACCAGCCTCTGCCTCACAAGTGCTGGGATTAAAGGTTTGCGCCACCACTGCCAGGCTCCCTACTGGTTTTTTTAAAGGACAGGTTGGCCTAGAACTCACTAAGTATCCCAGGATGGCCATGAACGTGTGGCTCTCTGTTTCAGTCTCAGAGTGCTGGGTTACAAGCATGAGCCACCATGGTTATAAACCAGCTCACACCGCTAATATGAACCTTTAAATCCCTTTGCACTAGCACGCTATTGGGCTCAGGACAAGCATAGTAAATTGCCCAGTGTTACAATTTCTCCTCAATGAGGATAAGCATGCTTGTTTCAGAAGGTCATAATCTAAATAAAATGTGTAATCTGATGTAGTAGGAACAGTGAATGCACATCAGGAGGAAGGATGTTTATTTCTGGAGCCTCTACTGCATGTCAGGTACCTTGCTAGATTCTTCTCATACACTGAATTGATCTTCACAATGCTATGAAGCCCACGATAAAATACCAAGGCTCAAATAAGGGGCTTACTCTAGGCCAGGCAGGCAGTGCACAGTGGGATCAAAGGCATCAGAGCATCACTTCCATGTGGATTTGGTGAACACCTGTCATCACTTGGAAGACAGACGCTAGGAGCCACCCTGAGTTAGACAGCGAGCCTTGGCCTCAAAACCAAAAGGCCAGTGAAACTGCTCAGTAAGTAAGATACCTACCTGCCTTCAAGACTGATGATCTGACTTCATGACTAGAATCTCAAGGTGAAAGAACCCACTCCCAAAACTTATTCTCTGTGTACACACACACACACACACACACACACACAAATAAATTGATAAAAAAATTTAAACTGCCAGGTGGTGGAGCACATGCCTTTAATCCCAGCACTCCGGAGAGGCCAGCCTGGTCTACCAAGTGAGTTCCAGGGCAGCCACAGCCACACAGAGAGACCCTGTCTCAAAAAAACAACCTTCCTCGCCCCTCCCAAAATTAAAACTGTCAAACAAAAAGAAATATTACCACCAAAAAGGGAAATTCCGCCAGGCGTGGTGGTCCACACATTTAATCCCAGCACTCTGGAGGTAGAGGCAGGCAGATCGCTGTGTGTTCGAGGCCAGCCTAGTCTACAAAGCGAGTCCAGGACAGCCAAGGCTACACAGAGAAACCCTGTCTAAAAAAAAGAAAAAAGAAAAAAGAAAAGGAAAAAAAAGAAAGAAAAGGAAAAAAGAATTCTCTCTTCTCACAAAATAACAGCAACATGAACCTCCCTGCACTGCTGCACAAGGCTGTCAAGCCAGCCACTGTGCCTGCCACACACTCACAGGCCCCTCACTGCCCTGTGGCCCAGCGAAGGACCAGAAACAGGTGCTCGCTCTCACTGGCAGGTGCAAAGTGTTTCAGGTTATTGCCCCTGGAGAGGAGGTCCAAGCCAGAGACCTACCTGTTGAGGCCAAGGTCAAGTAGTAGAGAAGGGAGCCACTCTGGTTGAGGAGAAAGGGCAGCAGGTACTGGAAAGAGATGAAACCTGTCAGGGATTGCTACATAGGCAACAGCCTCTCTAATCTTCTAGCACAGTGGTTCTCACCCTCCCTAATAATGCGAACCTTTAACACAGTTCCTCATGCTGTGGTGACGCCAGCCATAAAGTTACTTTCATGGCTACTCCATAACTAACTTTGCTCTTATGATGAATTATAACATACATATCTGATATGCAGGCTATCTGATTTTCTTTTTTTAATATTTTATTTTATTTTAATTTATATGCATTGGTGTAGGGGTGTCAGATCTTGGAGTTACAGACAGTTGTGAATTGCCATGTGGGTGCTGGGAATTGAACCCAGGTCCTTTGGAAGAGCAGGCAGTGCTCTTAACCACTGAGCCATCTCTCTAGCCCCAGGATATCTGATTTTCAACCCCTTTGGGATCTTGACCCACAGTTTGAGAACTCCTGTTCCAGCATATGCCTTTCCCCCAGGGGGGCAAGGATGGTTATAAATGCCCAGGGAGGGCTGGAGAGATGGCTCAGTGGTTAAGAGCACTGCCTGCTCTTCCAAAGGACCCTGGTTCAATTCCTAGTACCCACATGGCAGCTCACAACTGTCTGTAACTCCGAGATCTGACACCCCTATACCAACACATGCACATAAAATTAAAAAATTAAATAAAATATTAGCCGGGCGGTGGTGGTGCACGCCTTTAATCCCAGCACTCGGGAGGCAGAGGCAGGAGATCACTGTAAGTTCGAGGCCAGCCTGGTCTACAAAACGAGTCCCGACAGCCAAGGCTACACAGAGAAACCCTGTCTGGAAAAACCAAAAAATAAAAAATAAAAAAATAAAAAAAATTTTAAAAATTAAATAAAATATTTAAAAAAATAAATGCCCAAGGAAACCTGGTGTATTTGAGGACCCTTTAGGGCAAAGAGAGAAACACATTCAGTGTACACTATTGCCCTAAATGTCCTCTCCCTCCTCGTGGCCAAGGCCCCATCTTCCCCACAGGTGTAAGCCCTGTCACCCCTTCCAAGTCCTGCAACTCCACCTCTGTACTCCCAATTCATACAGTACTTCGCCTGGATGGCCCTCCTCCCTCCTTCCCCTTAGTCCTGAGCGTGCTGCGTATCTCGCTAGTTTACACTGGCAGCCACGGATAGCCCTGTGCTCTACCCTAGGACAAGCTGAGCCCGGAGAAGCTTCTGCAAAGGCTCACAACAGTTATATAATTGATAGGGTGACAATAACTATTAACGTTATTAACTATATATAACTATTAACAAAAACAAACCAAAGCAAAAAACTAAAATAAAATTTAAAAAATAGCAACCATAGACTGAACATATATGCTGTACTACGCTCAATGCTAGTGTTTTGCGTGTCTATCCTCAATTCTTCTTCTTCTCCTTCTCCTTCTCCTTCTTCTTCTTATTATTATTTTGGTTTTTCGAGACAGGGTCTCTCTGTGTAGCCTTGGCTGTCCTGGATTCACTTTGTAACCCAGGCTGGCCTCGAACTCACAGCGATCCGCCCGCCTCTGCCTCCCGAGTGCTGGGATTAAAGGTGTGCGCCACCACGCCCGGCTCAATTCTTATTATTAGTCCTAGACATAGGCTGTCATTAACATTTCCATTTTACCGATGATGAAGCTGAGGCTCACAGAGGAGAAATGAATCTTCCTGGAGCTGCTTCTAGTGAGTAGGAGGTGGGCTGGACATCTGGCCGACCAGTGATCAAAAGCTCAGCGGCTCCTCCCAGAGAGCGTACCTCAGTATTCAAGAAGAGAGTCTTCATCTCCTGTAACAGCTGCCGGGCCCATGTCTGCTCGTGCACCTGCTGCAGGCCGGAGGAGGCCCGCTTCAGCAGCGGCTGCGTGCCTCCCCACAGTGCGGCCACCAGTACCAGGGCAAGCACCTGCCCTGAAAGCAAAAGCGCAGAGAATCACCCGGGCCCGACCCGGCCTCCTCCAGCCCGGTTGACCCATCTCCATCTCCCTCCCGCGCGGAGCACCCGGCAGCGATAGGTAGTGAGGACCCGCCCGGAGGCCGGCGGAAGTGAGTCCGAGGGACCAGGGTCCAGGGCTTAACAAGCTTAGGTTTCTGGGGTCCCAGGAGAGTAAGAAAAGATGCTCTCTAGCCAGAGTCTGAATCCGTGAAGGGGCGGGGCCGGCTACCCACCCAGGGACGCCGCCATGGAAACGCCAGGCCCTTCTACTTCCGGGAGCGAGAAGGCGGAGACCATGCATGCATCCGGAAGTCACCCTAGTCCTTTTCCGGTCCTACTCACATTGCCTCTCTCCTCGCGTCACCGCAAGGATGGTGAGTTCCATGCGCGGGCGCCAAGGTCCCGGGGCTTCTGTCAGCATGGCATGGGGTTCACGGCACTGACACTCCGGTTCTGTCCCTACAGAAGCCCATCCTGTTGCAGGGCCATGAGCGGTCCATCACGCAGATCAAGTACAACCGCGAAGGAGACCTCCTCTTCACTGTGGCCAAAGACCCTGTGAGCTACCGCGCGCGGGCGGGTGGGGCAGCCGGAGGGGCGAGTTCGCGCCGCCGGGACAGTGGGTGAACGAGCTTTGCCTCCTGAGAGGTATTCCTATAAAAAGGAAAGCCATCCATACGGGGATAGGTTAGCGTCAGACTTGGAAGAACTTGATGGTTGAAAAGAAAGAGTACCTGGGGAGAAGAAAAATTAGAGACTGTGGAAGGGGGACTGGAGACAGGGACGGGGACGAGGTCAACTCTAATGGCTCCGAGGATGGGAAGAATCAGAACCGGTATCTCAGAGGATAACGTTGGTCCATGGCAGTGAGCTTGTGTCATTATGGGGGTCTTGGGGTTGTAGTTCAAACTGGAGTGGTTTATATCCAACCAGCCCTGGGGTTGGTTCCTTAACGCCATAAAGGGTCCTCAGTGCACAGTCCCTTTGGGTTCTGCTTTTTGAGGCATTTGCGTAAGGAGTTAGTAAACTGATGGTTAACAGGTGAGGAGTCTGAGGTCTCCTGCACCTACTAGCCGTGTGTCTCCGAACATGACGTTTCGATTTCTAAACTACAATTTTCCCTTTTAATAAAACATGGGTAGTTTAAGTACCTCCCTCAACAAAGTGAGTCATCCTTGTAAATAGTTTTTCACCATACCTGGTGTATGTTAGTCACTTAACATTTTAAGTCTCGGTAGACAGCATTTTATTGGCGCTTCACAAGCTGCCCTTTGAAGAGAGCTGTTGGTGGGGGTAAGGTATCTTTGCAAACTGGCCTGCACCTGCTGCATCCTCTTGCCTCAGCCTCTTGGTCTTGGGAATACACGTGTCTGCTACCACACACAGCTCGTCCCAGTCTTTTTAAAATGCATGTATATATATATATATATTCTGTATCTGTAGAATGACAGGGTGTTTTGCCTGCTTTGCATATCTGTGCAGCATGTGTGTGCCCGGTGCCAGAGAAGGCTGGCGGAGGATATCAGATCCCGTAGAACTGGAGATACAGATGGTTGTGAGCCATCGTGTGGGTGCTGGGAATCGAACCCAGCTCCTCGGAAGAGCAGCCAAGGGAAGAAGCACTGTATTTAAGTTCATGCAGTGAGCTAGTGATGGGGCACTGGAGGCCCATACAGTCTTTACTACCATCTGTTCCCTGTTGGACAGGACACGCAAGGTATTTTTTTTAGACTGGAACTCAACTTGGCCTTCGATTCTTCAGAGAGATGCCGGGTCCAAACAAAAGTAGATAATGAGGATGCTACTGCAGGCCTGACTCCACTTCTGTTCACCTTTAGGAAGGGAAGAAAACCCAGGAGCTGGTCGTGGTCCTGGAGTCACTCTGTAGACCAGCCTGGCTTCAAACTCACAGAGAGCCAGCCACCTGCCTCTGCCTTGGCAAGTGCTGGGATTACAGGTGTGCGCCACTGTGCCCACCTGAGCTTGTCCTTTTTTTTTTTTTTTTTTTTTTTTTTTTGTGAGATAGGGTTTCTCTGTGTAGCCTTGGCTGACCTAGACTCGCTTTTGTAGTCCAGGCTGGCCTCGAACTCACAGCGATCCGCCTGCCTCTGCCTCCTGAGCGCTGGGATTAAAGGCGTGCACCACCACGCCTGGCTTTTTTTTTTTTTTAAATCAGCTCTCCACTAATAAATGAGCAAAATTCAGACTTGGCTTGGCTGGAGTCTACAGAGGGTTTGTCAGGCAAAACAAGCTATTGCGTTTGCAGGGATGTGACCCGTCCTGTCATTTTTCTCTTCCAGATCGTCAATGTGTGGTACTCTGTGAATGGAGAGAGGCTAGGCACCTACATGGGCCATACTGGAGCTGTGTGGTGTGTGGACGCCGACTGTATCCTTCCTGCTGTGGCTCAGGCCCATCTTGGAGATGCCGCCTTTGAGGATGGGAGTTTGACATGCTACAGTGGTCTAAAAAAAACACTCCCTCCTCCCGGGTGCTTCGAGTTTTGGATGGGAAGGTCAGAACACTCAGAGGTAAAAGTGAGCCAGGCTCTTTGGGGCTGAACTGGGAGATGCTTTGATGGCTTCCAAGAGGACATGGATTCAGGTGGACTGAGTCATTTTCCTGTGTGTGTGTGTGTGTGCGCGCGCGCACGTGTGTGTGTTTGTGTGTGTGTGTGTGTGTGTGTGTGTTGTGGAGGTCAGAAGTCGGCATCACGTTGTCTTCAACCAATCTTTTTTTTTGTTTGTTTGTTTTTCAAGACAGGGTTTCTCTGTGTAGCCTTGGCTGTCCTGGACTCACTTTGTAGACAAGGCTGGCCTCGAACTCACAGGGATCCACCTGCCTCTGCCTCCCGAGTGCTGGGATTACAGGCATGCGCCACCACGACCGGCAATCTTCAATCATTCTTCAACCTTTTCTTTCCCCCTAAAGATTTAGTTTTATAACTAGGCAGTGGTGGCGCGTGCCATTAGTACCAGCATTCAGTGGGGCAGAGGTAGATGAATCTTTTGAGTTCGAGGCCAGCCTGGCCTACAGAGAAAGTTCCAGGGCAGCCAGGGCTACACAGAGAAACCCTATCTCGAAAAACTAAGGAGGAGGGGGAGATTTAGTTTTATTTGTATGCATGTTTTGCCTGCACATGTGTCTGTGTACCGTGTGTGTGCAGTGCCAGCAGAAGGCATCAGAGCCCTTAAAACAGGAGTTACAGGTGGTTGTTAGCCACCAAGTGGGTGCTGGGAATCTGACCTGGGTCCACTGAGCCATCTCTTCGGTCTCCTGCCTTTTATTTATTTATTTATTTATTTATTCATTCATTCATTCATTTACCTTTTTGAGACAGCGTCTCACTCTATAGCCCTGGCTGTGCTGGAATGAACTTCCTCTCTGTAGACCAGGCTGGCCTCGAACTCAGAGATCTGCCTGCCTCTGCCTCCCAAGTACTGGGATCAAAGGTGTGCGCCACCACACCTAGGTAATGCACTTGAGTCTTTATGTAAGTGCTGGGGATCTGAATTAAGGTCCTCCTATTTCCACACTAAGCACCTTACCCACTGAGCGCGCTCTCCAGCCCTAGTTGTTTTTATTTTATTGTGTCTAGGAGTGATTTGCCTGCATGTATGTATGTGTGCCTGTGCCCTTAGATGCCACAAGAGGGCATTGGATGCCCTAGAGCTGGAGTTGCGGGCCACCACATGGGTACTGGAATCTATCCTGGGGCCTCTAGAACAGCAGCCAGTGCTCCTAACCACTGAGCCACCTCTCCAGCCCTGGTCATGCTTCTTAACACCTCTTCCAGGGGACACCAAGCACGTCCTTACTGGTTCAGCTGACAACAGCTGTCGTCTCTGGGACTGTGAAACAGGTAAGCCTGGGGGTCATTCACTTTTTCAGCAAAAAAAATTGCCAACTACAGTGTGCCTGTCTAAGCAAATTCACGGATGGTTTCCGGTCCAGAGCGTAAGAGGTAACAAACAAAACAGCAGGGGCCTGAGCTGGGAAAAGAGGCTTTACATTGATAGTGAGCCATGTTTAAGGAGGGCGAGAAAGAGCCAGTGGACCTCGTGGAGTGGGGAGGAGTGGCCTTGGAAGGTATCTAGGGAACTGTCCTGTGAGCTGGGCTTTCATGAGTGGCAAAGTGTTTGCTCACTTTGGCACCAGCAGGAATCAAAGCAAGTATTTTCCAGGTAAAAGACTAGGACACGCTGTGTGATAGCACACACCTCTATCCCAGCACTGGGGAGCTGAGGCAGGAGAATGGAGAATTGTAGGCTAGCTTGGGGTGGGGTAGATGAAACAAGAGGCCGAGGCCAGACAAGCGTTGAGTGTTGAAGTTAAAAGTTCAGTTTCTTGCTGTGAGTTCGAGGCCAGCCTGGTCTACAAAGTGAGTCTAGGGCAGCCAAGGCTACACAGAGAAACCTTGTCTTGAAAGACATCCCCCCCCCCAAAAAAAAAAGAAAAGAAAAAAAGAATTTAGTTTCATCCTGGCTTGGTGGCGCATGTCTGTAATCTCATCATTTCAGAAGCAAAGGCAGACGAATCTCTGAGTTCAAGGCCAGTCTGGTCTACAAAGCAATTTCCAGGACAGCCAAGGCTAACCCTGTCTTGAAAAAACAAAAAACTTAGTTTCAAGATGGACGGTGGAGGACACATGCTTCTAATCCCAGTGCTCCAGGGGCAGAAACAGGTGGATTTCTCTAAGTAAGGAAAGAAGGAAGATCCCAGCAGGTTCTCGTGGACACTCCAGTCCACTGTGGCCATACGGACCGCCCTAGTCAACTTAAATGGGCCACAGAACAAGACTAGAAAGTGATGAACCTAGGAGATAGACTGGGTGACATAGAAGAGTGGTGACAGCTGTGGGAAGGAGAGTAGTCAATATATTATCTATGCATATAAAACTATCAAGCGAGCTGGGCGTGATGCTGCACGCCTTTAATCCCAGCACTCGGGAGGCTGAGGCAGGCGGATCAATGTGAATTCGAGGCCAGCCTCGTCTACAAAGTGAGTCCAGGACAGCTAAGGCTAACACCTTGTCTCAAAACAAACAAACAAAAAAAGCCTGGCATGGTAGTGCACGCCATTAATCTCAGCACTTGGGAGGCAGAGGCAGGTGGATTGCTGTGAGTGCGAATCTGGGGCAGCCAGGGCTACATAGAGAAATCCTGTCTCGAAAAACAGCAAATAAACCAAAAAGCCAGGGAGTGATGGCACAGACTTTTAATCCCAGTACTCTGGAGGCAAAAACAGGTGCATCTTTGTGAGTTGGAGGCCAACAGCAAGCTTCAGGACAGCCAAGGCTTTACAGAAAAACCCTGTCTGAAGAAAACAAAACAAAGAAAAGCATAAAAAGAAAAAGCACCAGTTTAAGATTTCTGCATTTTGTGTAGGATGTTTTGGCTGCCTTGGTCAGCACACCAGAAGAGGCCTTCAGATGCCTCTATAGTTATAGACAGTTGTGAGCCGCCATGTATTGAATGCAGCATCTTTGGAAGAGTAGCCAGCCCTCCTGACTGCTACTCCAGTTTTCCATCCCAAGTTTTTGTTTTTTGATTTTTCTTGTAGATGGCTGTTTTGCCTTCACATGCATCTTGGTACCATGTGTGTACACTGCCCATGGATGCCAGAAGAAGGCATCAGATGTACTGGGACCAGAGTTCCAGAAAGCTGAAGAGCAGCTTGTGGGTGCAGGGAATTGAACCCAGGTCCTCTGTAAGAACAGCCAGTGCAGCTGGGCATGGTGGCGCTTAATCCCAGCACTTGGGAGGTAGAGGCAGGCAGATTGATTTGAGTTCAAGGCCAGCCTAGTCTACAAAGCACGGCCAGGACAGCCAAGGCTACACACAGAAACCCTGTCCCGAAAAAAACAACAAAAAAGAACATCCAGTGCTCTTAGTCACCGAGCCATCTCTCCAGTTTAGGTATAAGTTTTAGTGTTTTTTCTTCAGAATATTTATTTCCTTATTTATATTTAGAGACAGAGTTTCTTTGTACCCCTGACTGTCCTTAAACTCAGAGATCCGCCTGCCTCTACTTCCTGAGTGCTGGGATCAAAAGCATGCGCAGCCACCACCTGTCTAGTTTAAGCTCTTAAAAGACAAAGAACTTGGTAAAACATAGCCCTGAGGAGTTTGATCAGCAGGGAAGAGTAGTGGACTGGTGGTTTTGGTTTTTTGAGACAGGGTTTCTCTGTGTAGCCTTGGCTGTCCTGGACTCGCTTTGTAGACCAGGCTGGCCTCGAACTCACAGCGATCCGCCTGCCTCTGCCTCCCGAGTGCTGGGATTAAAGGCGTGCGCCACCACCGCCCGGCTTGGACTGGTGGGTTTGAACAAATCCATGCAGTAAGGAACTGACCGTGGGGAGCGAGGGGGGGGGCATTATATTCTTACTACTGAGTGATTGCTGTGCAGCTGCTTGTGTGCTGGGACACTCAAGAGAAACAGACTCTGAGAGGGAGACATCTTGGAACCCACTGTGCGTAGAGCCACATCAGCAGGATTCATGAGGAAGGGACTAGAAAGCAGCACTGGGGAGGAGACTGGTGGCCTGCAGTCATCAGGGAGGGAACCCTGTGAGACGTGGTAGGTGAGTCCTCCCTGTGACCCCATTAGACCAGAGTAACCACGCTGCCCGTCCCCAGGGAAGCAGCTGGCTCTCCTCAAGACCAACTCGGCCGTCCGGACCTGTGGCTTTGACTTCGGAGGCAACATCATCATGTTCTCCACAGACAAGCAGATGGGGTACCAGTGTTTCGTGAGCTTCTTTGACCTCCGGGATCCCAGCCAGATCGGTGAGGGCAGGATGGGGGGGTGGGGGTGGGGGGGCGGTGCTAAAGGGAGGGTGTGGCTTCAGGTCCCAGGGTCCGACCTCTGCTGCTCTGCGCAGACAGCAATGAGCCCTACATGAAGATCCCGTGCAATGATTCCAAGATCACCAGTGCCGTGTGGGGGCCACTGGGGGAGTGCATCATCGCAGGCCACGAGAGCGGTGAACTCAACCAGTACAGCGCCAAGGTAAGGACACAGGAGATGTGGGGAAGTGTCGCCAGGCACTCGGGACATGTTACGGTGGTCACAGTAAGCCCGTAGAGAATGCTAGGCCGTATGTGAGGCTCCTAGGAAAACAATGAGAATCAGACACCAGCTTATCAACAGCCAGTACGTGTGTCAGGCTGAGTTTATGCCACAACAGAGATTTCAGTTAAATCCAGAGTGTCCTCTGTCACAGAGGAGGTGGCGTGTACATGTGTACATGGAGTCATGAAAAACAAGTACAGCTTTCAGCACTTAGAGAAGATGGTCGGCTGTTCTTTTTGGTTTCTCGAGACAGGGTTTCTCTGTGTAGTCCTGGCTGTCCTGGACTCGCTTTGTAGACCAGGCTGGCCTTGAACGCACAGTGATCCATCTGCCTCTGCCTCCTGAGTGCTGGGATTACAGGCGTGTGCCACCAAGCCGGGTGGCACGAGCTATTCTTGCAGAAGAACTAGATTCAAGCACCCACATGGCCGCCCCCAACTGTCCTGAACCCCAGTTCCAGGGGCTCTGATACCTTCTGGCTCCTTGAGCACCAGACATGTATGTGGCACACGCATACGTACTCAGAGAGACAAAATACTTAACAATACATAAAATAAAAATGAACAAATGGCTGGGCGTGGTGGCGCACGCCTTTAATCCCAGCACTCGGGAGGCAGAGGCAGGTGGATCGCTGTGAGTTCAAGGCCAGCCTGGTCCACAAAGTGAGTCCAGGACAGCCAAGGCTACACAGAGAAACCCTGTCTCAAAAAACCATAAAAAACAAAACAAAACAAAAATGAACAAATGTTTAAAATAGAAATATCTTCCAGCTAGAAGGGTAGATTTCTATAGGCAGAAGGAATAGTAGCAGTGAAGGTTTCATGTATGGCCCACGGGCAGAGCGCTTGCTTAGCGTGCATTAGGCCTTGAGTTCAGTCTCCCAGTCCTAGGGCAAGTGGTATAGTCAAAGCCCATGAACGCTGTCCTCTGAAAAGTGGGCTGGACTAGAGCTTGAAGGTCTGAATATCAGAAAGCACAGATCTGGTTCTCTGGGCAGTGGATGGTTTATTTTCCATTCAGAAGGACTCTACAGATCAGGCGTGGTAGCACCCACCTTTAATCCCAGCTCTCAAGAGGCAGAGGTGGGCAGATCTCTGAGTTCGAGGCCAGCCTGGTCTACAAAGCGAGTCTAGGACTGCCAAGGCTACACAGTGGAACCCTGTCTGGGAAAAACAAAACCAAAACAAAAAGCCTCTACAGCTACAGCTTGGAGAATAGGCCTGAACTAGGCAGTACACAGGAGGATATAGAGTTTTAAGTCACATGATATCTAGACGTCCAGTAGAAGAGTGTACACTGTAGTCCTAGTTACCTGGGAAGCTAAGTTTGAGTGATCGCCGGGTAACAAGAGTCTAAGACCATAGTTAGAGGAGAGAGGATAATGAAAAGAAAAAGAAAACACCGCATTTACAGGTGGGCGTGGTGGTAGACCTGTAACCGACCTAGTAATAGGTGGGACCAGTGAAGCAGGAGGACAGAAAGTTCCAGGCTTGAGGCAAGCTGAGGTGACACACACCTTTAATATCAGTCCTTGGAGGCAAAGGCAGGCGAATCTGAGTCTGAGGTCAGTCTGGTCTACACTGCCCGTTCCAGGCCAATCAAGCACACGTAGTGAGACTTGTCTCAAAAAAGAAGCAAAGGTTCAGGTGTGCCTGGGCTACACTGTGAGTTCAGGACAGACCTTAGACAGCTTAGTGGGGCTGTATTTCAAAACTAAAAAACAAAAAAGATCTGTCCTAGAGAGATGGCTCATTGGTTAAGAATACTTGCTAGCCGGGCCTGGTGGCACACTCCTTTAATCCCAGCATTTGGGAGGCAGAGGCAGGTGGGTTGATGTGAGTTCAAGGCCAGCCTGGTCTACAAAGTGCATCTAGGACAGCAAAGGCTACACAGAAACCTTGTCTCGAAAACCAAAAAAATAAAAATAAATTATTTAAAAAAGGGGGGGGGGGCGTGGAGGAGGCTGGAGAGATGGCTCAGTGGTTAAGAGCACTGTCTGCTCTTCCAGAGGTCCTGAGTTCAATTCCCAGCAACCACATGGTGGCTCATGACTATCTGTAATATGATCTGATGCCCTCTTCTGGCCTGCAGGTATACATGCAGGCAGAACACTGTATACATAATAATAAATAAATCTTTTTTAAAAAAAAAACACTTGCTACTCTTGCAGAGGACCTGAGTTCCATTCCTAGCACCCACATCAGGAGGCAGCTCACAACTACCTGTGACTCTAATTCCAGGGGGATTCTGTGTCCGTGGTCCCCCCTGCCCCCCCCCCCCATAGGCACTGACATAAAGTGTATGTGCAGGCACACACCCATACACATACCTTTTTTTTTTTTTTAAATAAAAGAATATATCTGGGCATGCAGCTCAGTGATAGAGCGCTTGGGGTCAGCCAATCCTGGTGCCAAGAATGAGGCTTGCAGGGCGGGGTTGGGTCCAAGCTTAGGTCAAGGAGGTAAGGAAGGGTAAAGTCATGTCTAGCTTGTCTCCCTTTCTGGGGAGTAGTGACCTGGGACTCTGGCAAGTTAGTCTAACTCTTCTTCCCCCTCCTCTTCCTCTCCCCCCCCAGTCTGGAGAGGTGTTGGTGAACGTTAAGGAACACTCCCGGCAGATCAACGACATCCAGCTGTCTAGAGACATGACCATGTTTGTCACCGCATCCAAGGACAACACTGCTAAGGTGAGCCTGGGTAAGGGTCTGGTGGAGCCTCGCTTGCCCTGTGATGCACACTGGACCAGTCTGACCTGGTCGGAGAGGTGCCCATCACGGCTTCTGCCCCTCTCTTCTCTCCAGCTCTTCGACTCCACAAGCCTGGAACATCAGAAGACTTTCCGAACAGAGCGTCCTGTCAACTCAGCCGCCCTCTCTCCCAACTATGATCATGTAAGAAGAAGTGGCTCAGGCTTCCTGCTAAAACTTCTGGAGTCTGGATGCTAGCCCAGCAGTGCTGGGGGAAATGGTTTCAGGCAGAGGGGACTCCTAGCGTTGTTCCAGTGCTGATCAACTGGGTAGCTCAGGGAACTGGGCTGGAGGTCCTTTAAATGGCTGCTCGCCCAGTCCCTGAGCTGAGGCTCCTCCCTCTGGGTGGGAGCAGAGAGCTGAAGTCAGTCAGTCCTGGCTGCACTGGACTTTCTTTTCCTTAGGTGGTGCTGGGAGGTGGTCAGGAAGCCATGGACGTAACAACCACCTCCACCAGGATTGGCAAGTTCGAGGCCAGGTAAAGGGAAGAACAGTCTTCCATGCTGAAACCACACGGCGAACTCCTTCCAGAATGAACACCAGCCTCCTTGACCGCTAAGGGTCGCAGGGCGTGCAGCAGATGTTGGATGTAGCAGATGGGGTCATGAACTCAGCTGGGCAGACAGCTGGCTAAAGTGCCTGCCTAGCACACCACGTTGTGTTGCTGGCACTACCAACGGGCAGTGGCCCCAAGCCTGTAATACAGTCCCAGTCGCTCCAGAGGCGCAGAATGACTTTAAGGTCGTCCTTGGCCTCCGTCAGCTCTAACTCACCTGGGCTACGTGGGACCCTAACTCTAAACAGCAGCAGAGATCTTGAATTCTGAGGGCCTAGGTGTCACTGTCTTTGTCTGTCCCCGGGATCCTCGACTGTTTACTGGGCAGGCATAATATATTCACCTCAGAAATGTGTGCAGATTAAGTAAGCGACGTAAGACCAAGCTTCAGAGCCCTGAAGGCTGGTGGTTGCTGTATGCTGAGGCAGGTGTTGGCCAAGTCTTCCCCTCACTTCCTCTGCTCCTTCCTTTATTCTAATGCTCCCCTCTGTTTTGTTACATAGGACACTGCCTCAGCAGTCTTCATTTTCTAGAAAGCTGCCTTAAATGTGTTTTGGAAAGAAGTGGACACTTAAGTAACTGGGTCTCCTCTCCCCACCCTCCCCAGGTTCTTCCACTTGGCTTTTGAGGAAGAGTTTGGAAGGGTCAAGGGCCACTTTGGACCTATCAACAGCGTTGCCTTCCACCCCGATGGCAAGAGGTACGGCCGCGGTGAGGGACTGGGCTCAGTGGCCGGCCTCTGCCCACTGCCCTGTGTGGCTCCCCGCCCACAGCGGCGTCTGACCACCCCTCTCCTTCTCTTCCCAGCTACAGCAGCGGTGGCGAAGACGGTTACGTCCGCATCCACTACTTCGACCCACAGTACTTTGAGTTTGAGTTTGAGGCCTAAGGGGCTGAGTCGCCATCCACACCAGGGAGGCTGAGAAATAAATTAGTTTGTTAAAAATAGTTACTTGTTGGACATTTTGCACAGCCTGTCTGGTTTTCTCTCATCACTGACTCCCCACCCCTGTTAATAAGGAGTACCATTCATGTAATAATTCATTTAATATTCATATAATAATTCCTATAAAATATTCATATATTCCTGATAATAAGGACTATTATTCAGGCCTTCTGTCTGCCCCAGGCATCTGCTGCAATGCTCTGGGCTAGCCTTTATTGCAGACACCTTCATCAAAGGAGGGTTAGTACCAACCACTCCACCACCTTCAAGAAGGAAGTGAGTGTTAAGGTGGGACTCAGGCTCAGCCTGAGGGCTAAGAATTTCTCTCCTGTTCTGTCACTATTTGACTCATTTGGCTTGGGTGGATGGGACCAGCAGAGAAAAAGGCCTAAAGAGGAAGAAAGGCAAAGAAACCCAGCAGGGAGAGACTTCTCCCAGGGAGCAGCTGGGGCTGCCTCACCATAGGCACAGGTTCTGGGACTCCACAAAAAGCCGCGTGGCTAAGGGTTTGGGGATATAGAAAGGGTGGCTCTCAGCTCCCAGCACCCATGTCGGGCAGCTCACAACTGCCTGTAGCCATACAAGCCTGGTAACCTGAGTTTAATCCTGGGACCCACAAAGTGAAAGAATCAACACTTCAAAACTCTCTACTAGTTGGGCGGTGGTGGCTCACACTTTTAACCCCAGCACTTGGGAGGCAGAGGCAGGCAGATCTCAGTGAGTTCGAGGCCAGCGTGGTCTAGAAAGCGGGTCCAGGACAGCCACAGCTACACAGTGAAACCCTGTGTCAAAAAACAACAAAAAACCCAAAAACTGTCCCTTGACCCTCATACAGGCCAGGAGGATATAGGCCTGTGTGCTTCACCAGGAAGCTGTCCGCTGACCCTCCTGTACCTACATGCATATATCACACACTGTAACATATGTGCTGTGGGTTTGCCAGAGAGGATTATCAGATCCCCTGGAACTGGAGTTACAGACAGTTGTGGGTTGCCATGTGAGTGCTGGGTACCAAACCCAGGTCTTCTGCAAGAATAATAAATACTCAACTGAGCCAGGCAGTGGTGGCGTGGCACACACCTGTAACCCCAGCACTTGGGAGGCAGAGGCAAATGGATCTCTGTGAGTTCAAGGCTAGCCTGGTCTACAGAGTAAGTTCCAAGACAGCCAAGGCTACACAGAGAAAACCTGTCTTGAAAAAAACAAAAATAAAATACTCAGCCACTAAGCTCTTTGCAGCCCCTAAATATATTTGGGTGTTTTTTTATTTGTTTGCTTGTTTGTTTTGAGACAGGGTTTCTCTGTGTAGCCCCTACTGTCCTAGAACTCACTGTATAGACCAGGCTACCTGCCTCTGTGTTCCAAGTGGTAGGAGTCTGTGTCGCCACCCATGTCTGAAAAATGATTTAATTGTGGTCCTAGAGAGTGAGCCTGAGCCTTGTGTGTGCAGAGCAAGCTCTCTTCCCCCCTTAGTGTTCGATGCCGGCAAGAGACACCTTGAACACAGCAACTCTTAGAAAAGAAAGCATTTAATTGGGGCTTGCTTACAGTTTCAGAGGGTCAGTCCATTGTCTTCATAGTGGGGAGCATGGCAGCACGCAGACACAGTGCTGGAGGCGTAGTTTAAACAGGCAGCAGGGAAAGAAAACAGCTGGGCTTGGAATGGGCATTTTGAAAGCTCAAAGCCCACCCCTAGTCACACAAGTCCTCTAAATAGTGCCAATCCCTGGTGTCAGAGCATTCAAATTACCAGCCTTTGGGGGCTATAATTCAAATCGCCACAGTCCCTGCAAGCTCTGTAATCATTGCTGAGGTAGGAGTGCAGTTCTGGCTGGGAGTGGAGTAGGCTGTGGACCAGCTTTCTGGGTTTTTGGAAGTTGAAAAGAAGTGTGAAACTGGAGAGAAGATTCACTTAAAAAAAAAAAATCGAGGGCAGGAGAGCTGGCTCAGAGGTTAAGAGCACTGGTTGTTCTTGCAGAGGTAGGTCCTGAGTTCAATTCCCAGCAACCACATGGTGACTCACAACCATCTGTAATGAGATCTTGTACCCTCTTCTGGTGAGCAGGCACATGGCAGGCAGAATACTGTACACATAATGAATAAATCTTTTAAAAGTGGGCCACTGAGATAGCAGGCATCTGCCATTTTCTGCTTGCCCTTGGCTTCTCTTCTCCAAGCTCACCTCTCCACTGTTGAAGAGAACGTGCCAAGCCAGGCAGTGGTGGCGCACACCTTTAATCCCAGCACTCAGGAGGCAGAGGCAGGTGGATCTTTGTGAGTTCAAGGCCAGCCTGGTCTACAAGTGAGTCCAGGACAGCCAAGGCTACACAGAGAAACCCTGTCTTGGAAAAAAGAAAGAAAGAAAAGAAGAAAAGAATGTGCCAAAGAGAGAATAGTGTGGGGAGCTCAAAGGGCCCAGACAGCAAAATCCCAAACCCCTTCAACCTTGTGTGCCAGGATACAGAACCCTCCCCTGTGGGCCCAGGGCTTATGAACACCGGCAACTGGAGCCTTCCCTGCCCGGGTGGCCAGGACAAAAATAAAATATGCTCGCTGGGTTCTAGACTGTATGTTTAGAAGTAAAGAGGTGTGGGGGCTGGAGAGATGGCTCAGAGGTTAAGAGCACTGTCTGCTCTTCCAGAGGTTCTCCAGAGGTCCTGAGTTCAATTCCCAGCAACCACATGGTGGCTCACAACCATCTGTAATGTGATCTGATACCCTCTTCTGGCCTGCAAGTGTACATGGAGGCAGAGCACTGATATATAATAATAAATAAATAAATCTTTAAAAAAAAAAAAAAAAAAAAGAAGTAAAGAGGTGTGAGTGTTTCACCAAGCCGTGGTTTTGTGCCAGGGTTGAGAGCTATGCCTGCCCTCAGTCTCCTGGGGTAGGAACCTTATCTTATGCTCTGGGCTGCCAGGAAGATAGCACCGGGTCCCTCATACATACATTCTAGCCAACCAAGACAACGTTCTTATGTGCTTCTCTCTGTCTCTGGCCTCAGTGGCCTCCCAGGCTCTCCTGGACAGGTCTCCTCCTACACATTCTAGTCAAATGACGGTTGGTCATTGTTTCCCTGGCTCAGGTTCTTGGTGATCCCAGCCTGGGATAGAGCAAGTGTTCTATCCAAAAGAGACACAACCCTCCCAGAAGCCCGCCTCATAAACAAGGACCCTTTGGGGAGTCCAGTCTATCGAGACATGGGGCACATTGGTTTGGTTTGGTTTGGTTTTTCTTTTCTTTTTTTTTCTTTTTTTTTGGTTTTTTCGAGACAGGGTTTCTCTGTGTAGCCTTGGCTGTCCTGTACTCGCTTTGTAGACCAGGCTGGCCTCGAACTCACAGCGTGGATCCACTTGCTTCTGCCTCCCAAGTGCTGGTATTAAAGGCATGCACCACTATGCCCAGATGGGGCTCATTTGTCTTAATTAAGGTATCATTGCTGTGAAGAGACACCATGACCACATCAACTCTTTTGTTTGTTTGTTTGGTTTTTTGAGACAGGGTTTCTCTGTGTGTAGCCCTGGTTGTCCTGAAACACCCCCAAAGTGACACACTTTCTCCAGCAAAGCCACACTTCCTAATAGTGCTACTCCCTTTGGGCCAAGCATTCTAATAGGCAAGTCTATGGGGCCATACTTATTCAAACTGCCACACCATTGAAGAGCCCTGATTTGGGAGCTGGAGAGATGGCTCAGTGGTTAAGAGCAGTTTCTGCTCTTCCAGATGTCCTGAGTTCAATTCCCAGCAACCACATGGTGGCTCACAACCGTCTATAATGTAATCTGATACACTCTTCTGGCATGCTGGCGTACAAGCAGATAAAAACTCATATACATAAGAATAAATAAACAAATATTTAAAAAAAAAAAAAAGCCCTGGTTTGATGGAAATTATTCTATTCCCTTGAGGGCTCCACATTCAAATGAGGAACAGCTACAACCCTTGGGGTAATCCACCTTGTTGCAATGGGGTACATTGCTCTGAGGGGACTTGGAATGCCCTGAAAACCCCCAATGTGACTGAGGATCAGCATCCTTGGGATCTGCAACTGCTCCTACCTTCCAGGGACTGCTTTGCTCAAGGTCAAGTGGCTTCCTCCCAGGTCTTTGAAGAGAGATTTTTCAAGGCTGCCTGTCACCCTCAGCCTGTCACCCTCAGCCTGTCTCACAGTGAAGGCCTCCCACCACCTTTGCTCTGTCCTCTTCCTCTCCACATAGGACAAAAGCAGCCGCCCTCAGCTGCTTCCCCTGGTGACTGGTGACGTCCGTCTTCCTTCTAGCTTTCTCCTTTTCCCTTTTAGAGGGTCTTAGAAATCATCCCAAAGCCAGGCGTGGTGGTGCACGCCTTTAATCCCAGCACTCGGGAGGCAGAGGCAGGCGGATCGCTGTGAGTTCAAGGCCAGCCTGGTCTACAAAGTGAGTCCAGGACAGCCAAGGCTAACACAGAGAGACCCTGTCTCGAAAAAGGAAAAAAAACAAAAACAAACAAACAAAAAACCAAGAAGTCATCCCATTCCCAGCAGGGTGTAGTGAGGCAAGCCTTTAATCCCAGCTGTCCTGGACTTGCTTTGTAGACCAGGGTGGCTGGGACTCACAAAGATCCATCTGTCTCTGCCTCCCAAGAGCTAGGATTAAAGGCGTGCACTCTACAGCACCTTCTTCTAACTCTTTTAAAGAGACAAGGAGTAGCGTCCGCGTCTCAACGGCGCCCCCTAGAATCCCTGAGAGAACCAGAGATCCTTAGTGTCTTCCACTCCCAGGTGTTCACTTACAGCATCCTCGGGTACCTAACGGCGTGGAGCGGTGGTGCCTGGGACATCTGCGACACTGGAACGCTGGGGATGGACTGATCCAGCTGCACAGATCGGGATGTGCAGGAGGACGCCATCTCCTAATGTGCAATCCCTTCACCCTCTCCGCTCGCCTCTGCCTTCTCTCACCGTTTCGCGATGGACAGTCAAAACACACACACACACACACACACACACACACACACACACACACACACACACACACACACACACACACACACACTGGCAGCCAGCCACTGATTCGAATTCTCCTGGGGCCCAGTTTGCTAGTGCCACCCTGTGACCTAGCCCCACGGGTTCTGGAAGGGACAAGCTGGGCAGTTGGAGACATCGACAGAGGCCCTTCCGGAAAGAACCGCATAGTTCCACAGACATTTCCCCCTAGTCCCAGGTTCTCAGGTTTTCTTAGGATCGCCATCCAGAGTCCATTAAGGAAATCTAAGTCTAATGGTCAGGGAATTGGTGATACCAGTATTACCTAAAGCTTACCTCTGTGCTGGGTCTCCTGAGGTTCTGGATTTTTTTTTTTTTTTTGTAAGTCCTGGAGTGATGGCACCGGTGATGACATAAAAACAAAGAAAAATAACCATTTGTTCCCCCTGTACCCTAGTGGGTGGGCTGGAAAGTGTGGGTGGGCTAACTGGGAACCACCTTCTTCCCCGCCCCCCAAGCTTGGGTTGGGGAAATCCCTCGGTCCACCCTAAACGCAAACAGCCCTCTAGCTGGTGCCCCTCCCAGTCCACTGCGGGTTGTCCTTCCAAGCGGCCAGTTCTGAGCAACTCAGAACCTGAGGGACTCAGGCCTTTCCAGTGCATCTTTTTCATTAAAGTGTGAATTGCCGTGGGCTGGAGAGATAGCTCAGTGGTTAAGAGCTCCACCTGCTCTTCCAGAGGTCCTGAGTTCAATTCCCAGCAACCACATGGTGGTTCACAACCATCTATAATGTGATCTGATACCCTCTCCTGCAGATAAAGTACTTATATGCAATAAATAAAATCTAAGAAAAAATAAAAAATAAAGTGTGAATTGCCCATACCGTGTTTTTGGTATAGGGACCCAAGAGGACCCTATGCTCACAGGGTTTCAGCCTAGCAAGCGACATGCCTCAGTTGGTAACTACAATAGAAACCTCAACTGATTTGCTACAGGGCTCATTCAACCAGTCATGCATGCACACCTACTTTTAATTTTTTTTAAGTTTTTTTTTTTTTAGATTTAATGTGCATGGGTGTTTTGCCTGAATGTGTGTCTATTGCACTACGTGTGTGCCTGGTGACTAAAAAGGGACATTGGATCCCACGAAACGGGAGTTATGAGTGCTTCTGATCCACCATGTGGGTGCTGAGACTTAAACCTACGTCCCGGGTGTTAGCATAGAGGCATTCCACTAGCCTGCTCTCGGGGACCTAGCAACTGCTTACCTCATCACCTGCCAACACCAGGTCTGTGCTACTATAAAAGAAGCCCTGCTTGGCCGGGTGGTGGTGGCAGTGGCACATCTTTAATCCCAGCACTCGGGAGGCAGAAGCATTTCCGTGAGTTCGAGGCCAGCCTTGTAGGCTCTGTTTCTTAACAATTAAACTTTATTATACAACCCAACTAGCTTACCCAAGAGGGAAAAAAGGTTAAAGGGACAAAGAGTGAACCTTCCGGTATCTGTTCCACGGGACGGGTCCTTAGGTGTCTCTGGCCTGCATGCTGGTCCAGCCTGTTCACTGATCCACGTGCGCTCAAGCCGGATCTGCACCTGTTGCTGCACTCTCCTCTCCGCCTGTCTGTGTCACGTGGGAAGGGCGGTCTCCTTCTCCCATTGCGGGTCGATTAGAAAAACAATAGTCCAAGTCAAGTCCCCAGGTCTGCTTCCTGAATTCCAGGCCCAGGATGGCTCCACTCAGTCTATCACAAGGTATCCATGGGGTGCCCAAGGGTAAAGGCCCCCCCAAGACTGCTCTCACTTGTGTCAAAGCTTACAGTCTTTCCCACACAGCCTGGTCTACAAAGCGAGTTCCAGGACAGCCAGGGCTAACACAGAGAAACCTTGTCTCAAAAAAACAAAAACAAAAACAAAAAACCAAAAGCAGAACCCCAGCTTTCTCTTTCTGTTCTTGGGGTTCTCTCTCTCTCTCTCTCTCTCTCTCTCTCTCTCTCTCTCTCTCTCTTCTTTTTTTATGATATGGAGAAGTTTATTATATGAGCATGGGAGAGCAGGGAAGTCGGGGGGGGGGGGCACCCCTGAGAGCAAGACAGAGACTGAGGGACAGAGACAGCAAGAGAGGAGAAAGATGAGAGAGGGTTCTTTCTTTCTTTCACCTGTGTTTCATCTCTCTTTTCTGTTCCCTGCACACACCCACTTTCTCTCCCTCTCTGCACCCCACCCCCCATGGCTCTCTCAGTTCCCTGTCTGTTCCTCTACACATCCACTTGTCTGCCCACCTCTATCCCTTTCCGAAGTCTGCACTCCTCTTTCTTCCCCCAATAACCTTTTTTTCACCAGGTCTGTTGCATGTCGTAATTTCCCAGGGGCCCATTTTGCTTCAGCTGCCAAAAGCACACACCCCCCCCCACCTCCGCCCTGCCGTTGATGGCTATGGTCAAGAAAATAACAATAAGACAATAAGATCTGGGAGATAGCTCAGCAGTTAGGGCATTTATCGATCTTTCAGGGGACCTGGGTTGGAGTCCTAGCATCCACATGAAGCTTACCTGATTACCTTCTGTAAGCCAGGCAGTGGTGGCTCATGCCTTTAGTCCTAGCACTCTGGGAGGCAAAGGCAGTTGGATCTCTGTGAGTTTGAGACCAGCCTGGTTTACAAAATGAGCCCAGGACAGCCAGGGCTACACAGAGAAACGCTGTTTTGAAAACATAAAAAATAAATTACCTTCTGTAACTCCAGTTTCAAGGAATCAAAAGCCCAACACGGCACACATGTGGTGTGCATACATTCATGTAGGTAAAACACTCATATGCATAAAATAAAAATAACATTTTTAAGAGCTGGGAATGGTGGCGCACACCTTTAATCCCAGCACTCAAGAGGCAGAAGCAGGTGGATCTCTGTGAGTTCGAAGCCAGCCTGGTCTAAAAAGTGAGTCCAGGACACCCAACACTACACAGAGAAACCCTGTCTCGAAAAACCAAAAAACAGGGGCTGGAGAGATGGCTCAGAGGTTAAGAGCACTGTCTGTTCTTCCAGAGGTCCTGAGTTCAATTCCCAGCAACCACATGGTGGCTCACAGCCATCTACAATGAGATCTGGTTCCCTCTCCTGGCAGGCAGGCACACAAAAACAAGCAGAATACGTATAAATAATACATAAATAAATATTTCAAAAAAGAAAAACCAAAACATAAAAATAAATAAAATAAAAAATAAAATTTTAAAAAAGAAAGAGAGAGAGAGAGAGAGAGAGAGAGAGAGAGAGAGAGAGAGAGAGAGAGAGAACCAATAAATACTGGTGAATCTATGGAGAGTCCCTTATACACTTTGGGTGGAAATATACAACTGGTGTAGCCACTATGGAAGTCAATATGGGGTCTCCTTGTTTAATTAAAATGGGGTGCTGGAGAGCCTGAGTGTTTGCTGCTCTTCTAGAGAACCTAGGTTTGATTCTTAGCACCCCATACCACATGGCATCACAACCATCTATATTCAACTCCAGTTCCAGGAAGCCCAACATCCTTTTCTGGCCTCTGTGGGCACCAGGTACACACATGGTACACACGTGTATATGCAGGCGGAACACCTATACACATAAAATAAAAAATCTCCAAAAACCCTAAAAAATAGAACCACCGTCGTGACCCACCCGTGCTACCCTGGCTAATTCTAAGTCAGCAGGCCACCACAAAGACACCCGCACATTCGTACCCCCTGCTATAACTGTCAGGTTCAAAAGGAATGACTGACTGACTAACTGTGGTGCCTATTAGCACACCAAAACTTGTGCTGGCCTCCAGGCCCTCTCAGCATAGAAAATGCCTGCTACAGCGTCCATGTTGGCTTTCCTCAGTTTTTTTTTTTTGTTTTGTTTTGTTTTTTGTTTTTGTTTTTGAAGACAGGGTTTCCCTGTGTAGCCTTGCCTGTCCTGGACTCGAGACCAGGCTGGCCTCGAACTCACAGTGATCTGCCTGCCCCTGCCTCTGATTTTGGTTCTTTTGGTTAAAGGGGTGTGCCATTCAGCTCTTCTCACGCCCATCCATACCTCAGACTTCTCCAGCCATGTTGGCCATGGCCACGCTTGGTTCTCCTCTCTTTCCTCTTCCCCTTGTCCATCATGGACCTGGTCCACTCTGCTGACCACATTTAGTCTATTACTTTCCCTCCTTGCTCCAGACTCTTCCAGATACCTCTGGTTGAGCTTTCCCTTATATGTGCAATAAGAACCTTCCCCTCGACCCCGTACCTTGCAGGGGTCAAGTCCTCACTTTATATGACAATGTTTATTGCTGCACCTGTTTCTGTAGTCGAGGTGGGGGAGCATCCTAAGAGGTTCATCAACTGACAAGCAGGTGAAAAAAATGGGTTGAACACACACACACACACACACACACACACACACACACACACTAGGGTTTTATTTAGTTAAAAAGGAAATGACATCTGCAAGAAAATCGATTGAACTGGAGGTCATAATGCTAAGTGAAATGAGCCATACAGGATGTGACAGTGGAAAGGGGGCTAAGAGAAGCAGGGAAGAGGACTAAACGGAAGGAGGGGCAAGAACAAGAGGGGGTGATGATGGGCTGGGGAAACGCCTTGGCTGGTCAGGTAACATAAACAAAGCTGAAGCTGCCCTTTGAAAGCAGCCAAGCATGACACAGTACAAACTATAGCTTGGTTCGGGGCTGCACACCTACCTGTCCAACACTGACGACGCTGACAAAGCTTGAGGCCACTCTTTTTTTTTTTTTTGAGACAGGGTTTCTCTGTGTAGCCTTGGCCATCCTGGACTCACTTTGTAGACCAGGCTGGTTGAGGCCACTCTTGGCTGCACAGTGAGGCCTAGTTTAAATATAAAACCTAAAACAGAGCAAGCTATGAAATTCCAGACAAGCAAAAGCCTCAAGGATGGGGATTTGACAGACAGGCAGATTAGGCCCTGTCCCATGTACTCATATTGAATCTGAAACCGGTGGTAAGGAAGTGGCCTGTAGTAGCATGCTTTCCAGGTGACCCTGACACACACCAGGCTTGGAGGAGCACTGGAAAGTATACAAAATGGCAAAATCAGCCGGGCGTGGTGGCGCAGGCCTTTAATCCCAGCACTCGGGAGGCAGAGGCAGGTGGATCGCTGTGAGTTCGAGGCCAGCCAGATCTACATAGTGAGACCAGGATAGCTAAGGCTACACAGAGAAAACCTGTCTTGAAAACAAAAACAAAAAACTGGAAGGTAGTGCATGGTGGCTCATGGATGTAACCCCGGGATCTAGAGGCAGAGGCAGTAGGGTCCCTGTGCATTTGAAGCCAGTTTGTACTACAGAATAAGTCCAGGTCATAATTTGTTTGTTTGTTTGTTTGTTTGTTTTTCGAGACAGGCCTGCCTCTGCCTCTGCCTCCCGAGTGCTGGGATTAAAGGCCTGTGCCACCACGCCCGGCAAGTCCAGGTCATCTTAAGGTGAGACTCTGTCTTAAAACAAAAAGAAAAAAAAGAAAAAAAAGAAAAGAATTAGGATCTCAAAAACTATATATACACACACACACATACAAGCATACACACTCACACACATCTGCACACTCATACACTCACATACACTACACACACACACACTTCATTTGGAAGCATAGGAATGTTATCCTGGGCAGAGGAACTATGAGAAGTGCCCCGCCCCCAGCGATAAGAATCATTTGACCTCAGTGCTGCTGCTTCACTGTTGGAAGAATTTACCAAACTGTACCTTTCTCTCTTTATCCCCTCCTCCCCCTCCTCCCCCTCCTCCCCCTCCTCCCCCTCCTCCCCCTCCTCCTCCTCCTCTTCTTCTTGCTTGGGTTTGTTTTTGAGTCATGGCCTCATGTATTCCAGGCTGGCTTCAAACTCACCATGAAACCAAGAACGACCTCCTGTCCTTCCCTACCAGGGGCTGGGACTACAGGTGCGCGTCACCACTCCTATTTTCTGTTAGGTTCTTGGTTGGTTGGTTTTTGTCCCCGTGTAAGGACACACAGGAGCAATGAAGAGAATACAAACTGAGGAATCCGCTGTCACCATGCCTGCATGGCGACACCTCCATTTCTCTGTTCTTTTTTTTTTTTTTTTCCCCCTCGAGATGTTATCTTCGCCATCCTGGACTTGCTTTGTAGACCAGGCTGGCCTTGAACTCACAGTGATCCACCTGCCTCTGCCTCCCGAGTGGAGTGCTGGGATTAAAGGTGTGCGCCACCACGCCAGCTGGTTAGTTGACTTTTAAGTTGTTTTTGGTTTTTTTTGTTTTTTCCAGACAGGGTTTCTCTGTGTAGCCTCAGCTGTCCTGGACTCACTTTGTAGACCAGACTGGCCTCGAACTCACAGCGCTCCGCCTGCCTCTGCCTCCCGAGTGCTGGGATTAAAGGCATGCGCCACCACGCCCGGCTAGTTGACTTTTAAAATGATTGGTTACTAGTTATTTTATCCTTGAGGGGGCAGGAGATCAGCTTGGAACATCATGTGCTATCAGATGCTCTAGACAGATACGAGGGTGTGGTTTTAGAACAGCCCTGAGGCCATCTTAGAAGGTACTGAGTGGCCAGGGTTGAAAAACAACTTTTCTATCTTTTCAGGGCCGTGCACCTTTAATCCCAGCACTTCAGAGGCAGAGGCAGGAGGATCTCAGTAAGTTTGAGGCCAGCTTGATCTACAGAGTGAGTTTCAGGACAGCCAGGGCTAGAATACAGATATGCCTTTAATCCCAGGAGACAGAGGCAAGCAGATCTCGAGTTCAAGGCCAGCCTGGTACAGAGCAAGTTCCAGGTACAGAAAAGTTAGAGGCAGGTGAAGACAGCACAAGCCAGCGAATGAGAAGGAGCCAGAAGATTAGAACAGATTGCTAGAATTACTTTGAGGCCAAACAGAGCAATTCAGTCAGAAACCAGAGAATCAGGTCTGCGTCAGCTTGGAGAGGAGTTTGAGCCAGAATAGTTGACTTGACCTAGCCAGGCAGAATTCAGAAAGAGCTAGGCAGAGTGAGTTTATTCATGCCCAGCATGTGGCATTCATGACTGATGCAGGGACCCAGGAATAGGTGCTGCCCGTGGGTCCCTGGATTGTAGAAACAAGTTGAGCTGGGCAGCAGTGGCAGGCATCTTTAATCTCAGCAGTCAGGAGGCAGATGTAAAAGTCACTTTTACAGAAACCCTGTCTCAAAAAAAGAAAAGTGAGGGGCTGGAGAGATGGCTCAGAGGTTAAGAGCACTGATTGCTCTTCCAGAGGTCCTGAGTTCAGTTCCCAGCAACCACATGGTGGCTCACAACCATCTATAATGTGATCTGATGCTTTCTTCTGGCCTCCAGGTGTACATGCAGCCAGAGCACTGTATACATAATAAATAAATAAATCTCTTTTAAAAAAGAAAAGTGAGAAAGAGAGCAGCACAGTGGGCCACACTTTAGTCTTAGCACTCTGGAGACAGAGCCAAATTTCTATAAGTTGAAGGCCCAGTCTGGCCATATATAATATGAGAAGGAGGGAAAAGAGAGAGAGAGAGAGAGAGAGAGAGAGAGAGAGAGAGAGAGAGAGAGAGAGAGAGAGAGAGAGAGAGAGATTGAAACCCTGTGAATGGCAGCACGAGGGATGGCTATGGCTAGAAGAAGCCCACCTTCTTTAGCCTAGGCCTAAGGTACAAACAATCTTGGGATGCTTGATTGCAATCTTCCCTTAATCTGAGCCCAAGGTGGAAACTGATAAAGATCTGAGTATAAACCGAGAGGCGGGAAGGGTTGGCCCAAGACAAAAGGCAGGGGCAGGTGACTCTGGCCGGGGTATTGTATTGCAAAAACGACCCTGGAATGGGGGAGGAAACAGGGGTAGAGGGAGGAGACAAAGACTGGAGCACCTGAGAGGAGTCGAAGTTTCCTGTCCAAGGCCCCTGGAGTTTGAGGCTTTGCGGCGGTGGCGGTGGCGGTGGCGGTGGAGACCTCCAAGTTCGGTGCAGCAGCAGCTTCTGTCGGGCAGAGGATCTGCTGGACTCCTGAGAGTTACGCCAGGGGAATTGCCGCTCGGAACGGACACCCAGAAGGTTCTCCTTAGTCTCCTTTCCCTGCTATTTAGGGTAGTTGGGTTGTAAGGGAGGTACATGCCTTTAATAAATCCCTAATAAGGTAGAATTTTTAGGGAGTCGGAGCCAACGAGCGGCGCTCGACGTGTGGCCCGATGGGTTCGTTACTTTCTAATGATATGAGGGGAGATTCCAATCTCGAGGGTGTAGAAATGCCGATTCAGGGCACCAGCAAAATCGCAGCTACCGTTGCGAAACTCTTTCCTGCTTTATACTCAGAGGCAGGAATTTTCTGTTTTTTCTTTGTCTTTTTATTGCATTTCATTTTTAGAAGGGTTGCAAGAAAGGCTGATAAGAAAGGAAAACCAGAGGGGTCGGTAAATTCTATCGTCTTGGAAAGGAGGGCAGAGCCGACTGAACAGCTGGAGGAAGTGCGGGAGGAAACTGAAGAGCGAGGGAAGCAAACCGCACCTTTGGTAAAAGAAGGTGAAGAAAAACAGGATCAGCAAAGCAGGCAGACAAAAAGGTCTTTGGAGGAAAATGTTCCGATAGAGGAACCCTCCGGAGCCGCTCAGACCCCACCATCTTTTCCAGTTACTGTAAGACACGCGCCTGCTCATAATGGCGCCGAGGGTTATGATGAGACGGCCCGGCCTCCAATAGATAGGTTGGATTTAAAACATTTCAGGGAATGTATCCTCCGTTATGGAATGCATTCGGCTTTCGTTAAACAAATGTTAAATAACTGGGCCACGCAGCATAGACTTGTTCCCCAAGATTGGGAAAGGTTGGTTTCAGCGGTGTTAGAAGTGGCACAGCAATTACAGTGGGTCTGGTGGTGGCGAAGTGAAGCCCGGAGACTCGAACAAGAAAACAGGACGAGGGGGATAAACGTTGATAAAGATCAATTGCTTGGTGAAGGGCGTTATGCTGGCTTAAGGGAACAAATTCAATCTGAAGACAGAGTCATTGAGCAGTGTCGTGTTGCAGCCCTGAGAGCTTGGGACATGGTAGAGGAATCTGTTAAGACAGCCGTTCCCTTTACTAAGGTATTTCAAGGGCCTGGGGAAGCCTTCACTGAATTTTTGCAGAGATTGGAAACAGCTTTAGATAGAGCCGTACCAGACTCTGAGACCAAGCAGGTGCTGAAAGTCATCATGGCCTATGAGAACGCAAATACTGAGTGTCAGAGGGCAATTAGACCCTTAAAGGAAAGAGGAGCTCCATTAGATGAATGGGTAAGCTTAATGCCTTTTCTTTTGCCCAAGGCAACTGGCTTGTCTCTAAAACAGGATACATTTTCTCAGGTGACAGGTACCGGCGCCACAGAGCCTAGAGAAGGACATTTAGAAGTAAAAGATGGAAGCGTCCATCCCCTTAGGAGAAGGAGCGAGACAAAACCACCCACAACGAACCAGGCCTGATGATGCACACCTTTAATCCC
The DNA here is from genome assembly GCF_964271855.1 of Acomys minous. NCBI lineage: Eukaryota > Metazoa > Chordata > Mammalia > Rodentia > Muridae > Acomys > Acomys minous. The sequence continues at coordinate 105,430,029 of NC_140487.1, read as the reverse complement.
AGCACTGGGGAGGCAGGGGCAGGCAGATAGCTGTGAGTTCGAGGCCAGCCTGGTCTACAAAGCGAGTCCAGGACAGCCAAGATAACAAAAAAACCTTGTCTCAGAAAAAAAAAAATCCACCCACAACAAAAATAAAAACAGATACAAGATGCTTTTGGTAGGGGCTGGAGAGATGGCTCAGAGGTTAAGAGAGCTGGTGGTTCTTGCAGCTGTGTTCATTTCCCACATTGTGGCTCACAACCATCCACAATGAGATCTGGTGCCCTCTTCTGGTGTGCAGGAGTTACATGCAGGCAGAACACTATACATAGTAAAAAAAAATATTTTTTAAAAAATTAAAAAAAGATGCCTATGGTATGCATAAACTCTAAAATAAGATGGGAGTTTTATTTAAGGTTTAAATGATGCCTTTTCTTTTGCTCAGGGCAACTGGCCTGTCTCTAAAACCAGAAGCATTCTCTCAGGAAATAGGAGGTGGCCTGGTACACATCAGGCGCCATAGAGCCTAGAGAAGGACACTTAGAATTCTACAATCTTGTTTTGATTTCAATATGATAATGGTTGTATGGTCATTGGTAATGGTGATGTTATGCTTCCTCTTTTCAAGAGGTCAAAATGAAACAGACCTGGACGAAGGATAAACAGACTGTTAACTTAAGGCAGTCACATGAATTCAAACTGCAGAACAAGCAGTTAACTTATATTGCTAATCCTACTACATGGGAGTAGCTCTGAGACATGAAAGTCTACGCATAGCCAAAGCTTCCTGTTGGTTACAGAATCCCCACGATTTCTTATTAGATGCCATTCTTCATATGGCATGAATGTCTTTTTTTTCTGCTCATACAAAGAGCAGAGAACCAGCCTTTATTTTTCTGTGCATCCTACACACTTCATAACTTTTATAGTTTTAGGGCTGTATAATGCTTGTGAGAAATTATATGTTTTCAGAGTTAAAGAACCGGACACTGGTGCTGGATCAGACCTGACAGGAGTCACTCCTCCAGCATGCTGAGACGCTGACATCCTGCATCCTTCGTGTTCCAGCCCCAAGTGCTTCAGCTGCTGCTCCTCATCAGAGAAGGACAGCTTCAAAGAAGGCTCCTGATCCCCATTGGGCCACCATTTCAGACTGTCCCACACAGGACTTATATTAAGCCTGGAACTTCTCAACATTTAGAGACTGGACCACAAATACTGTTCCTAGCTTGTTTAACCATTTTTTTTTTCCCAATTTTATTTGGGCCCCTACATAGGTATTATTCGCCCCAAACCAGCCGGAAGAAACTTTAAGAGAAAGACGCCCCATTTCCCTTAAGGGGGGGGGGGGTTGGGTAGGTTTTTGGTTGCTTTCTTGGGCTATAGATGTTTACTGTCTTTGAGAGTTGGTTATAAGTTATTATTGGACTTATTCAGAGAGAAAATGAGGTTAGACTCAGGGGTTTCTCTTTTTCTTTCTTACATATGGAGTTAGGGGTTGAAAAGGAAGAAGGGGAAATATAGAAATATACAGGGAGGATAGAACAAAAAGTAGATTATTGAATCTACTCCTCAACTCAAGGCCTTAATTGTTACTCACAAATAAGCTTAATTTTAATTGATATAGGATTTTGTATATTGATGCAAAATAAGTTTAATTTTGACCCATTGAAATAGAATTAAAATTTAATATTCTTCACACATTATTTCTACTCTTAATATGCGGTATGGTACACACACAACTCAGTACTTGGTTTATTTCTAATACTCTGACAGTGCTATTGCAGGCTGTTTAGGGTAATTAAGTAGTATAAGTCAATTGTTGGTCAATGCATGGTCATGTCAAGTACAGGAATATATATCCTACGTTTAACAGATAGATATGATTCTGCAGTTAGATGAGGTAAAGTAGTTAGATATGGTCTTCAAAAACCTCAGAGACCTACAGAATATGGAATTTTAAAATGCTATTATTATTTTGAGAATCGTTGACAATGAGACAGGTTTAGCTCCTGGCAGCACCCAGCCTACCTCAAAGAAGATGATGAGCATCGAAGAACCTCCTTATGGAGATGGCTTCGAGTGTGGCAAAGAAGCCACTGGACAAGAATGTCCTTGTATCTGCCACAGACAGAATTCTGCCTAAAATGGGGCAAGCTTGGATGCAGGCAGAGTTGACGGCTAGACTCTGCCAAGACAGGGTAAGCAAGTCCTCAATGGTTCCTGTTTCGCAAAAGTCTGTCAGATATACTGGGCCAGAAGGCTGAAGATGATGCTCCAACATTATAGAGAGTTTTGGGTGACTGTTCAGGCAGCAAACTGTCTCTGTCATTTTTTCATTTTGGAAGATGCTAGCCTGTACTTCCTGTTTTACTCAGGCAATTAAATGTATTCCTTCTCAAGTCTCTGATGGGGTTGAACACCAGGTAGTTAGTTTTAAAATTCAGCTAGTTGTTTGGGAGTAAGAAGATACTTTTAGGGGCCGGGTGGTGGTGGCGCACGCCTTTAATCCCAGCACTTGGGAGGCAGAGGCAGGCGGATCGCTGTGAGTTCGAGGCCAGCCTGGTCTACAAAGTGAGTCCAGGACTGCCAAGGCTACACAGAGAAACCCTGTCTCGGAAAAAAAAAAAAAGATACTTTTAGGTCTACATAGGTATTTTTAGCTTTGATAGATATTGATTTAGGTTCAAAACTTTAGACTAACCAAGATAGAATAGATAATATTTTCTTCAAAGTTGCCAAATACCTTTTGATTAGACATTATGTATGTAAGTCTTACCGATTGGTTTTTATATTTGTTCTTACTGTATATAAAAAAGAATGGCCTTATTTAGACTGAAAGGGGGCAATGTTGGAGGTTGGTCTGATGTATTTTGATGCTAATTACTGCTTGCTGTCTCTGACCCACCATACCTAAGAGCCTTATCTGCTTAACTAATAAAATGCCATCACACCTGGGCAGGGCAAATGGATAGGCGTGGCTAAGATTCCCTGGCTTGGGGAGAGAGGATCTTCAGAGGAAGAAAAGACCTAGAGGAGAAAGGAGAAGAAAAGAAGGCCACCTTGGGTTAGGTGGAGGAGAAGCACATGCCGGCTTTGATGGAGATTTGGCCCAGATGAAGAACATTAGCAAGACTATGGGATTATGGATGGGAGGCAGTTTTATAGAAATTTTTAGAAGCAGATGGCATGGGAAGTAGTTTAGGGGATTGTATTTGCCCTGCCCCAGGTTAACTAAGGCTATTTTAAATATAACAGGTGTCTGTGTCTTTTTTTTTTTTTTTTTTAAGAATTATTTGCACTTGGGAGGCAGAGGCAGGCGGATCGCTGTGAGTTCGAGGCCAGCCTGGTCTACAAAGCGAGTTCAGGACAGCCAAGGCTACACAGAGAAACCCTGTCTCAAAAAACAAAACAAAACCAAAAAAAAAAAAAAGAATTATTTATTTATAGCATATACTGTGTTCTGCTTTCGTGTATGCCTGTACACCAGAGGAGGGCACCAGATTTCATTATAAATGGTCATAAGCCACCGTGTGGTTGCTGGGAACTGAACTCAGGACCTCTGGAAGAGCAGACAGTGCTCTTAACCACTGAGCCATCTCTCTAGCCCCCAGGTGTCTGTGTCTTGATCAATTGCCAGCGGGTTAGAAGATACTGTCGTAACAATAATTATAGGCCAGATAATAAACATTAGGCCTTACTGATGAATTAACCGCAACACAGGCCCTTGAGTTGTCAGAGTTTTTTTTAGTGATTTGCCAACAGAACCTAAGGCTCCTTTGAGGAAAGCTTGGAGTCACTGACCTGTCGCAACAGAGACTCAGAGAAGTCAGAGAGCTACCCAAAGTTCCATCGGAGCAGCACCAGAGTCCAGGGCTCCTGACTCCCAGCCTAGGCAGCTTAACCTCACTCCCTTGCCTAAGAGGTACCACGAAGAGAACAGGGGCGCTAGTCAGCCTTCTCTCCCTCTTGCCTCCCTTGCCTCGGGTCTTGGGAGGAGGGCCAAGTCGGCTGTGGGTGATGCTTTTCTTATCCTGCTGCTACTTCCTTTCTGGGAAGCGGGAACCTCATTCTGGGCAAAGACAATAAAATTCATCCGAAGGTCTCCTCCTGCCCCCACCCGGATGGGCATCACGTGGCCCCAGTTAGCAGGCCAGGAAAATTCCATCCTTTGCACACTTAGCCTCACACACCCATCTGCTCACTTACCCTGGGCACACTTAGCCTCCCTTACCCTTCTATGCTTGCCACCGCACGCTCCTGGCACACTCTTTTTCCACCTCCGCCAGGGCCACACAGCCAGCCTCTCTCCTTCACTGCCCGGTTGATAGTCACAGACCTACCATGGCCCTAGGGACACTGAAATTCCAGGCACTGGGTGAGGAGGAGGAAGAGGAGGAGAGCTTAGACTCTGTGAAGGCGCTGACAGCCAAGCTGCAGCTGCAGACCCGACGGCCCTCATATCTGGAGTGGACTGCCAGGATCCAGAGCCCGGCTTGGTGCAGAGTCCAAGCTAGACCCGAGCCAGCAAGACCTGGGACCATCTGTGGCTTCGACTCTATGGAGTCTGCACTCCAGTGGCTCAGGCTGGAGCTGGTGAGTCTTGGTGGGTGTGACAGACTTACATAGGGTCCTTGAGTCAGTCCCCTTTAAAGGCCCCAGTCTGTGGGGTTGGGAGGAGGTGAGACTGGACCATAACCCTCAGTACCTCATTGCTGTGCGCTGGCACAGAGGAGCCAGGGATTCACTGGCCAAATGGTTTATTTAGTTGTGGAACCAAGGCTGAAGTAACGCCCTAGAGCAGTGGTTCTCAACCTGTGGGTCTCGACCCATCTGGGAGGTCGCTTATCAGATGTCCTGTATCTCATATATTTATATTACATTAAGATTCACCGCCATGCGTGGTGGCTCACGCCTTTAATCCAGCACTCGAGAGGCAGAGGCAGGCGGATCGCTGTGAGTTCGAGGCCAGCCTGGTCTACAAAGTGAGTCCAGGACAGCCAAGGCTACACAGAGAAACCCTGTCTTGAAAAACAAAAAAAAAAAAAAAAAAAAAAGGAAGATTCACAACAATAACAGTTATGAAATAGCAACAAAAACAGTTTTATGGTTGGGGGGGTCACCCCAACATGAAGAACTGTATTAAAGGGTCTCGGCATTAGGAAGGTTGAGAACCATTGTTCTAGAGAGTAGAGAGTCCAGGACAGCCAAGGCTAACCCAGAGAGACTCTGTCTCGAAAAAAAAAAAAATTTAAAAAAAAAAGTGACCTCAACGTTGCTGTCAGGTACAATCTGAGAGAAGAGTTGAATATTAGCTGTCAACCCAACGTGTACGGATATAGGAATGTCCAGTTAAGCTCCGTGAGTCATCTCAGTTGATTTGCGACGGCGTGCCTGTGTTTGCATACTAATGGTTCCTTTACTTGGTTTGAGTAACACGGAAAAAGATCTGAGAGACGGGGGAAGGATGAATTTAGGTGAGAAGGGGCTTTTGAGCCGGTCTATGCAAAGAATATTCACAGAAAGGGAACCGAGGCTGGAGGCTAGGCTAGCAAACTCATACCCCCTATCGGTCACAGCAGGAGATGCGGGCTCAGGACCAGCAGCTGGCGGGGCAGCTGCTGAGGCTTCGGGCACAGCTGCACAGACTGAAAGTAGACCAAGCCTGTCACCTGCACCAGGAGCTTCTGGATGAAGCCGAGTTGGAGCTGGAGCTGGAGTCTGGCGGCACCGGCCTTGCTCTGGCCCCACCGCTGCGGCATCTGGGACTCACGCGCATGAATATCAGTGCCAGGCGCTTCACCCTCTGCTGAGGGCACCTGAGCATCGTCTCCTGGACTATCTGGGAAGAAGGAAGAAAGAGGGTGTGGCGCTTGGTGAGGGAGAAGGCACATTTGGGTTTCTGAAAGCTGAATTCAGAGAGCTCAACGTGCCCCCCGACGCCCCCTTGAGGCGAAGAGAGGGAGCTTAACCCCAAATTTTCTTTTTCTTTCTTTCTTTCTTTCTTTCTTTCTTTCTTTCTTTCTTTCTTTCTTTTTTCTTTCTTTTCTTTTTTCTTTTTTGGTTTTTTGTTTTGTTTTGTTTTTTTCTTTTTCTTTTTCTTTCTTTTTTTTTTTTTTTTTTGAGACAGGGTTTCTCTGTGGAGCCTTGGCCATCCTGGACTCACTTTGTAGACCAGGCTGGCCTCGAACTCACAGCGATCCGCCTGCCTCTGCCTCCCGAGTGCTGGGATTAAAGGCCAGCGCCACCACGCCCGGCTTCTTTTCTTTTCAAGACAGGGTTTCTCTGTGTAGCCCTGGCTGCCCTGGACTCACTTTGTAGACCAGGCTGGCCTTGAACTCACAGCAATCCTCTTGCCTCTGCCTCCCAAGTGCTGGGAAATTAAAGGTGTGCACTGCCACTGCTGCCACCACCACCCGGCTCCAAATTTTCTTAATAAAAACACATTGTATCCCATCGAGGTCTTTCACTGAGGCTGAATGTTGTTGTTGTTGTTGTGTGTTTACTATATATCCCTGGGTTAGAGACCCCACAGCAGGAGACAAGACCCTGCTTAGGGTAGATGGCGCCCAGGCTCCCCAATAGCTCCGTTTCTATTTCTCCACCTTATCAAAACCAGAAGTGGGAAGAAATTTTTTTTTTCTTTTCTTTTCTTTTTTTAAAACTTGTTCGAGACAGCGTTTCTCTGTGTTGCCCTGGCTGTCCCGGAACTCTCTAGACCAGTGGGCCTGGAACTCAGAGATCTGCTTGCTTCTGCCTACTGAGTAAGCACTAGGCTTAAAGACATGCATTACCACTGCTCAGCATTTCCCTGTGTAACAGCTCTGATTGTCCTGGGACTCACTCTGTAGGCCAGACTGGCCTGGAACTCACAAAGATCCACCTGCCTCTGCCTCCCACATGCTGGGATTAAAGGTGTTAGCTACCACTGAGTATCTGATTTTTTAATGACTACTGGGGGCTAGAGAAATGGCTTAGAGGTTAAGAGCACTGTCTGCTCTTCAAGTGGTCCTGAGTTCAATTCCTAGCAACCACATGGTGGCTCACAGCCATCTGTAATGAGATCTGGTGCCCTCTTTTGGCAGACAGGCAGAACATTGTATACATAATAAATAAATAAATCTTTAAAAAAAAAATATTGCCATGTGTGGTGGTGCACGCCTTTAATCCCAGCACTGGGAGGCAGAGGCAGGTGGATTGCTGTGAGTTTGAGGCCAACCTGATCTACAAAGTGAGTCCAGGACAGTCACGGATACATAGAGAACACCTGTCTCAAAAAACAAACAAGATTATTTCTTGTATTTTTCAAAGTGTGTGTGTGTGTGTGTGTGCGCGCGCGCGCGCGCGCGCGCTCAGAGACACCAGAGATGTCATTGGGTTGGCTGGAGCTGGGGTTACAAGATTTTGTGAGCTGCCTGATTTGGGTTCTGACAAGCACTTTTGACTACTGAGCCCAGCCCTTAAACTTAAAATGTTATGCCACTTTTTTTTGTTGTTTAATTTTAATGCATATGGGTAATCTGTCTTCACACACCCAGAAGATGGCATCAGATCACATTATAGATGGTTGTGAGTCACCATGTGGTTGTGGGAATTGAACTCTCGAAATCAACTCCCCTATTTCTTGCTTTCTTTGCTTTCTTTGCTTTCTTTGTGTTTTGAGACAGGGCCTGTGGAGCTCCAACTGTCCTGGAGCTCTCTCTGTAGACCATACTGGCCTCGAACGCACAGTGATCTGATTGAGATATCAGAATGAGCTAATTGCAAGCAAGAGGAAGTTATATTTTAATGCAGGTTTATTGGAAGCAGCTCTCAGCTGCCATGCAGGGCGAGGGAGGGAGGGAGGGAGGGAGGGAGAGAGTAAAGCAGGGAGCAAAGCAGAGAGAGGGGAGAAGGAGAAGAGGAGAGATACAGAAAGAGAGGAGAGCAGAGGAGAGGTAATGAAAATACATGGATTATTTAGTGACGAACCTTCAGGAAAGAGGAAGAGGGGGGGGCTGGGCTAGGGAATTCAGGGTAGAGTGCTAGGTATGCCAGCCATGCCCTGGCAGCAGACAGGGAGAGAGGGAAGCCTGAAACCAAAGGAGACCACCTGCCTCTGCCTCCCGGTGCTGATCTGGATGAAAGTCACTATGTCCAGCCTCCCCTGTTTATTGCTGTTAGACAGTGGGGGAGATCTGGCCAGCATGAAGGCTTCTGCCTTTAATCCCAGGGCTCAAGGGGCAGAGAAAGGCGGAGCTCTGGGAAGAGCTTGAGGCTAGCCTGATCTCCATAGTGAAATCCAGGCCAGTCAGGGCTACCTAGAAATAGACCCTGTCCAAGATTCCAAAAACAAGTAAACAGGCAAATGAAGAAATGAAACCAAGCTAGCTGCTAATTCTTAACTCCACAGGCAGGTAGAAAGGGCTTACTTTAGAACACACCAGGAGGCCCCCAATAAATCCAAGCACTGCTTCTTAGTGCTGTCCCTCCAAGGTGTGAGCTGAAGCTGAGGTGAGCTGTAAAATGCTACGGTCTGTAAGTGAGAGTGGCGGGGCCTCGCACCGGGTCTGAGGACACATCTGCCGGCTATGTCTCTCTGAAGGTTGTTTTTTTTTCCCCCCTCACCCTGAGTCTCTCAGCCTTTGTTTCTGTGCTACTCTCTTTGTCTGACTTTCCAACTCAGACTTCCTCCACCACCACCACCCCCCATTTCCTGTGCCCCCCCCTTCCCTCTGCAGCTGAGGTGCACACAGCTTCAGTTCCCACCTCACAAACCCCAACAATGGTCTGTGGGCTCCCCTCCCCCACCTGCTCACTCAGCATAGCTCAGGAGGTGACACATTTCTACTTTCCTTCCAGGGAGGTCAGGACCTATTCTTAGGCCCGATAGGGGCTATTGGGGTGGGGGTGGGGGTTCCTCATGTCACCAGTAGCCTAGCCTTCTGCCTGTAATGGGAGTCATTCTCACCTTTGACCTGCCTGCTGCTTGTTGCAATGTTCTTAACTCCTGCTGATGTCAGGATGTCTGCTGGCTGCCTTAGATGCCTGTGCAGCATGTTTACTCTGCCTTCTTCAAGAGATGGTGGTGCAGGCTGTGTGCTCCAATAGGGGTGTGGCCTTGCCTCAACTTGAATTACCATCTTCAGGCATGCTGTCCTACCCTCTGCCTATTATTCTGTTCTGTCTGTCTGTCTGTCTATCCATCCACCCACCCATCCATCTATCTATCCAGACAGGGTTTTTTTATGTAGCCCTGGCTGGACTCGTGGGACTCACTGTGTAGACTAACTAGTCTAGCCTGAAACTCATAGAGATCTGCGGATCTCTGCCTCCCAAATGCTGGGATTAAACCCATGCACCACCATGGCTCCAGCCTGTCACTGTATTCCCAAAGGCATGAGGTTTTCTCATCTGCCTCCTGAAACAGGCTGTCAACGTTCAACTATAACACAGCCGTTGTGCCCTAAGATGACAAGGATCCTGCTCTGTCAGTGACTGTGGCTGTCTTTTTTTTTTTTTTTTTTTTTTTACTGTAGCACATGCAATCTCGTTGCCGTCGTTTGTTAACGCTTCAACTCTCAACAGAGATGCCTTTTGCTGTCATGCTAAACCATTTCCCGTCCCTGTTTGCTGAACTTGTCATTTCGTCTTTTAACCCAGGGCCTTGCATTTGCTAGGCAAGCGCTCTGCCACTGAGCTAAATCCTCAACCCCCGTTTGCTACATTTGTAACTGCTGTCCTTTGCTCACGGAGGGTAAAGGCTCCCTTTGGATCTTCCCCCCCCCCCCCCCCCCCCCGGGTGTGGTAGGAAGGATGCTCCATCAGGCATCTTTTCTTGCCGTGGATAACGACCAGTGGATCTCTGTGAGTTCAAGGCAAGACTGAACTGGTCTGCAAAGCAAGTTCCAGGGCAGTCAGGGCTACACAGACCCTGCATTTAAAATAAAAATCCTCTTATTAGTTTATATTATTATTGTTTTTTTTGAGACAGGGACTTGTGGGGTTCAGGCTGGCCTGGAACTCTGTATACAGCCACTCCGGTCTCTATCTCCAGAGCGCTGGGACTATAGACCTGAGCCATCACAGACGGGCCTCCCCTCGGCTCTCACTCCCCTAAGTGCCTCCCTCAGTATAAGTAGGGGCTGGGCCTAGAGATGCCTGGGACCCAAGAGGCTGAGGGGTGTAGGGCTATGGCAGCAGGAAGCTTGGGGTGCTGGAGGCTTGTGGTTGGGTTGCTGGGCCTGGGTTGGCTGCCGAGCCCTCAGAAGGAGGCAGGAAGTCAGGGTAGAACGTGGGCGCGAGAGACAGGTGGTGACTGCGAAGGCGAGGGGAGCCGAGAGTGGGTCCAGGCAGCCAAGCCAGGCCAGGAACATCATGTGAATGGGCCAGAAGGCTCCCAGGCTGGGCAGGTAAGGGGGTACTGGGAACAACAGTGGGGGTGGGGGTGGGGGGGAGTGCTATGGTGGGAGCCTGGCCACAGAGGGCTGCATCTGTGTGGAGGACCAGGCTCCTTAGCTGTACAGCAGCCTTTCTGAAACCCCTTGCTGGAGGTTGACTAGGTTGGTGGCTCTCACTTCTACTCTCCATCTTTCCACCCCCCTCGAGGAGCGCACTCCTTGGAGATCCATCGGCAGCCGGGCGTGGTGGCTCACACCTTTAATCCCAGCATTCGGGAGGCAGAGGCAGGTAGATCCCTGTGAGTTCGAAGCCAGCCTGGTCTACAAAGCGAGTCCAGGGATAAAAAAAAGAAAGAAAGAAAGCCATCGGCAGTCACTGGTCCAGTTCCTTGAGCTCATAGGATGAGGTTCCTGAGGCCCAAAGGTGGCCATGAACCTGCTTAACCCATCCTTCCTCACGGGCTGGACAGTGGTGGAGCAGGACCTGAGGAGAGTGATGGCTTGAGGAGCTGGGCTCCGCCTACTCCTGTCATACTTAGGGTGAGGGGCTGGACAGGCTTGAGTGCAGGGTCCTGGGAATCAATTCCCTCATCCCCCGGGCAGACGGGAACGGCAAAAAAAAAAAAAAAAAAAAAAAGTAACCTGGGGCATCCAGATGGATGCATGAGAATTGACTTGAGCCTTAGTGACCAGACCGTGAAGGACGGAGGATTTGCTGGGGAAGTGGATAGATCTGGGAGAGATGCTTATCCGCACGGATGTGTGGTCCCTGGGGAAGTGGATGGTGACTGAGAATGATGGGAGAAGGGAAGCGGAAGGACTATTTTTATCCGGGACAGGGTACCGCTGGCTCAGGGCACGAACTTCTGAGCTTCCATCTAAAAGCCGACATTCCTGTCCTGCCAAGTGTCAGGACAGGAAGTCCTCGCCTTTGCCCGTGTCCTCTCCAGTCTCAGCCCAGCTGTATTTGCGTGTCCAAGTTGGTCTATCTGATTCTTGCTTCCGACACCAAAAGGGTAAAGGCCTAGAAGCTTGTCACCAGCCACCTCCCATCCCCTCATATTCTAACTCTAAACTTTGGGGAGACAGTCTCCACCCCACCCCACCCCTACTCCCATCCCACCCCCCACCACCCCCACCACCCCCGCTGACTCTCCAGGTTTCCCTTGCCTCGATGGAGATGTTCTTGTGACACGTATTCCGTCTCGTCAGCATATGCCAGCCGTCTCCAAGACCTCTCGGCCTCCTACAGGGGCAGAAAACACACTGGCTCTTCCTGTGTGTGTCCTTGAACAGGCAAAGACAGCAGGCCCCTCCACCAGTCCTGTGCTGACTGAGAGGCAGGGTCCTTGGAGCTCAGGATAGTGGCTCTTTTCAAAAGAGCGGGGAATGGGCTTGAGACCGACCGGAAGAGGGAGAAGTGTCCTTCAAGGGGATCTGGAAGCTTCCTGAACAAGGCAGTGTGGGAAGAGGAGGGGTTCATTTTGGAGAGTGCTAAGGACATAAAACAAAGGTCCCAGCCTTTAATCCCAGCACTCAGGAGGCAGAGGCAAGTGGATCGCTGTGAGTTCAAGGCCACCCTGGTCTACAAAGTGAGTCTAGGACAGCCAAGGCTACACAGAGAAACCCTGTCTCAAAAAACCAAAACAAGGGGCTGGAGAGACGGCTCAGCAGTTAAGAGCACCGGCTCCTCTTCCAAAGAACCAGGGTCCAATTCCCAGCACCCACATGGCAGCTCACAACTGTCTATAACTCCAAGATCTGACACCCTCACATAGACATGCATACATGCAGGCAAAAACCCCCAATGCACATAAAAATAAAAATAAATAATTTTTTTTTTTTTAAAAAGGAAAACAAAACAAAACAAACAAACCGAAAGTTCTGCTCTTTGGGACCATGGAGACAGAAACCTCAGAATAAAGTCGAAGGTGCAAGAGCCCAGAGATGTGATACAGTGTGAAAAACAAAACCCAAAAACCACACTTTTCAGCATCAGAGAGGCCTAGGAACAATTCTGGGCCTGCTGTTTGCCTGGGTGAGTGGTTTATCCACTCCAGACTTCAGTCTATTTATAAAGACACAGTAGCAAAGCTCTCGATTCCAAAGTGCCTGGCAAAATCAAAAGGATAATGACGCCAGTGTGCCCCCGGGCAGTACCGACGCGCAGTAGGTGTTTAAAGGAAGCTGAGCACTTCCCCTCCCTGCAGAGTGTTGGTTCACACTCAAAGTTACACCTCCTCTGGCACTTGGTGAGACAGTGAACCGCGCCATCCCTCACGCTAGTGGTACAGCTTTGTGAACGAGCTCGTTTCCTGTATGTACCGTGGAAACTCAGAAAGGCTAGATTCTGACCTGCAAAGAAGGTATCTGTCATAGGAGCGATAGGCTCCATTTTGCACTGTCTAGCACTCAGTACGCTGAGCCAGGGCCATGGAGAATTTGAGCCCAGCGTGGGCTACAGAGCTAGACGTTAACTTAGAGCAAACGCATGCACTCTCACAGACATATCTTCCCTGCTCAAAGCTTCTCATGTGTCATAGGAAAGTGTGATCCATGGGCAGGTTTTGCTCAGTGGTGGGATCCTACCAAGCCCTACACAGCCAAAGGCTGATTGATGGCTTCAAAAGCCAAGCTCAATTCGGAGGAGGGTGTCGGGGTAGGAGTCTAAAATTGTGGGGTCTTGTTTTGTTTTTATTGGTTTTTTTCGAGACAAGGTTTCTTTGTGTAACAGACCCCTGGCTGTCCTGGACTTGTATTGTAGACCAGGCTGGCCTCAAACTCGCAGTGATCCGCCTGCCTCTGCCTCCCAAGTGCTGGGATTAAAGGTGTGCGCCATCACTGCCCGGCTAAAATTGTGATCTTTAAGAGCTCTTCTCAGTGTGGATCTGGAATTCATAATGTTGCATCATCAGTGAATGCAAAAAAAAAAAAAAAAAAAGTCCATGATGCACCTGGAAAGAAAAGGTTTTAGAGCCAACCAACATTGCTTCAGTGACAAATGTCCCGTGGGAGTTTCACAGTAAACACTGGCTTGCTACATCTCTGCAGAGAAGAAATCTGATTCGTTTTGTCTGATCCATTATTTCCTAAACTTCTCGGTCACAAAGCTATTTTCTTCTTCTTTTTTTAATACCTCTACCACCCATTCTAGGCCTGAGATGAAAGGGCAGGGGAGCCGTTCAGGTAGTATGTCCCCCAAGGACTGTTACTCACCGTGTGTTGTGTCACACACCTGTTACCCCAGCATTGCAGTGTTGGAGTCAAGATGAAGCCTCAGGGCACCAGCTTGGGCTTCATCGCCAGATGTTGTCTGAAAAGAGGGAGCAGGGAGATGTTTTTAATAGCACTTCTGCGTTGCTGGTGGTGATTTTGCTGTTTTTATTTTGCTGTTTCAAAATTAGCTCATGGCTGGCTTTGTTTTGTTTGTAAAGTCAAACAGCACAGCGGCATCTAAAGATAACCAGAAAGCCAGCCTCCTCCATCACACTTCTGGGGTGTGTCCCTAGGAGAGGGCTGCCTCCTGCTGGATGGTCCCATGGTACCTTTGCTGAGAGGCGGAAGGCAGAGCAATACACTGCCGCAATTGCTCCCTCATTTGTGTTTTAGGAGGCTTCAGGCAAATCGCTTTAGCCAGTGTCAGCCTCGGTTTTGCATCTGGCGACATTTATTTCATAGGCCTGCTACGACAGTTACACGAAACCAGGCAGATCACACAAACTATGTGGAAAAAAAAAAAAGAGTGCCACCCCAACCTGGGCCTCTAGATACATTTTAAGGGCAAGCTAATTTACTGGCTACAGTGGGTGCTTGGCACGGGCACCTTAGAGTCTCCCCTGCCCATGCATGGGGCTCTGCTGCTGGCTTGGTGAATGGATCATGGTGATGGTTTTTGTGTTCCTTCCTGAAAAGTGTCGCTGTGAGAACGGGTTGCTCAAAGCTGCGGCAGTACCGAGCAGACAGCAGACAGCAGGCCTTACGGCCTTGGGTGAAGAGGAAATGGCCCACTGAGGGACACCCTCTTTGTCACAGAGCGGGCAGATGGCAGGTAGGGCTGAGAGCTCAGCTCCAATCCCCTCTCACAAGGCCGCATCTCCCACACTGTGGTGGATAAAATGCTGACTGTGTGAGACATTTTGGAGGCTGATGGATGGGCATGTAATTTATATGTTCTACTGTTTGACGATGTGTAGCTGGACATGGTGGCACACGCCTTTAATCCCAGCACTCGGGGAGGCGGAGGCAGGCGGATTGATGTGAGTTAGAGTCCAGCCTGGTCTACAAAGCAAGCAGGATAGCCAAGGCTTCACAGAGAAACCCTGTTTCGAAACCTCCCCCCCCCCCCCGAAAAAAAAAAAAGAAAGTTTGACGATGTGTAACTGCCACTTATGGCTAGTGACACTGATTTTCCATTTATGGGAGGGAAACTTCTATTTCAGGTAAATGTATTAAAGAGGGAAAAGTGGAGCCAGATGATCTTTCCTCCCAGCTCTCAGGAGGCAGAGGCAGGCAGATCTCTGTGAATTTCAGGCCAGCCTGGTCTTCAGAGCTAAAGGGCCCAAAATCATGAGGAAGAATGAAGACAGAGTGACAGGCAGTTTCAACCCGGAAGATATAGAGTGAAACACACACGGCAGCCTTAAATGATAATTATGCTCATCTGTTTAGTCCTTTTTATTTTTTAATTAATTAATTAATTAATTAATTAATTAATTAATTTGAGACAAGGCTTCTCTGTGTAGCCTTGGCTGTCCTGGACTCACTTGGTAGACCAGGCTGGCCTCAAATGTACAGATCCGCCTATCTCTGCCTCTAGAGTGCTGCAATTAAAGGCATGCGCCACCACACCTGGTGTGTACCAAGCATCTTAAGAAGCATTTTACACTGCAGGGTTTTCCATGTGTCATATATAATGCTCATTATGGTCCAAGATGCAGGTCCTGTTTTTATTCTTATTTTCCAGATACAGGAATTAGAAGAGGGGCTGAGGGTTCAGAAATCTAAACTGGGTTTGGTGGCTCAGACCTGTAATCCCAGGAGTTGAGAGGTCTCAGCAGGGGCACTGTTGAGAGTTGGAGGTCAGTTTGGCCTACACAGCAAGAACCTGTTTCCAAGAAACCATGCGTGCATGTGATTGTGTATATGTGTCTGTGTGACTGTGTGTATGTATATGTATGCTTATGTGTATATTTGTATGTATATGTGTTTGTGCGTGTGGTGTGTTTATATGTGTATGTTTTTGTGTGTTTATGTGTGTGTGAGGTTTATGGTTTTTGTTGTTGTCGTTGTTATTGTTTTTTCAAGACAAGATTTCTCTATGTGTCCCTGGCTATCCTGGAACTCTCTTTGTAGACCAGGCTGGCCTAGAACTCACAGAGATCTGCCTGCCTCTGCCTCCCAAGTGCTGGGATTTTTTTATTTTTGTTTTTTTCAGTTTGTTGAGACAGGGTTTCTCTGTGTAACAACTATGGCTACACTGGAACTCTCTTTGTAGACCAGGCTGGCCTTGAACTCAGAGCTCCAGCTGCTGCCTCTGCTTCTCGAGTGCTGGGATCAAAGATGTTGTTCACCACTCACTGCCTGGCCTGCCGATAGGCTGTGTAAAGCAGTGGGCCAAGGCTCTCAGGCGAGAAGCTGGCACACACTCCAGACAGAGCGTCCATAAATCAATAGGTCTGCTGCTGGAGTAGGAAAAGAGCCGATGGCAGCAAATCTGGGAACCATGACCCAATCAATGAGAATCAGAACTCATTTTGATGTGTTTGACTTCTAAACAATCCTGGAATCGGAAAATCTAATGCAGGGACCCTTAGGATGGCTCGGCAGGCCAAGGTGCTTGCTGCCAAGCTTGGCAGCCATGACATCTACCCACATCACGGAAGGAGAGAACCAACTCTTCACCTTTGTCCTCCAACCTCCACTTCTCTCTCTCTCTCTCTCTCTCTCTCTCTCTCTGGTTTTCCCAGAAAGGGTTTCTCTGTGTAGCCTTGGCTATCCTAACTCACTTTGTAGACCAGGCTGGCCTTGAACTCACAGCCATTCACCTGCTTCTGCCTCCTGAGGGCTGGGACGACAGGTGTGTGCCGCCACGCTCGGCTCCAACCTCTACTTCTATGGAGTGGTGTGTGTGCACATAAGGGAGCGTATGTGCACACACAATGACTTTTTATTTAGTAATATTAGTAATATTTTAATTATTAGTGCTTGAGGCAGGTTGTCACTATATATCCCAGGCTGGCCTGGAACTCAATATGTAGACTGGCTTTAAACAAAGATCCACTTGCTTCTGCCTTCTAAATGGTGGAATGAAAGGCCAGGAAACACCTGGAAACAATAAAGAATGAAGAGTGAGAGAGAGAGCAAGAGAGAGAGAGAAAGAGAGAGACAGAAAGACAGAGAGAGAAACACACACACACACACACACACACACACAGAGACAGAGAGACAGGGAGACAGAGGCAGAGACAGAGAGGACGTACTTCAGGCCCTTTTAACAGCCTGATTTGCTGTGTGTTGTATACCACACAAGCAAGGCTACTGCACCTGCCAGATAGGTGGCACTGAATTAAAGAACAACACATAAGATGCAGACTGAAATCCAGCTCTGACTCCATCCTCCACCTCAGGAGCACTGGAGTGGGGAAGCCCTTGTACTTATACTTTTGGCTCACAGTGCCTAGTGGACCATATGCTGCTCTGAGTTTGACCAAGAGCAAGTCCTAGTCAGAGATGGTTTAGAATCCATACCACTGTTATTGAACAATGAGTAGAAGAAGAAAAGGCTCC